>NW_024499707.1:60456-230880 GCF_017590055.1 Onychostruthus taczanowskii
TGATGACGGGGGGGGGGGACAACCAGCGGGGACTCCGTGACTGGCAGGGAAGGAGCTGTCGGCTCTTCTCGTGCATGCGCCGGGAAGTCCGCAGAGCGCCGCTGAGTGCGCCGTGGTAATGCCTCCCATCCCCGCGGTGCGGGGGCTGAAGGTGGCTTTCCGGAAAAGGGTCGCTTCCCACCTTGCCGCGGCAGAGGGGAGTGGGGCCGGCATACAAGGCCAGCTGGTTTGTGGAACAGGGAACGCCGGCACCGGCACTCGGAGCAGGGCCGGCCGAGACAAAGGCTCGCCCGCCGCTGCTTGGGGAGCAGAGACAGGTATCGCCGGGGACCGGAGCAGTGCCAGCTGTGGCAAATGCTCGCCAGCCACTACGTATGCAGCAGGGAAAGTCCGACCCGCTGGTTGTGGCAGGGGCACTCCCGCTGCTGTCTGCGGCGCAGGAGAGGCTGGAGCCCACCTGCGCAATGGGAGGCGCTCCTCCATGTCTCACTGGGACATTCCTGCCGAGGTGAATTCGCTTTTCCTTGGGGTCCAGCCCCGTATTGCTCTGGAAAGGACTGCCCAAATCGGTATTAGTCGAGGCACGGTCACATCTCTCGTAGTAAGTTCCTCCCACAGACAGTAACCTAGCGTGTCCCAGGCCCACGGGTCCAAGGCAGTTTCCATATCTACGGGGAACCCATGAATTTTGGCTCAACTTAAAAGCTTGTGGAGAACGTCTTCTGACCCAGGAGGTCCCTCATGAAGGGTTGTTATAGATAAAAATTGATCAAGCCAATTTAATAATAAAATTAAAAAATAGAATTTATTGTGCAACCGATACAGTTTCGACAGCCACAATCAAAGGGACGGTGTTGACCCCGGGATCGGTGCTGGGTGAACCAAGATCCGACCTCTATCACATCGGACCCTCTCTGTCCACGAAGGCAGTCTGGTAGAGTCAGTTGTAATACACTTTTCCTTGCCCGAGGCAGAGTTTCTCTTGTTCTTTTCATAGTTAAACATATTCATGTTGTTTCCTTTCTCTGTGTTGGGCTGGACAGTGTGGTTCCCGGCAAGCTATGAATGCTGATACAGAGTTATGGAACCGGCATTTGGACGCAAGTTCCCCAATAGCTCCTATTTTCTTTCAAACATTATAACATATATTCTTGTTGTTATGTTTGCCCAATTATCCAATCACAAATAAAAGGCCAAACAAAATTAAATATAACAATAATTTTAATAAAATTTAAATGAAATAGTTACATTCAATAAATTGGCAGTATAATTTGGTTATAATAAAATATATTTTGGTTCGGGTAATGACGTATAAGCAAAATTACCGCGGGGTACGGAGCGCGAGGGCCTTGGGACCCCTGCCACCTCACGTACAAGCTTGCCAAGCCCAAAATTCCCCCCTTTATACTGTCTATTATCAGCATCCCCTCCTATTTTCGATTCATCACACTGGTGTCTCCACCCTCATCTTCATCTTCACCGCGCATGCGCCACCATCTTTTTTGGGGGTCGCACCTCTTTTTGGGGGTCGTCCAGATGAAGGCCGCTCCTCTTCCTCAGGTGTCCTTTATTTCACCTTTGGGTTACACATGCGCACCAAGCTAATATCATATATGCCAAACCAAAGTTATATAAGCCAATATAATAAATCTTGTAAATTAACATATTTCTGATTTCCACCCAAGTTTCCCCTCTTTCAGTTAATTTTAGCAAGCTTTATCTGACTCCTTTTTCCTGCCTTGAACATCTGCAGAAGATAATGGGGGGGGCGGACCTTTCCCCTCTGCTTTCCTAGCTTTTTACCATTTAACCATTTTGTTTTCTCCAAATATTGATTACTATATCCACATTAATTACTGTTTCAATTTTATCAGCACGAATCACACCTATTTATCACATTGTCATATTCTACATAAGCACGAATTACCTAAATCACATATTACAGGATTATATGTCCCTACACTATAAGGGTTACATGTTCTGGCACAGAAATTCAGTTGCTCACTTTGAAGGCAACTACTGCAAGCCTACCCCGGGATGCAGGCAGTGTTATGTTGGGAAATCCATTCCCTCCTCCAGCTCCTAGGCTATGAGGGCAAATTCACGGTCCCTAAGGGACATCTCTTCTCCAGGAAGATGTGGGGAAAAGTCACTTATCTTTCTGGAAGAACAGAAGGTGTCCAGATGTGGGCGCTGTGAGGTCCTGGCGGGGGTCCAAGGCATCTCCACCCATCCTGCGACTCCACAAAGGGTTGCTGGATGTGATTTCCACAAGTGGTCACCAGACTGCCTTGTCTGCGAACATGTCCGGATCCAGTACGTTCCTGTTTCTTCAGCATAGGCTGCACCGAGTGTTGAGGTCCACCTGACCCCCAGTTCACCAGTCTCATGTTTTGCACTCTCATGCAGACATGTCCAGGGTCCAGCAGATGTCAGCACAACAGGTTTGGACCCAGCAAGAAGTGACATAGACTCTCAAGATATTCACAGAAGGCTGATAATAATCTTTGTTAAGAAATCCATGCTTTTATACCCCACTTTACTACTACATGGTCCTTTAATTAAAACACCATCACCACTGGCTAATTAAGAAACCACCCTTTGGTAAACAAATCTCTGTAACACATGCCACATGTTCACAACACCAGATACAGCAAGTGAAGAAAAGAATTGTTTCTCATTCTTTTCTCTGGTCTTCTCACAGTGCTTCCCAGAATGATGTCTGGGAAAGTTGGCTTCTCTGCGGCCAGAGAGCTGCTGCCACAGCTCACCCTTTTGTGTTTAAAGAGGAAGGCGGCATTTTTAGTCCTCTGCAGGGACCTTAAAGTGCCACTGTCTGCCATGGGCAGGGACACCTTACGCTATCCCAGGCTGCTCCAAGCCCCACTGTCCAATCTGGCCTTGGGCACCCTGTGCCAGGGCCTGCCCACCCTGCCAGGGAACAATTCCTTCCCAAAATCCCATCCAGCCCTGCCCTCTGGAGTTTGAAGCCATTCCCTGGGTCGTGTGCCGCCATCCCTTGGCAGTTTTCTCTCTCCATCTTTCCTGAAGCTCTTTCAGGCACTACGAGGCCACAGTGAGATCACCCCAAAGCTTCTCTTCTCCAGGCTGAACAATCCCAATTCTCTCTGCCGTTAAGGAAAGTTTCAAGATAAACAAGAGCAGCACAGAAAACAATTAGGCAATGGTTAATTACACAGAGTCAGCTGCAGCATTAATCAGCACATTTGGGAGGCTTCCTAAGTTGGGCTATGTACACTGAAGTAAGACACCATGTGGATAGCCAGGTAGCTTCCCCAGGCAGGTGCCTGCAGCACCAAAAGCGTCTCCGCTTTGGGCTATGTGAGCAGCTCCGCCAGCCCACCAGACACCCGAGCCCAGATGGAGTAATTGAAGCCTCACCAGAAAGACGAGAGTGCTCTTCACATAGTAAATGTAGCAGGGTTTATTGACGGTAGATCCGCGGGTCTGGGTAGAGTGAAAGTAAGAGGAATTCAAGGAGATGAAGTAGAGGCAGGAGCAGGCAAGAACACAACCTCTGTGGAAGGGAACCAGTGGCAAAGAGCCAAGAACACAGGAGGGGCCAGGGTACATAACTGGGGGAAGGTAGGAGGGGTCAGGATACAAACTATCCATTGGGAAAGGGAGTCAGGGGAGGAGTTGGAGTGGGATGACATGGGCTACACTGATGAGGGAGTAAAGTGAGAGTTGTCCTTCAGAAAGAACCACTGGGGGAGCAGGAGGTACAGTACTTTCTAAACTGGGGGATGAAGAGCTGTTTACTGACAACAGTACATTTACATTGGAAAGCAAGGAGTCATGGGGAGTTGTGTCAGTTTCTCACTCTAAGTTAAACAATGGTGTTTTCCCGGGGCATTTTGGCTCTGTTCCCCATGGGTGTGTCCCACAACACTAAAATACAAGGGTGGCCCTTCCAAAGCTGCTGTAACAAGTACCACTCTTGGGTCTCTTTTACAATTTCAGTCAGTGCTGCTTGATGGTCTTTGAAAAGGAAATCAAATTGAACTGCCACATCACGAGGCACTGGGAATATTTACTTTTATTAATGCAGAGTTACATAACGCTAGCTTGGGATTGAAGGGTATAAGTGTGGCTGACTGGATGTTCCTGCTCTGGCATAAATGTTATCACCTTGTGAAATTTAATCATATAATTGTTCTGTATAACTACACTGTACTATCACATAATCAGTCCCACCTGCCCAACTGTCCTCTTCCAATATGCAACATGCTCTATAGACCCACTGGAACAAGTGCCACTTCCACCTGTTTGGTTATATGGGATTACAGAGTCCTGTGAACATTACTGCAAATGCCTGTTATCTCTCAAAGAGAGGAAAACAAAACCCCCTTCCATATTATTTTTTATTCTTCTTCAAATCCATGCAGGCACTACCAAGCAATTTATTCTATTGCTGAATTGTCTGATCTTTACCTTTGGCAAGCAATAGATTGGTTGGATTACAAGTTTCATTTTAAGTAGACACCACACCTGGACTTAGAACAGTCACTCCTCTAGTTTTCATAATTTAAAAGCTCAGCATTACACAGCATAAAAAGAAATAATTACCAAAAAAAAAAAAAAAAAAAAAAAAAAGACTTTGCATTAGCTTGCTAGTAGTTTTTCAAAATGAAAATTAAGCCTGCAGTACATTTTATATTATAAAAAGCAGGTTATGCTTGTGCTGAAAAAAAGTAGTGTTTCACCAGCTGGGGTTGATTTGTAGCCTCAGGTTGAGGGGCTGTAGTAGTGCAGAATTTTGCCAGCTTTGCTCCAAGCCCTGCCTCCCAAGGGATGGATCCCAGTTGGCACAGCTGCATTTCCTGTTTTGGATGTGTTGGTACAGCAGCAGAGGATGAAAGCAATGGGAAACCAGAGAAGGCATCACAAGTGATGGGGTAATGCCAGAGTAGAACAAAGACAGCTCCAACTCAGGTTTCCCTCGTGTAGAAGCTGGTTCTCCTGGAAAGATCTTTGTGTTCCTGCTTTTCTCCTCTAGATGAGAGTGAAATGTAATTCTGATTTGCAAGGTTTGCAGGGAACTAGTCTCTTTCTCGTTATTTGCTGTGACAAGATATGGTCTATTCACCACAAGAAACAAGCATGTAAATAGAACCCCGAAAATTCTCCAGCCTTCTTTTTCCTTCTTGTAGTGGTTTTGCATGAGAGGGACTCATGGAAGTGATGCAAAAAGAAAGCTGATACACCTCTGTGAACACCCATGTATAAAACGAAAAATCCTGGGAAGTGTCTCTTTTCTGTTTGGCAGAGAGACAGCAGGGGCCAGGCCAGGCCGGGCGATCTCAGCCACGAGCCTGGGCCCCCGCCCTGCCCCAGTGGGCTGCCGGGCAGGGAGAGGGGAGGGCTGTGGTGCCGGGCCGTGCCAGGCCAGGCCGTGGCTGCAATTTCCAACATCTTGCCGCTACTAAGCCCTGCCCCGCCCCCAGGCTGTGGCCGAGCCGGGTCCATTGGGCCCCAGGAGCGGGCCGGGGCCAGCTCGGCCAAGATTGTACCACCGTGAGATTTGCCGGCAACCACCGGGCAGGGGAGAGGAGAAGCCACCGGCACCACCCTTGCCGCGCCACTGCTGAGCTGTGGCCTGGCCGCTGAGATCCTGTCCGCCCCCCAGCAGCCACAGCTCCGACCCGAAAGGTACCGAGCCTGGCCTGCAGGGATCAGGTGGCCGTCTACAAGGCCTGGGCAAGATGTTAATTCTTTCAGTGCTTCAATCCTCCCTCGAGTGAGAGAAAGAAATAAAATGCAGGCATGTAGAGGAGCAACATGAAAACACCGAGGTCAATGAAGAAAAAGTCAAATCCCAGATGGGAGAGATTGTAAGAAGTGAAACATTGGAGATGGGAGTTCTTTTTCCAGGGGCAATTGGTAGTTAATGTTGATAAAGTTGATAAAGTTAATAGGCTCTTAACTGGAAGTGTTATGTTAGTCTGTTGTTGAATGTACTTTGTTTGCCATTGTTAAGTGTTACTGTCTTACCCTGTATTTGTAACCCTGTATTTGTATCCCTTTCTGTCGGGAACCACTTCTGCTCCCAGAGGGACTTGCACCCCTGTACTTGTATCCCTTTCCCTCGGGTCAGGAACCACTTCCCCTGCTCCCAGAGGGACTTGCACCCGGACTGAATTTAATGAGGAGCTGTTGGTATGGTATGGACTCTCTCAAAAACAACAAACCAGCATATAAACTATGGTTTTAAACTGGCTGCACCACCGGGAATCACCCACCATTTACAGAGCTGGTTTCCGTCCTGTCACCATGACTTGAGGAGTACTCAGTCTGGATGACACCCCTAGACTACGAGCCAGAATCCTCTTCCTGAGGACTCTCGTGAGCACGGAAGCCCCAGCTCTGCCCGTCGTCCTGTGGGAGCAGTAGCGGTGTGAGTGACCCCTCGGGTTCCCCACCTAAGAGCTGTTCTTAATAAAGGCCTTTTTAAAGGAGCTGGTCTCCTGGCCCTGCTTCTCACAGGATGAGAAGATGTCTT
Source organism: Onychostruthus taczanowskii (assembly GCF_017590055.1). Taxonomy (NCBI): domain Eukaryota; kingdom Metazoa; phylum Chordata; class Aves; order Passeriformes; family Passeridae; genus Onychostruthus; species Onychostruthus taczanowskii. Next base: position 66,980 of record NW_024499707.1, read on the forward strand.
TAGTTTTAAGCTAAAATCCTTTTGTAAAGATATGAAAAAAAACTCTTTTTTTCCCTAAAACGCATGAAGGTATGGGGAGATGAAAGCATTCAAATTGTAGATAACGAGCAAAGGTTTATGCGAAATCAAGTAGATATTAAAGTAGCTGTGATCCTGTGAAAAGTTTGAATAAAGAAGGAGAGAAGAGTGATGAAGTTCCTGTACCCCCAGGAAGAGAAGAACTCTGTTCCCAGAGATGAAGATAATTTCAGAAATAGACAATACGAACCTTTACCTCTGAACAGCTCATCTTTAAAACAGTACCCCCAAGTTAATATAGCCCATAAACACAGCTATGGGAAAAAGCTTGTAGAAAATGGGGAGGAATTTCACGAATGCAGATTTTCCTAGGCAGCTGCTATTTGTAGAAATTAAGAGCCATGAGAGAACAAGTTTCTTGTGGAGAAGTCTCCATAACATTAATAAAGGAGACTTCTTTCCCTAAGTGACTTGAAAAAAGACTATTCTAGAAGTAGTAAACTGACAAAAAAAAATTAGGCTCTTTACATTATTAGTGGGAAGAAAAGGTTGTAAGGGGAGAAATGTCCTAAAAGTTTTCTTCTAATTGTTATTACTTTTAGTTACTATTAATACATTTTTCTTTATGCGCTTCTAAAGTTTTGAGTCTTCTTTGCCTTTCTCTTAATCCCATCTCACAGCAGGAGGTGAGTGAGTACATTCTAGGGAGTGCACTGGTGATTGGCTGACACTGAACACCAAACTGATTGGTGCAGTGGCTGGAAGATCTCAAACTGGCGAAGCAAAACCATTACACTCCTCCCATTCCATTTCTCAGGAGGTGTGGTAGCTTTTAAATGTACTTGGGAAAACACAGAACCAATTGATCTTATGTTTCACAAACCAGGATTAATGGATTTGCTGCAAGCCACATTCGCTTGCCAAACTTTTCAAGGTTGTTTTGCTTTATTAAATATGTTATGTATTTTATTTTTGACAGAAAACAAAACAAATTGCAAAATAACAGCTGAGTGAACAGGAAAACAAATACTTTGTTCAAGAAAGGCAGAGAATTATAACCAGAACAGTTCAGCTTGAAACTACATTATTTGGGTTTTTTTCACAAGGCCTCTTTCAATTAAAAAAAAAATAAACTCATCTTTTTATGTCAATCTTCCTGAGATCTCATGCACATACCTGCAAGGTATATTTCAATCCATTTTTTATACAATCAGGAGGTTATGTATTCTATATTACACAGCTTTATTACCAAAATTGCTTGTTCCTATTGGTTGATTTAACTGCAAACTGTTTTGATTTTTGTAAATTGGATGCAGTATTATGTTTAGCACAAAGTGACAATGTAGGACTGAAAACTGTCATTAAAGTAAATCAGAATACAAGAGGAGAGTTTATAACCCAGTCTTTTACAGCCTTCTTCTCTCCTGACACAATTCTCAAAAGCATGTTCCAAAATCCTGAAGCATAAACAAGTATTTATTTGCAGTCCTGTCTGAGCTCTGTGGCACCTTGGGTTTTATCACCTAATTTTAAAGGATTTAAGGGAAATTATAATCAGGATTGAGCAGATTCTGGAATCAACTTCAAAACAGGAGTTGACTGTATTGGAAAACGGGTTTCTTTAGGAAATACTTTTGTCAAGGTCTTTGTTTTTGGGTACAATAACAAGCAGAAGTAATTGCACAGACAGCACAGCAAAGCTACCATGACATGAACATTCCTTATGAAATGCTTTTCAAGCTGATTTAATAACAACTCTCACCTGCTTAAGTCTCATACAACATTAAAAAAACCCTGTGTATCAGAAGTATTTTTATCATTATCATTGACTTAGGGAGTTTTAACCCTTATGAATCAATAGGTACACAAGACAATTTTCTGCAGTTTTCTGCATCCTGCGGTGCAAGTAGTTCAGACTGAACACCACTGAGCTGGCACTGAAAGATTTGAATTTGCAATGACTGCTGCATTTCTGTCAGCAAATAAATGAAGCCTCAACAGAAGATTTTTGAGAATACAGAAAAACTAACTGAAAAAAAAGGAGGCAGAAAACTTGAAACAGCAAGAAACTGCTATCAAATATTTTTTTAGAAAAATTATGAAAGCTTGGAAAATAGTTATTTCATTCTCATGTTTTGCCTTGCCTTGCCTAGTGCTACCATGCCTTGGTTGCTTTGCCTACTCCTCCCTAACTTGCCTGACCTTTAATGCCCCTGCTTGCCTTGCCCTGCCCTTTTCCACCCGCAAGAGATGCATTTTGTTTCTTTATGCTTTTCTAACCTCTGCTTTTAGGCCAACAGACTTTCCTTAAATAGAGCAGAATTATATAAACACACCTAAAACATGGCAAATTTTCATGGAGATTCCTGAAAGTGAGGCAGTGCCAAAGTTATTTTCCACCTAGGACTCACACCTACCAGGCTGTCAGCTGTTCCACTGCGGATTAGCTCCCAGCTATCCATCCTTGACATATATACAAAGAGTTAATAACCTGCAAAATCGGTGTCCTTGGTCCTCCTACATTAACAGGGCATGACCTGCACAGATCACTGAGCTAAGGGAGTGAATCTCCAGCCTCCTCAAGGAAAATTATGTCTCTGCCTTACAAATCAACTATCAAAATGGTCAGTCCTTAAGTGGTCTAAAAAGAAATCCATGACAGTGTAACACTAGAGAATAAGAATTAAGACTGACACAAATAAAGATCAGTCCCACCAATATCCATTGGTCAGTCAGATCTACCACACTGTAAATCTCAAGATAAAATTCAGAATAAAGTTTCTGTTTTATAAAATAATCAAAATACTGAAACTCACAGTTGAAAATATTATATTCTGCTCCATACATACTGACTCTATTCCTAAAATATATTTACATGCATTTTAGAAAAGATGGATAAAAAAGATGGATTTTAAAACAAGGAAATGTCATTGCAAATCAAGTATTTCTGTTGCTATCTAAGATGCGTGGCTGTCTTTTAACTTTCACTTGTATTTGTGGCAAAAAATAGAGGAACTTATGCACGTTCATCTCCTTTTTGGTGCAATACAATTTGGAATTGTCTCTATACAAGTCTCGTGAGACCCTAGCTGGAATGCTGGGAATAGTTCTGGTGCCCCACCATAAAAAGAACATGGAACTGTGGGAGCGAGTCCAGGTGAGGCCATGGAGGTGCTGAAGGGGCTGGAGCACCTCCCCTGTGGAGCCAGGCTGGGAGGGCTGGGGCTGCTCAGCCTGGACAGGAGAAGGTTGTGTGGAGAGCTCAGAGCTCCTTCCAGGGTCTGAGGGGATGCAGGGAACCCAGAGAGGGAGAATTCCTCAGGAACTGCAGTGACAGGACACACGGAATGGCTCCCAGTGCCAGAGGGCAGGGCTAGAAGAGATATTGGGAAAGAATTGCTCCTTGGGAAGGTGGTCAGGCCCTGACACAGGGTGCCCAGAGCAGCTGTGGCTGCCCCTGGATCCCTGGCAGTGCCCAAGGCCAGGTTGGACACTGGGGCTGGGAGCAGTCTGGGACAGCCTGGGATAGTGGAAGGTGCCCTTGCCTGTGACAGGGCTGGGACTGGGTGAGCTTTAAGATCCCTTCCAATCCAACCCATGATTCTGTCCTCTTTGGAACACAGCAGTAAAAGCAGTATTTCTTTGACAATTTACTGTCATGATGGGAACATGTTCAGCTTTCTAATTAGATGTCTAATTCCAAAGTCAACACAACCACCTGCTCAAGGAAGCACAGATTAATATGAGTTCGTAATGAAAATACACATTCTTGAGAAAAAACTATTGAAAGCTAAAAGGGTTTGAAATAGTGAGGAAAGAATTGTTAAAAGGATTCCTACAAAAAATTCATAGCTGTATTTACACATGCAGTAACACTCTGGTTTGTCATAAGGAAAGCATCAGTTTAGGTTTTGGGGGGTCTTATGGAAAATGTATAACAGCACTGGCACATTTCCCAGAAAGTTTGTAGAACTTGTCAGTAGAGACACTAAAAAAAGGAATCTTAGGACTTCGTTGATTAATCATAAAGCACTTTAGGAATTATGTTTCTCCAAGACGATAAACCAGTGAGCTATTTAAGGACTGAGTGAAGCCCAGGAATCTGTGTTCAGGCTGAAAAAGAATCGGTGAAAACTTTTGAGTACTTTCATAAATACAGAAGAGGCAAAACTGGTCAGTAAAGAAACACCCTACAAATCACTGGAAGCTCCATTATCAAATCCACTGTGCAAAACACCCTCTACACATCAAGAAGGGGTGGCAAAACGGCAGGAGTGCTTGTCAAATGTGAAATACTTTCCCAGTGAACAACTTCATGGAGTGGATACATTTCCAAGAGCACCAATAAACCAACAGTACCTGGAATTAAGGATACGTAGAGTTTCTGAACAAGTATATATATAAAAAATGCACTCTTTCCTTCTAAGACATGGTAACAAAATCTGTAGATAGCAACCACTCCAGAGGGCAAGTAGATCCTGATAAACTGATGGAACAGACATAAACCAGCAAGGTACAATATAACATGAACAAGTATGAGGGATTACATCTAGGTAGAAATAATCTGCTACACAGAATAACAGGAACAATTGGTTAAGCAGCATGAAATGCAACGTGGAGTCTGTGGTCAGAGGCAGAGACGACACACACCCGGGTCTTTGTGCGACAACAGGAAGCTTTATTGATCCAACCTAGTTTATATAAAGGGTTTGAAACACCCCATTCTAAACCACTGTTCAGTTCAGACCACTGATTGGTCTGAGCTCCACACAGCCCAGCTTCCTCACCAGTGAGAAGTCTGCAGTTTAGGATGGAATGTGATGGGGATGAAGTCTCTGTGTGGATTTGAATCCAACCTATCACCGCCCCATCTGAGGACCTGTTTTACCTCTAGGCTGGCTGAGGTTGAAGGTCTGATATGACCAAATTTATTCAGCAACTACAAGCTAGCTGCAACCATGACAATGAAAAAAAGTGGGCTTGCAGCAATACACAAGCTAAATGAAAATCAGCATTATCTCTTTTTTTCTTTTTTTAACAGGTATCTTACCTATACCTTACTAGATCAGTAAGATTTGATGCAAGTCAATTGAAACAATTCTTTTACTTTCTTCAGCACTCTCACCATCCTATGAAAAGTTAATCAGCTGGAATGGATCTAGAGGAGACAGAGTGGTTGAAGGTCTAGAAAACAATTATTTGTTAATCCTAGGGAAGGACTGATATAATAGCCCTGTAAATTCTGAGACAGCTAAAAAAAAAAAAACCCAAAAAACTAGAGTTTTGAGTTTCAGAGAAGTTGCAATACTCATAAATTACAATGAGGAAAAATAAGAGTGTACATTAGAATTGTTAATCTGTGAAGGGGTTGAATTTTTTTTTTTTTTTTAAAAAGCCAAAAATCAAATGCAAGTTGTTAAAAATACACAATTTGGTGAAATAAACACCTGCCGTAGTTATAAATATTAGTACTGAATAAAGGAACAGACCTAATCACCTTCTCTTTGTTGCCAATATTTCCTCTTTTTTACTATTTTGTGCTTCTACAAGAGTGAAAAATCCTTTTAAACTGTTTAAATCTACAATTGTTTGGATGATGGTGATGTTACCAGTAGAGATGTCCTGGTATACTCAGAAAAACCCCAGACTTAGGGGGATGACAGAATCTGAAACATCACAGGTTTCTTGGGAATTCCACTTTCTCTGATAAATTTTAATATCAATTAACTAGTGCACTACTTGTCTAAATGAGGCAAAAATCAGACTTCTCTTCCTCATGTTTCTGGGGAATATTTTGAAGCTTCAGGCCTATGGGAGATTTCTGATATAATAAAGCAAACAGACAATCCCTTCTGTAACACAGAAGGACAAATGCGCATTTTATGAATTATGCTTGTGACATCAGAATCTGGTACAGGGAAGGATTTTTATCCCAGAGTCTTAAAAATTGGCTGAAAATTAGATCCAGAAAGAAAAGGCATTGGCTGTGCAGAGACTGACATTAAAATCATTGATATCATCTGTGTGATCTGTCACACACAAAGATGCAAGAGTCACTCAACATGAACTGCTGAAATATCTGTTTAAAAAATAGGTAAATGCTTCCTTGGTAACTGTATGCACAGTAAAAAGAAGAAAATAAATTTTTTTTAATGTCTGTTTAAAAGAAATGCATGCCATACTGTCTCCAGTCCTTCATACAGAATACTGTTAATTTTCTAGATGTGGCTCCCAATCTAATGTTTTCATAAGTAAAAAGAAGGGAGAATATTCTTTTTTAGCCTTAATTTCACCTCAAGGCAGACGAACTAAAAAATTCAAACAAAATTTAATATTGGCTGATATCAGTAGAATCTGACAGAGATCTATCCTATTTAATCTCTTCCAGTTCAGGGAACTACGAACATATTTTCTCAGAATCCAGTTTATTCTCTGTGATCCTGTGAGCCCTTTTCAAAATATGCAGCACACTTGCTTACTGCTTGTAAATCCTAAAGTCCAGAAAGTCCAGTCTGTGTGTTTTGTGTGTGTTCCAGACAAATTGTCACAATCTAGGAATTACTAACACAACCAGGCATGCATGACCAAATTAGCAGAAGAGTGGGGAACTCCAATTAGGTAAATAAATAGCACCTACAATTGCACTGCATTGCCATTTGTCCTCTTAAAAGCAAAGCCAATAAATGTTTTTGTTTGCTATACCATCACCTGTGAACTGGAAGAGACAGGTCACTTGCATCTCAAATTAGGTATGCTCTCCTCACCAGTTCAAGGGTGTTTTTTCAAATAATTTCAGCATTTTCTTCTGCCTGAATGAGATCACAGTTACAAAATTTGCTGTTTAATTCCCTTCTGATTTCATTCAGCTTCAGCACACATTGTCTCAAGATGTGAAATCATAAGCTTGCGCTGCATTTCAATTAACGCCCTTAAGTTCTCCTTTCTGGCTGGGAAACCTGGCTTTTGGAGTTAGAAAGAAGAACTGGATGTTGGCCAGGGAATGAAAAAAATGGGAAGTGTGTGCTGCTGGTGCTGTTTCACTGCAGTCTGATTTCTAATCTCTTGACATGGTGCACATACTGCTTAATTCTGAACCAAGCTTAAGGACATGAAACCACAGGCCCTAAATTTGACTGGTTTTAGCTGTCACCTCAGCTTGGCACAGTCAGCCTTTTCCCCCTGACAACCCCAGACCAAGATTAACATCCAAAGTGAAAATAGCCTGGTCAACGCCAAGGTCCCTGAAGCCAGAGAGGAGCAGGTGATAGTACAAAAGTCATCTGGTTTCTGCTCTTCCTCATGTATAAGGTGACAAGAGATACCAACCTTGAGAATCTTGGTGGGACTTTGCAGCAGGAGCTGCCTGCAGATCAGCTTTTTACACTGTGAGGCTGCTCAACACTAATAAAAACTTAAGGTTGTAATAGTTAATAAATCTGCTTATCTCTGTTTAGCTTAAAAGTGCAACAAAGTATGTGATTTGAGTCACTAAATACAGTCTGTGCTTTATACATTACCCCCTCTCTTTAGCAGGTCAAAGTCGCGAAGAAATAGAGATTTTAAACTTTTTGCATTTCACAGTAAATTGGATTTGAACTGCAGATTCTTGTTGGGATGGTGAAGTCAAAAGAAATAGTCCATCTTGACATACTTTTTTGTACTCTTTCTCTTCCTTTATTTTGACATAAGGCTGAAAAAATGTACCTTCAAATTTATTTCTTCATAACGGTGTTGCAATACAAACAGCTTTAGACATAGACCTCTTGGAAACTTTATTAGCTGTCTTCTCCTCTTCCCTAATAAAAGGCATACAAAAATAATGATGTTTTAAATCATCTGAGCATTTCCACTCCAACGATCATTTGGGGGTGGTTTCGCACTAATCTATTTCATTTTGATGGGACAGGAAAAGAGAACTTGTAAGTGATGAGAAGATGGAAACAAAGATTTGTTGCAATTTAATTTCTTAAACTACTCCAGATAGATCACTAAGGGCACATCTGTCTGAACACAGCATTTTAATCTGCATGCACAAGTGGGAACAAATTTTAGTTTCACAGGTGGTTGATATTCTGTATGCATTTTCTATAAATTCATCAAATCCCTCTTATAATAAATCAAAAGAAACTTTTTATGTTGTTGGAAATGTGCAATTACAATAGATGATTTAGGGAAAAGATGACTGGATTGTGCAAGAAACAAGTGTTACAGGCTAAATGTAAAAATCTCACAGACAATCAACCTCAGCTACTTGTTCAAACCATTTTCAATAATCCAAACAGTTTTAAGACAACAATATTTTGCATAAGTTATTCAAATTTTAAATAAATTCAATGAGAACAAACAGAACAATTCCATCTTAAGTAAATGAACAATTAGTCTTGTGACAGATACTGCATTTGATAACTACTGGGTTGAATCTCTGATGGAGCTAGACTCTGAGCAGAATGTGAACTAAACAAGGTAGAAATAAGATCAACTCAATCCAATAATTTTTCTTTGCTTCTTTCTATCTGTGTGAAGTGCTACTTTGCTTGTAACAGGTGGGAAAATGCATGAGCCATCTGTATTAAAGATACTGGAAGAAGGAATTCAGAACTCTAGGAGATTTCTTTGGGTTATTAGCCTTCATATTAAATATGAGATTTTATGAAGGGAAGGAGAAAGAAACGTATAAACATGCACTGTTCTTGGGGTAATGTAGTTTCATTATCTGTACTGAATTATCCCTCCAATTATGGCAAATTTTTAAGAAAAAAGAATTTTCTGTGAAATACTGAAGGATGTCAGTATTGCAGTTTTCCTCACAGTGATGGACACAGCCCCAGTAACTGGAATTTGGGGGTTTGTTTTGTCTTTCTCCACATATTTTTGCTTTAGCTCCTAAAACTTCTGAATTTACTTTCACCTGTGTTTTAAGTTTGTTAACCAACAATTACCAGCTTTATACTGTCAGCTGCTTTGCACAAGTCAGTTAATGCCATTAGCCAAATTTGTAGTGTTTTTTCTCCTTCCCCCTTTGATTTTTAGGAAGATGCCTAAGGATAACAGCTTCCTTTAACAGGTGATATTCTTCCTCTCCCTGCTGGACAAATTTTAGTCCCTGTGCCATTTAAATCTACAATCAGCAAAACATCACAGCAATGTGGCAGATCCAAAGCAGCAGCACAGAACGGGCTACAAGATGTCAGTGTGTCAGTGTATTCTGTGCAGCACAGTATAAATCTGCAAGAAGAGATTGTCCCCTGCAAAGGACAAATCTGGTAGAGCAGCACTGTCAAAATCTTTCTGTCCTGCTGGTTAAATCCATTTAATTTGGAATGATGTTCAGGACCTTTTTTATGAGATATGCCTTAACAGATAGTAACAGCAATTGCTGGTTCAGTGGCCATCTCCGCTGACTGAAGGATGAAGGCAAGACTACCTCTCAAGAGTACAAGAGCTGTAAGTGAGCAGAAAAAACCCTCCAGCTATTTTGTTTGGTTGGTTGTGGGTTTTTTTGTTTGTTTGTTTTTTGTTTGGTTTTTTTTTTTTTTTTCCCTTTAGGTTTCTGTTTGGAGCTCTTCTCTGCCTTAAAGTTTTAAAAATGCCCAGGTAAGTAGCAAAAAGTAGAGCTTTATCTGCTGTACACATGGTTTCTCCTTGTTATTGAGCTTTACATTCCATAATCTCATTGATACAAACCCACAGTCCCTGGTGTTCCATCAATTACCAGTAGGAATTTGTCCACTGGGATTTACCAGAGTGCAGCAAACCGTGGAAGGGGGCAAAAACCCCACAAACCCTGAAGGCAGGAAAAATGTTAAAGTTAGACAAATAAAGTGATTCAGCCTCAAACTGGAATTCCCTGTGACATTGTAATGCTGTTAAGTGTTCTGTGAATTTTGCTGTGAAAGGAGTTATTAGAAGCTGCCAGCAACCTGCAGACATCATGGCCCTGCCCGTGGCTGAGGGGAGTGCTGGTGAAACGGATGATGCTCTCTGCTTCTCCCCACAACTCAGGATAATTCCCTTTCTGCAGGGAGCAGGAAAGGGGAAGCAGCAGTCCCAACCCACTGTATGCTGGTAATTTGAGCAAGAACCAGCTCAGACTGAGCAAGATTATTTTCCCTGGATAGGTGATCAATGGAGAGCCTGAGGCACTGACTCAAGTGTAGTTTTATGAGTTTGTCAGAAGGAAAAAACAAACATAGCTCCCCAAACCCACAGCCAGCCCTGTTACCCACTGCCAAGAGCAGTCAATCTTCCGATTGCATAGAATCAGGCATTCCCAAGCTATGCTGAAGCTCCTTTTGTGTGTGCTTGTCAGTTGCACTGTGCTGTGGATACCAACAGCATAGAAATCCAGGAGTAGGAAATTGCATTGCAAAAGCCCCAACAGCAGCACAACCTGATCCACAAGGAAAAAAAATGGCTGTAAATATATCAATTAAAGGTGATGAACTTCTGCAAATTACATATTTTATGACAAAATCACAGAATTATTAAGATTGGAAAATCCCTCCAAGCCCATCAAATCCAACCTGTGACAATACTCACCTTGCAACCCAGCCCAGAGCACTGGTTCTGTGAGTCCCTGAAAACTAGGCCCAAATCACACAATCAGACTCCCCTGAGATCTATTCTGACACCTTGGGTAGCCTTTTTCCCTCTACTATTTTTTTTCCTAGTAAGTTTGTTATTAATTTAGCAGTCCCTGCTCAGGTCTCCAGAACTATGAATGAACTTTCACTGAAAGTATTTGCTTTTTTTTTCACCTCTCACACATACGGAAGAGCCTTCATGTCCATAACATTAAACTGCCATGAGGCAAAGCCACAAGACTGAAATTGGAAGCTTAATCCACAGAAGGAAAATAGTTCTGTTTGTGATAAAACTCACAGAAGGGGAGCCCGGCTATCCCTATTCTTACTCTGTTTCTCCTCATTTGAAAAACTCATCAATTTAGTGGTAAAGTTTTTAGTAGGTGGGAGAAGGTATAAAGAGTAAGATGACCACAACCCCACAGCTTTTGAGAATATTTTTGGCACTGAGTGTAATTTTTTACAAAAAAAAAAAAAACAAAAAAACCCAACAAAACAAAACAAAACAAAACAAAACAAAACAAAACAAAAAAAAACCAAAACAAAAACCAAAACAAACAAAACAAAAACAACAACAACAAAAAAACAAAACAAAAAAACCCAAAAACCCCATAACCCGCTAGTAGCTCTGCTACAACAAAATTGGTAAATATTTAAATAATTTTTTTAAAAAGTAAAAAAGTATTTCTTTGATTTTCACTGCAGTAGGACATTGAAGTTTTAATGTTGTTGAAAATTTTCAAACAAATCATAAAAATAATCTCAAAATTTGTCTATATTTTACATTACAAATATTATTTCACCTGAAAGCTTTCAGTTAGGTGCAATGTGTATTTTGTTTAAGTTCTTGCATGGCAGACAGCTTTCCTCAGGTGAAAAGGAAGGGAAATGATCCAGACAAGCTGCCCTTGCTCCCACATTTGAAGAGGAGTTTTTAGTGAGACTGTTTCTGCTCAGGACACATTCCTGTCATTAACAACTGCATCTTCCCCCTTGTGATTGTAGGTGGGAGCTTTGGAAATTATACTGCAAGTACATCCCCAGAACATTGCAATTTCACAGCACACACTGAAAATAGTAATTTTTTGACCTTGTCTGTGTTGTATATTCATTTAACCCCAAAATTCTAAGTTGTTTTAGTATGTTCTTGCATTGATTTAAGCTCTGGCTCTCTTTAAAAATCTCCAGATTTCATTTAATTCAAGTCAATCAGCACTTTAAGAAAACTTAATGAGGTTGTAATTAAACATGCTAGAATATCTTTTGGAGTAAACTTCTCATGTTCTGTTCTATAGGCTAATAACCACCCTAATTAGAATGACATCTTTGTTTATTCCATTTTTAGTTTTGGATTTATAAGTACACTGATCTGTCTGAATAAATTGTCTGAATGATACAAGCCTCTTGCCAAGATCCTATTTCCCCCCAAACTGATCACTTCCCATGATATTAATTTGTTTCTTTGGTACATAAATACTGCACAACATACTAAAAATATTAGCTTGTACAATGCTGTATTTAAAATTTCAGATGAACCGACATTCTGAGGTTATCGCGACTGTTCCTTCTGAAACCTCTGTGAAAATTATTTAATTCCTTTTTGTTCAGGAGAAAAAGAATGACTAATAAGTATTAAGGGGACTAAAAGCAAACAAAGTGGTAAAAAGAGCATCTTTCTGTATTTAAAAATACATTAAAATGGAGTCAAGTAACAACCCTTAACTTCCACACCTAGTGTCACTGCTGATTTATGATTTATGACTTACTGCTAGCCTTACATTGTGCAAACATTTAACTGCAAGCCACATTAGCCAATCAAATGTCCCCAAATGGATTTTTTTATTTTTTTTTTCTTTTTCTTTTTTTTTTTTTTTTTTTTTTTTAAGAAAAAAGGGGGCAAGGTTTGTCTCACCAGTTTTTTATCTCCAAAAAATTAATTATTCACAGCACTGAAAAAAACACCAATATCTGAACTAAAAAGTTGAGCCATCTCTATCATACTGCAGTGTTGCTTTCCCCTTATGCTTGAAATATAGGTATTTATATTTTATATTAAAATATTATTAAATTAAAATAAAAAGTTTATACTAAGCTTGAGAATTAATACACCACAATGAAGATTCCCTCTTTACCCAGTCACTATTTACTCAGATGTGTGCACTGATTATGCTGTTCTCATAAAAGCAACTGGGCATAACATTCCCCTGTGATGAAGAATTTTAATAAGGCCTTTTCCATTGTCTCCCTCATCCATATTCTCATAACTCTTAATGCAGATCATGCACTGCTTTCTCAAGGAAGTTCTCATATTTGGACAAACTTTAGATAGGCAAGAGTGAGAATAATTTGTCCTGTTTTTATTACTGATCACTCCATGGCCATTGAGTAATGTCCAGAACAAGTTCAATTCCACCTGCCAGTTCCCCACAAACAGAGTTTACACATAATATAAGGAGAAAAAAAGCCCAAGTGATTAGTCCATTTTAGAGATAAGTTCAATGGACTTTTTCCTCAGAAAAATGCAAAAAACAATACAGAACTGATTAGTTATAATTATGACTAGTCTAGAGATTTTCTTTTGTCAGGAATAAAAATTGATGGCTTTGTTTCCTCCACTTACAGCTCCTAGAAACTGATTTCAGAGGAGATCCAACAGCTTTTCTCCTCCTCTTTCCCTAGAGAAGCATAGTAGGATACTCATTTCCCACCAAAAGCTGAACAAAATGGGATCTCCTTTCATCAGCACTCAAGTAGTAGTCAAAATTCCTGAGTATGGAGCTGTTCTACTTCCCGAAATTACTGCTAGAAGGAAGTGCTGGAGCACAGACAGGACTTGGGGAGGATTTCCTTTTTCCTTATGCCTTGGGAGAAGAAGAGCGCTTTCCAGATGACAAGCGCCTCCCACAGTTTGGGAGGCACTTGTCATCTGGAAACACTGACTGGCAGAAGCTACAGCGAGACGCGCTAAGAGGGAAAAACAATCCGCTGGCGCTTTCAGATGGTGCACCTCCCACAGATCCCCACTTCCCAGGGACAATAAACAGGGACAAATACGAGGCTGAAGCGAGGGAAGCAACAGCCTGGTCACAGACAGAAAGGGGAAAGAAAGGCAAAGGGAGTGCCACAAGAGACAAATGACCTTTCCCACCTTGGAGAATGAGAAATGGTGAACATTAGGAAGGATGATGTGAGTGAAGACCTAGGCCCTATTTTAGGCAAGGATTCATCAAGGCAGGATTTAATCAATCCTTTCAATCAGAGTGAAATTTATTTCTGTTTCAAAGCCCAGGCAAGTGTGTAGGAGAGAGACCCTTCTCCACTCCATAACCCATGTGGTATCTTAGCAAATGTTATAGATCTAAGGGCTGAAAGAGCAGCTACTGTTCCCCTAACTCCTGGATTTCACTATACATACAGCACACTTCCAACAGATGCTGGCTTTAGATACCAAAGGATCTTGCATGGACTTCTAATCAGAGCAGATGGTTTAATTTCAAAATATCCAGACTCAGTTTCTTAACCCTTTTGTGGGCATCTGACATGAATTTCCATCTTAAACACCCTTGTCAGTGCTGAGATGGGTGTCAGTAAACTTAATCTTTGCTTTCAAATGCAGAAACCATATTAAGAACAACTCTAAGTGGATTAGAGTGGGAAAAGTCACCTTCCAGCATCAAAGCACAAAAGCTAAGTACTGTGCCATTTGTGGCTTACATAATGCTTATTCCAACTTTTATTATTATTATGTTTTATCTATGGGTAGCTCATTGCCACTTATCTCTGGCACTGTCTTCAAGAACTGCAAATGAAAACACCAAGCAGGTGCTGTGAAGAGAATATTCCTACAAGCCATTGTGTTTTGGATTCATCCTGCAAGCCATTTAGAGGATTGCCTAATACCAATCCACTTCCACTTTGACCATTACATCCATTGCTATTATTATGTGTTATGAACCATCCCACAGAATCAGGACATTAAAAAACAGCTTAAAAGCCCTACACATCAAGAGTTTGTTTCTGCAGGGGGAAAACCTAAGACATCTTTGCAACAGCTGAGTAATATGACAGATTTCGTAAGTGGTCCTGCTGAAATACAGTGTTCTGATTGCTCTGGCATCAGGACAGATTATGGCTGGGCTTAATGGTCTCAAATAACAACTGTGCATGATACTCACTCTGCACTGAATTCTGCAGCTAAAATACATTATTACTGATGCCTTCCAACTCTCACTTTATGAACTTTTTCTAATACATGAGTGTATTTTATAGACAGGAGAGACTGATTAAAAAGAGAGACTGCTTTGCTGCAGTTGAGAGATTTCCCTATTTCCATTAGCATTTGTTTTCATTAAGGCAAAGTTGCTGTGTGTGTTGAACAAACTGCTATTTATCACCATGTGGACATAAGAACTCCTGATTAAATACGAATTTAGGCAAAATATTAACTGCAAGAAGGGAAAAATAATTAGCTCATTTGGAAATGCTTTATCCCTGCACATACACAGCCCCCACACTTGAGGACAAAAGAACTTTCACACATCCCCCTTTTATTCCTTCTCTTTTGCATGCTATTAAAACATGCTTTTGAAGAACTTTTGAACTTTTAGCACATCTAACTTTTAGATCTTGAAATATTGCTTCTACTGCTTCTCTCCAGGGTTTGCCTGGATGTGGTTCACTATGGCTCAATAAACAAACCATTGTTGTATGACTGTTCTGTTGTCAAAGAATCCTTCAGAGAAGCCCAGTGACATTATTCTCAGGATGCTGCTGCCAGAATTGAAAAGCTACATCCTCCTTGGGTGTTAGCAAAGTACTGCTAGAATATTCTGAGCTGGAAGGGACACACCAGGATCATCCAGTTCAGCTCCTAGCCCTACACAGACACCCCAACAATCCTACCCTGTGCATCCCTGAGAATGTTATCCAAAGGCTCTTTCATTCAGAAAATTAACCAAGAGTAGGTGAGGATGTGGATCAAAACATCCCAACTCCATGACTTCCAAATGCAATTTCTGGAAACTAAAGAGATGCAATGATAAGACTAATATTTCAAACCAGCACACTGCTGTTAGCATTGGGATCTAGATGCAAATTCTCAGCCTTTGCGTGTTAAGAAATCTTTTATTCACCAGAAGAAGTTAAAGTGGCTGATACAAAGAAACCTGATCAGTAAGCCTGAAGAACAGGAATGCATTATTACATGGAAACACTGCCTCTAAGTCCCCTCAGTGATAAATTAGAATAACTTTGACATATACTGGACTAGATATATTTATTTTTCAGAAATAAAAACTGAGGGTTCTTTTAACCTCCTTTTATAGGTCTAAGGATATATACTGCAAGCTTAGAGTCTTTCTGACTTTGTTCATGGTGACTTACACTGCAGGTAATATAATTTCCTAAATAAACATCAACTTTAACATAATTCTAGCCCTTAGAAAGAAGTTGCTGCTTTAAATAATTCAGAAGTAAACTGTATTTGTAAACATTTTTATTTTTAAAGCAATTTATTTTAAGTAATGAGTGAAGAGGAAAAACCACAGTTCATGCTTTGGAGAGCCAAGGTAAGTTGTACTGAAGATTTCTGTCTAGAAGGGAGTTTAGGCATGTGCAACAGGGATCATAAAGGACTAGAGGAGTCAGGCACTGCCTGTGAGGAGGAGTAATTTCTTTCTCCTGTAGCTGTTTGTCAGCTGAATCAGCTCTCCACAACTTCTCCCTGTCCTCCACTCCTTTAAAGAACATTAAAATGAAGAAGTTCCCATGATTACAAATGCTTTGGAGACCTGCACTTTGAGCTGAGAGCACGGAGCCCTTCCTGGCAGGGCTGTGTCCTGGCACCCTTGGCAGCACAGCATCTGTTGCAGTCACATCCCATCAGCTGCAGGCACTGACCCAGTACCTCAGCTTGTGGCTCTGTTCCCCAAGTGGAAGAGATGTGAATTTGTCTCAGCTTAGTAGCATCTCCAGAGAGCTACATAATATATATTTAATTAGAATCAAAGTAATTTTAGAACACTTGTTACACACTTTTTTTTCTATTTCATGAAATGTGTAATCCTAAATTAACTTTAAGGGATATTGGTTTTTTTCATTCTTTGGGAGCACATTTTGCCTTTGCATGTCTGTAGATAATAAGGCTTCCATGTGAATTCTGTTAAAGAAAACATCTGATTTTTATTAACATATTGCCTCTCAGATCTTCACGACTCATCAGTCTGATGGAAACATGCAGATACAGCTACAGAGCTCAAGTTCAGAAAAGCCTTCTCATAGAAAATGAGACTGAAAACATCATATGCCCTCAAAAATATCATCAGGATTCTTAAAATCCTTGTGGGTCCTAAGTTCACTGAACTAAAGAGGAAAATTGCCTTTGATTTGAGCAGGCTTAGAATTAGAGTAAATTACCTATGGCTCTCACTGTTTTCTCCCTGTCCTGTGAATTCCCCTGGCAACAAGGTCACTCCTTTGACTGCAAAAGATGGACTTTTTGGAAATAGGAGATGCTAAAGAATATTGCAATGCACTTTATTATGCTGAGGTTATTCATGTCCCCAAATTAATGGTGTGCTGGATGCTGAAATAACTTCACTGCAATTAAACCAGAAATATATGTTCATTTAACAATGTTTACCACATAACATATATTTTTAGAATAATTACCTGATCTAGTAAACTTTGATTTTCTGATTAATTTGTGTCTCCTTGATTGATTTAATGGCTTTTCTCTCTCTCCTATATAATTAAAAATCTACCAAGAAATATTAAAAGTAAATGCTAAATAAAAATCTAAGTTTTTTCCATTAGTTCATTCTGGTTCTCATTTTCTTTTCCGAGTTTGCCTACCAGTTACGAGAACACACTTAGGTTGCTCCTTTTTTCATCATTTTTAACAGGAAAAATAGTGCCTAAGAAAGCCATCCCCCCTCTTTAGCTAAGTAGAATGATACATTACATATATCAGTAACTAACTGGTATTTGACATGGCCCTATTTCAGTGCAGATACACTGGTGCCACACATTCTGTCTGACACAGTAAATCCTAAATCATGCCCATGCCTTTGGATGTCAATGCACTATTAATTACAATTTCCCTCAAGGAGGGTTTTATTTATTCCTAGATAAAGGAATTAGTAGAACAGCTGTCAAATTTTCCAAAGGCTCCAGATCTGGACGTACTGTCAACTTAACCACAGACTAAAGAACCTGGACAAAGAGCAGCTCAGTTGGTGCCTCAGCTGGATTATGTGTTCTTGCTCTCCCTGCTTTCAGCCACAACCCCTCAGAGCCCCTTACTCTGAATAAATTTGGTAGAATCCTGTATTGTTGCATGAATCAGTTTCAGGCTCCATAACACAATGCAGTTTTCAAGCATTTTGTTTCTCCTTCTGCCTACCTTGTGCTGATCTCCCACTCTCAGCATGGGTGAGAAATTAATTCAACACACTGGGATTTTCTTCCTTTGAAAACAAACATCCCTTCCATCTCTGTGAAAAGCTCAGGATTTTTTAAGAGCTGTTTTTAGTGTTTGCCTTAATGGCTTGCAATGTCCTCAGGATGGTTGCTGCTATGCTTAGTTTGCCATCTCCCATACAAAACATGTAATCCCCGTTTCATTCTTTCAGTCTTAAACTTTTATTTTGTGCTGTATTTATAGAGCAGGGACAGAGCATGGTGCACAGTCTACATCTGGGAGGCTTCAAAGAAATCAGAGTGACGACAGCCGTAAAAGTGCTCCAACACTTGCTGGTAATTGAGGGGAAACTCAAGTGAAAGCAGAGAGAAAGAGCTCTCAGCAAAGTAGGTTCTTTAGCCTGGATTGTGTCAAGGAATCACTGGTAGTTTTTGAGATAAATGTAGCAATAAAGGGAAGCAGACGGGATATGCTGGGACTTCTAGGGACTGGGTTGGTTTATCTAAGCTGGAAGTGATCAGCTAATTCAGATCATGCTACATTCCCTTGAAGCTCCCTGGAATTACATCCTTTGCTGTCTCCTTCTTTCTCTCTTGGTGTTAAGGAAGGCAGGATGTTTAACAGGAAGACCTGATTTTACAATAATTGGTGTTCACAAGAATGCTTGTACACCAGATTAAATAAAACTAGAAGTTCTTGCAAATAAAGTCCCCATGAATATGAAGTTAGGTGAACCCAAAATATTGTGAAACGAAGAAATAAAGCTACCTGACTTCTAAAATTACTGAAGTGTAGAAACCAGCAGTAAAATCCTATCAAGAAAAAGTAGCAGAGATTTACAAAAAACAAGAATCAAGGAACAAAATAGGAAAAACAAATTTGCACAAGAATACAAGCAATATTCAAAAAGTATCTGGTGCTGAAGCAATGTCAGGCTGTTCTAGCAGTCCACTGAAGCATTCATGACATGGTAAAAAAATCCAAACCCAAACAAGAAAAACAAGTTAACATGTGAAGTATTGAGGTGAAAAACAATGCCAAACACTATCCTGACCCAATTATCTGGATAAATTCTGATCACAAAGTTTAAAAGAGATTCTCAAAACTGTAAGGCAGAAAAAACCATTTTGACTAGCCAGCATCTGTTCTGCCCTTTGATTTGATTTATCACGAGGTCACCAAACAGTGGGAGAATAAATAGACGAAAGAAACACAGTCAGATTAGAGCCTGGTAGAAAGAAACACTATTTTACTAGTCCTGCTAAATTATTAAATACAAATCTACAGGTGATACCCAAAAGAAGGTGCTTTTAAATAAGCCCCAAAGCATTTAGAATTCCAGGGTATTTGAAGAAAAACTCCTTCAGGAGAAGTCTTTCAATTTTCATTTCTCAGGAAAAAAATATAAGAATTAATGTTGTTTGGGTTCCTTCAAGGAAATATATTCATTTTCAGAGCCTGAAATATTCCCTGAAGTGGTATCTGATCATTCTCCTTTGTGTCTCTGTTATCAGTACTGCTAAGAACTGCAGAACAAGGACAGTCTTGATTAGAATATATCTAACATGTCCTGCTCAGTAAGAAATGAGATCTCTGCCCTCAAAATTCTCCTCTTGGGAGTGCCAAAATCAGGTAAGGAGAAAGAAAACACATTCCATATTACTGTCATTCCTTAGCTCCCATCCCTTCCACCTCAGGTGTTGTTTCCCTCAGATTGTGAGGTGACTGGTACACAAGAAGGGTGACCAAGACAGTTCCTCATTCACTGAACCCAGTGCCAACCACTACTTCATGAACTCAGAACAAGAGCAGGAAATAAAACCCACCATTGCTGTGCCACTCACAGCTGTGCTTTCTAATCCATGGAAGTAGAAAGATATATAAGTGGTGTTTGAGAGCATGAACCTTCTTGGCACATTATGTGTGATTAAAAATGTACAAAGCACATGAGACGAAGAAACAAGTAAGGACAGGCAGTGATTTGGAAAATGTAATATCTTGGTTAAGAGGAATTAGTAAGTGGATTTAGACAGAACAAAAGGAAGAAATGGAGGTGACCTGAAAGGCAAACTGGCTGTTCAGCATTTATATGAATAGAAAAAGAAACAAAACCACTACTCATTAGCAGCTGAGCTGGGGTCAGTCATTAACCAGAAAATAATACTTAGTTACTACAGAAATTTCTCAGATCTAAAGGCACTTAGAGCTGGAATTTCATACATGTTGGAGACTGTCCCTAAAGCTGAATTTGCCTATACTTGTTTTATTTCATTTGCTCTATGCAAAACTGTTTCAAATTGTTGTTTTCTAGGGTGAGGCTAACTATAGGATCATATAGAACACTTTGATGCTGCTTTTTTTGCTTTCATGAGTTATTCCATTATAAACACAATGGCCCCAATACGTAGGAGGAATATACAGAGGGCACCTACTAAAAGGCAGGAAATAAATTCTTTAAAAAAAATAATTGAAAAAAAAATGGTTGCACGTCACATTCATCTTTTCTGAAAAATCCCTTCACCCACGATTTTTCTCCTGGGAAGCTGAGAAGCCTCAGAGAAAAAGGAAAACAATAATTATCTTATTGATTCTCCTCTGTTTTGCTGCTTTGGAATGTGGTTGGAGATTGTTTATCCAACAGGTTTTGATGGTTTCATGTGAATTGTTTTGACTTATTGGCCAACCAGGGCCAAACTGTATCAGGGCTCTAGAGAGAGTCACGAGTTTTTATTATTATCTCTTTAGCCTTCTGTAAGTATCCTTTCTGTATTCTTTAGTATAGTTTAGTTTAGTATTCTTTTATATAATATGACACTGTGTTGCTGCGGTCACAGGAAGATACTCTCCTGCTGCTCACTCCCCGAGACCAACGCAGTCTCGCAGGCTGCCCCTGGATTGGTGCAGAGACGTTCCTGGGCGGCGGTGTGTGCAAGGGGCTTGTGGCTCCTTGCAGTGGTCAGCTGTGGCGTGGGTGGCACAGTCTGGAGAACCAAGGTAAAGGAATAGGGAGTGATCACTTCGAGTTCTAAGGAAGTTTATTTCCCCAGGGGAGTCAGGGACAAGTGACCATAATGGAGGGCAACAGAACTGCTTTTAAGGAAGGGAGGGAATAAGGGGAGGACACAACTTTTCACCTATAGGAAGGCATTAGGGCAGGGGTGCAGGGTAAGGGCTATCCAATAGAAGCCAACACAGGGAAGGAGCAAACCTTGCCATCTGTGATAAATAGGTGTGATTCGTGCTGATAAAATTGAAACAGTAATCAATATGGATATAGTAGTCAATATTTGGAGATAACAAAATGGTTAAAAAGGTAAAAAGCTAGGAAAGTGGAGGGGAAGGGTCCGCCCCCCCCCCCCCCCTTTATCTTCTGCAGATGTTCAAGGCAGGAAAAGGAGTCAGATAAAGCTTGCTAAAATTAACTGAAAGAGGGGAAACTTGGGTGGAAATCAGAAATATGTTAATTTACAAGATTTATTATATTGGCTTATATAATTTTGGTTTGGCATATATGATATTAGCTTAGTGCGCATGTGTAACCCAAAGGTGAAATAAAGGACACCTGAGGAAGAGGAGCGGCCTTCATCTGGACGACCCCCAAAGAGTGGTGCGACCCCCTAAAAGATGGTGGCGCATGCGCGGTGAAGATGAAGATGAGGGTGGAGACACCAGTGTGATGAATCGAAAATAGGAGGGGATGCTGATAATAGACAGTATAAAGGGGGGAATTTTGGGCTTGGCAAGCTTGTACGTGAGGTGGCAGGGGTCCCAAGGCCCTCGCGCTCCGTACCCCGCGGTAATTTTGCTTATACGTCATTACCCGAACCAGACTATATTTTATTATAACCAAATTATACTGCCAATTTGTTCAATGTATTCAATTTTATGTATTTTAAACTATTTCATTTAAATTTCATTAAAATTATTGTTACATTTAATTTTGTTTTGCCTTCTATTTGTGATTGGATAATTGGGCGAACATAACAAATCCAATCTTGCTTCAAGGAAGGGATGAAGGACAGGGAACATTCCAGAGCAAAAGGGTGTGCTATCTTTGACAGACAAAGGTAAGACAAGGGAACAAGGGAGGTACAAGGAGACTGTCAGGGGGATTGACACACACTTGGCAGGAAAATCTTGGGGTAAACAACTCAGGACTGAACTATCAGGGAAGCCAAACAGGGTACATGGAACAAACCATTACAAACTTATAACAAGGAATATTTAAAACCCATTACAAAAGAACAAACTGTAACATAACAGACTACCACAATAATATAGCATCATAAAATAATAAATTAGCCTTCTGAGAACATGGAGTCAGATTCGTCATTCCTTCCTTCATCTGGGCACCCCGCAAATGCAGTAGTTGCACTTGAAGTTTACCTTTTTTTCTCTCTCTTTATAAAGCTATCTTTTGCTGAAGCTATATACAGCATATACCATAGGGAAATAAAGGGGTACATTTCTCATTGTCTTCAGAAGTACTTTATGCCCTGCTACACTCAGTGCTAAATTAGAAACAGAACATTGTTAGCAGCCATGGAGCACAAGGTTTGGCATAAAGATCTGATGGAAAAGTTGATGGGTTTTATATGGAAGTGCTGATAAATACAGATGGAATCCCCTGTCTAAATTTTCAGCCAGCCATACAAAGTGCACATTCCAGACAAAATACAGATGTTAGATTAAAAGCTCTCATCATACCAGGAGCGACAAGGTTTTAGGTTCATGTCTGATTTTATTCCAAATAGAAAAAATCATCCCCAAAACCAACCCATGTTGGTTTTATAAATATCTCTGTTCCCTATTTCTGGAAAACAATGACTGATTATTTTAACATCATTATTTATATGAGTAACTCTTACCTCATGCCTTTGAAGGAGTGGAACACCACTGGTATCAAGAAAAAACATTTCTGTATAATTGTGTCTATTTTAGTTTGTTCTAAGGAACAAATCATTCCATGGCCCAGCCCCAGAACACTTTTAGAACTACATTTAGAACTAGAGTCATTTTAGGGACTTCATCTTTTCCATGACAATTAGACAGACATGTCAACTTGCACTTTTACTGGTTTTTTCTCTTTTCATATTAAAACATATTTTTCAGGTTTTCACCAATTCTTTCTGGCTGGGTAAGCTATTAAAAGAGTATGTGTGAAGGTTTTATGCTAAAGAATCTCCCACTACAAGGAATTAAGTGAACCAAGTCATCAGACCAGGACAAAACTCATGGTGGTACTTACATTTACATCACTAAACAATCCAGTGATCTGTCTTTAACAATAACTTCTGTATATAACATGCAGAAAGTAAAAACACAAAACCCAGAGATAAAAGGTTTTAGCTAATCAGTCTCTCCATGAGATACAGAACAGAACACAATTAAAATTATTGGAAGGTAAGTATCTGCATTAAAATGTAGAAATCGACACAAATTCATTAACCAAACCAGCTCATAAGATAATCCTGAATATTACTTTCTTCCTTTTATTTTATATTCCTTTTTTTCCCTAAAACTTGGATTCAGGAAGTGGAATGGATATAGAAAATATGTAATTTCCTGTGAGGAAAAACAAGGGTGAGGAAATTGGGATTGTTCAGCCTGGTAAGGAGAAGGTTGTGTGGAGAACTCACACCCCCTTCCAAAGTCTGAAGGGGCTACAGGGATGGCAAAGAGGGACAATTTATCAGGAATTGGAGTGACAGGACAAGGGGGAATGATTTCACATTGGCAGAGGGCAGGGCTGGATGGGATATTGGGAAGGAATTGTTCCCTGGCAGGGTGGGCAGGCCCTGGCACAGGGTGCCCAGAGCAGCTGTGGCTGCCCCTGGATCCCTGGCAGTGTCCAAGGCCAGGTTGGACGCTGGGGCTGGAGCAGCCTGGGACAGTGCAAGGTGTCCCTGCCATGGCAGGGGGTGGAACAGGATGGGCTCTAAGGTCCCTTTCAACCCAAACTGTTCTGTGTTTCTATAAAATATTTCACTGCACTGCCAGCACATGTTTGCAGAAGGACACTAAAATGCCCTCAGATCACAAACCAGACTGGAAAAGGCCCTTATAAAGGACAAATTCTAACCAATATATTTTGATTTCCACATGCTAAACTCACAGCAATTGTTTCATTGCTTGCCAAGAAAGAAAAAACCAGAACATGTTTCTATTTCCTCCATTGCAGCTAAGACTGTGTAAGGGGTCCCATCACTCCTGTGCACTGTATTTCATATTCCTCTAAGTTCCCAAGGACTGAATTTTCCCACAAGTCATTACATTTAGACATTTCTGCTTCCATTTTAACTCATATTCCATGGGAGGGAAAAGCATTAGCCTTTAGAGTTTAAACATTATTGGAATGCTAAATGAGTTAATGAAACTTAGACACAACATAATAATGCCAGGGAAGCCAACAAGACAAGAATGCTAAAAACTCAGTCATGCAGATGCTGTTTTCTTTTACAGTAATGTCTATATATAAATTTATATGCAATAGAGCACACATATAAAAAGCTATGGTGGAATTTGCACATTAGGTAGAATATTGCTTCTAATCTGTTCCTCTGTCTAAGCTACTTGTAGGTACTTTGGGGAAATTTGTATAAATTCTGCAATAAAATAAGCCATTTTTAAAATAAATTTCATCATTATCTTCCTGTGTTTGATACACTGACATTTCTAAAACTCTTTGACTTTTTCTGTGGTATCTTAAGGCCTACATTATATAGAACACCCAAAACAGAAACCACCCAATATTCTACAGCTTATGGCAGTGAGTTCCCCAGGCTATTTTTATGTTTTGGTGAAAAGGTACATATTCAGCCATAAAAGCAATAAATGTGTTTTTTTTAAATTCATTATTTTCAGGCTTCTTATGTCATATTTCATTGCTCTCTGCTCCACAAAGAAGGTTCTAAAAATTCTAAATCTATCCTCTTAGAAAGCCATCTGAGGTCTCTAATTATATTGTCACCTTTCTCTGGACCTCTTCTATTTCTGCTAAATGTTTTTCAAGTGCCTCCTGTGACATTTTAATTTCTATTTTTTAAAAAGAGTACCAAGTCACTTAGCTTTGCAGCAGAAACCTTCTTCACCTTAAGTGTTCCCTTCACTCTTTGCTCAGCCCAAAGACCCAGCAGCTGTCTCACAGACTACCTGTGTCTGAAATATTTAATTTCTCATTAACTGCTGATTGGACATAATTCCATCAGAGCCCTCCTAATTCCCAGCTTTTAAACTACAGTGGGTAAAACTTGTAACTTCTTAATGTGCTTAACCAGATCTGCATTTCCATTTCCAGAAGATTTGTCTAAAACCCTCCAATCATATACTTGGTTGCAGTGACAGAGTTTCTGCCTGTTCCCTCTTTATTTTAGGACCCTTCTGTTGTTTGCGGGTTTTTTCTTTGGTTCAGATTTTTTGGTTTTTTGTATGTTTGGGTGGTTTTTTTGTTTTATTTTGTTTGGTTGGTTGATTGGTTTTGGTGGGTTTGAGGTTTTGTTTATTTTTCTGTGTTTTTTTCTTTTTTGTATGTTTGATTGTTTATAATTAGCTGGGTTTTTTTTTTGTTTTTTGTTTTTTCTTTAATAGATTCTTCTTAAAACAATCTCAAAATATAGTTTTTTTTTGATACCTCTTAGTGGCTCAATTCCTCTGTTGCCAGACAGTGAATTCTCTTCAGAATCATTTATGTTTCACTTTGTGCCTCAAGTTAAATACACTTGACTTCTGCCCTGAAATAATTCTAACTTTTCATACTAAATGCTGTCCTAAATAAGGATTCTGACTGAATGCTCTGGAATGAGCTGCCAGTCCCAAATGTCTGCTTCTCCCAGCCATGCCTGGTCTGTTGTACAGATAACAGTTTTTCAAAACAAAGTGAGAGAGAGAGATTAGTAGAAACACTAAAACCTCACAGTAGAAAAGAAAATAGTCTTGAGGAAAAAAACCTGTCTGTTTGAAAAATTGCCCAGAAACAGGTACATTGCTTATGCAACATTTACACTCTCCTTATCCTTGGAAAGCTTCACATGGACCTATAACTTGGCATTGCTAAACAAAACAGCTAAAAAGTAAACACAGGTTTTCTTTCCAGTATTTAATAAAGGAAAATATGTGCTGCTGTTAAATATTTATCTTTTTGTAACTGATTTTATTGTCATAGAAGTTTGATATTCTAATTTGTCTATTATATCAGCACTGATGAATATACAAATATCTTTTCCTCACATATAGCATATTTTAAATGAATATGTAGGGACAACTGAGCATCTTGATAGTGCTGTTGCCAAAACCATAGACTAAATAAAGACATTTTAGTTAAATGACACTGAAGCAGTCTTGAGGATTTGTTGAATGCCCCTGCTACTAAAAAGAAATTAGGAAGAAACAAATGTTCATAAAGAGTCCCCAAAGATAAAGGTAAATGAAGAACAGGACCTGAAAAGGACACAAAAAGCACCGCATGGAAGCACCCAAGTTTCTGCACTGGCACCAGTTAACAAACTAACAATCTGAGCTATTCATTTGTAAATAAATATTTGATGGAGATAATATTCACATATTCTTAGAGCCTTTTCCTTCTTTCCACATTTTTCATCATTTTGACTGCATTGTGTTGCTGAGGCATTTTGTTGGCAGTGGGGCTGCAGGAGTGGCTTCTATGAGAAACTGCCAGAATGCCCTTGTTCCATGTCCAACAGAGCCAATCCCAGCTGGCTTCAAGAGAGACCTGGCCAGGGCCAAGCCCATCAGTTACACTGGTGTCACCTCTGGGGTAACATGCAAAGAAGAGGGGAAAAAATCCCACACAACTGTTAGAGAGCATTTTGGGCAGATGCTGTGGCCTATGTGCACAACCCTGCAGGCAAAAAACAATGGACATTCTGTGGATTTAGAAGCATGCTTGCAAACACTCTGTGTACGTGCCTGATAGGAGAAACAAACTGCCCTTGGGTAGGCAGCATGAGAAAGTTTGCCAAGGGAAGAGGATGTGAAAGAACATGGTCTGAAGATGCTAGCAGAGGATGTGAAGATGTTCTACTGATATTGCTGACAAGCTGAGCTACGTGACCAAGATATGTTTAAGAAATGTTCTTTGTTTTACGCACAATGCTTTGTTAACCAATCAGATTCTTTCCTGTGTCGCTTGAACCCTGGAATCATATAAATGTACCCTGAACCTAACAATAAATGAACATTGATCACACTTCTATGAAGATTCAGTATTTGACTCCGGAGGCTCCTCTTCCCTTTCCCCCCTACCCCTACTCTCTCTTTCATGACACAACTTTTACTAAAGAGCCAGAAGTATGATTCTGTCAAGGAAAATAATCAGAGAACATCATCTGATAGAGATGTACATCCCATTGGGTTGCATGCATATGGAGGAAAACCAAAATTAATTCATAACTGGTGAGAAAAGCCTTTGGAAAAGCTGTTAATGTAGTAGTGCTGAGTGTAGTACTGCACAATGAAAAATCACTGTCTTTATGTATATATGCAAACCTCTGGATATTTTGGCTTTAATTTTTGCTACTTGTACAACTGATAATCTGCATTTTAATTAATTAAGTAAATAAATAAATAAATAGGCTTACACACAGGACAGGTGCCAATGTTTAATTGTGTTCCCTGACACACTCTTGGAACACAGCCTGGCAATTTTCCCCTTCAGTGCCTTTGTGGCCCCTTTGCCATGTATTGATTGCTGGCAGTGTTTACCTACCCAGAACAATCCTCTGCTCGAATCTCAGTGTGAGGAGAACTGTGGGGAAAATAACCCGTGAGCTCAAGAAATCATTGTGTGCTGAGTCCCTGGAATATAGCACAGCAGCACAGAAAATGCAGTGATCCCAAAGCTGTGGCCGTGCCAGCCTCCCTCATTCCTCAGGCAGGATGTTCCCAAGCCTGCTAACTCACTTTAGCTCCTGCAATTCTTCCTGAGAGTTTAATATCCCTCTCTTTTAAGTGGCAGAACTCATCAGTCTATCTGCAAGACTGAAAGACTCGTTGGGGCTGGATTGAAGGAAAATAATTAGCTTTCCATATCCTGACTTCCTTTACCTCCTCTACAATGCCTTATCATTTACTCCTAAATAATCTTTTTTTTAGTGTTGAATCTGAGTGCATTTCAGGGACACCTCAATTTGCTTTATCCTGCATACAAGTCTCAATTCAAACCATATTTTAAGCACAAAGTATTAAGGCACTTTTTAGGTTTTTCTGCCGTGAAGTTGTCTTCCTCAGCCTTGACAATTTAAGATACTGCAACACCTGATTAAAAAAAATATCACTTGCATATCCCACAGAAAAATGTTATGTCAGTAAAATTTTGGCACAGGCCCTTTGTTCACACTTGTGATGATACCACAATCCTCTCTGTCACGCCTCTTAAATATAAGAAATATTTTTCTAAATGAAATTTTTGATATTCCATTATAGGTCAACAGCATTTTTAGTAAAATTTTTAGCTCTATAGCATCCTCTAAAAAAAAAAAAAAAAGAGAAAAAAAAAAAAAAACAGGTTAACAGGTTCAGAAACGGTCATGGCTATATATATGTCAGTCAGGAATACTTAATGGCTTTTTATTGTAAAATACAAGCATATTTCTATCATTTTATAAACTAAAAAATTATAAATGAAAGTGATATTCATAGAGGTCAAGTAAATTATTTTAACCTGGTTAAAAATCATGTGTTTAAAGAGACAGCATCTCTCTTGACCTCTCTCTTGATCTGATGATATTTCACAAACCTATGCCTTGTGTTGACCTGCCTCATATAATGACCTTGAAAACAGGTAATGTTTCCCACAGATTTCAGCATTTTGTCATTAATCTCTAACAACAAAAAACCCCAAACAAACAACAAAAAACCCCAACAACAACACCCTAACAGGTTTATAAGTAACAAATTGCCACGTTACTATTGCTAATGTAGACATGTGTCAGCCCTATAGTTCATAAAATTTTCAGAATTGCTTTAGAAATGCTTTAAGAATTGTGTTGTCACCAGATTTCACTGTGCTCCCTAAATTTTCTTCAAAAGAAAGCAGCAATACAATGATACAGGCAGGTATTGCTAAAATTCATTCAAAGCCAATGTCTTCATGAGAAGTGTACTAGTTTTTCATTGGAGCCACCCATGAAAGTGATTTTTTTCTGAGAGAAGCTGTTAAGAGCTTCCTCTGTGCCTAGCAAAACCAATTGCTGGCTGGCTTTAAGAATAGGCATGTTAATAAGCCAGTTAATGAGCTCAACACACCTCTGTGAGATTCACATTTTAAATTGAACAAGCCTGGGAAAAGCTGTCTGGCTTCCTGTCTTTTGAGGACAGAAGTTCTTCCCCCGCTCCTGGCCTGGTGGCTGGGCAGGGAAGAGGAGGTTGTGAGGCCCCGACCGAGGCTGGACCAGACCATGGCTGCTAACATCTTGCCGCTACTAAGCTCTGCCCCGCTGCCCGCTTGGGCCGAGCTGGGCTCTGCCGGGCCCTGGGAGCAGCTATGGGCCGTGCCAGGCCCCGTCCGCCACGGCCTGTGTGGCCCATTGCAGGGCTGGACCCTGTGGCTGCTGGGGGAGTGGCGGAGGGGGAAAGCCATTAACCCACAGCTGAAATGAATGCAGCAGGGGCCTGAGACCAGCCATGTGGCCAAAGCAGCCAATGCCATTCTGGTCTGGGGACCCTGAGATCCTGGCACAGCCCCCCCAGTGCAGCCTGAAATCTCTTGCTGTGTTCGAAGGTCCCAGGACGAGGGAAGAGATTAATCTGCCTCCATATTTCTTAGAATGCTGATTTATTATATTATGATATGATATGATATGATATGATATGATATGAAAAATGCTATACTAAAGCTATACTAAAAGAACAGAATAAACGATTTCATCAGAAGGCAAGGCAAGGCAAGGCAAGGCTAACGAAAACCCATGACAGACCAGAGTCCCAACACAGCTGGACTTCAACTGGTCATTAAATAAAAACAATCCACATGGACCAATGAAAGATGCACCTGTTGGTAAACCATGTCCAGACCACATTCCACAGCCATCAGATAGTTATTGTTTACATTTCTTTTCTGAGGCTTCTCAGCAGAAAATCCTGGGAAAGGATTTTTCAGAAAATATCATGGTGACAGAAATCCATCACTGCGATTGCTTCCACCCCCGTGTGGCAGGGATCACATGGCCATGTGCAGGCCCCGGGTGCGATATTAACTCTTTCAGTGCACAGATAAGACTTGCAGATCTTCAATCCTCTCTTGAGTGAGAGAAAAGGACAGAGTGAAGACACATGGAGAACAACATGAAGACACCAAGGTCAGTAAAGAAGGAGTCAACTCCCAGATGGAAGGAGAATGAGAAGATACCTTAGTCTTGGGCTGAAATCCTCTTGGAAAAGAGGATGGCTGTGGAGAAGAATGTAATTGATACATCAGACTCTTTTCCCCTGTAACAGATTAAAATGCATTGGGGCGGATATAGTGTTTTAATTACAGCCATGGACAGACGAAACAGTGCTGAAGTGAACAAATGCTGAAGTAGCTATGATCCTGATGAGAAGCTTGAACAGAGAGAGAGACAAAAATGATGAAGACCCCTGGCTCCCTGTGGTGGTGTGTTTTTCTGTTATAAGTTCATAATGGTTCATTCTGGTTACCCCTACATATATTTGGTTTACCCCAGAGTTGTACCCTCCCATTTCCCTGTCCATCTTCCCAAAGACCAACCCCTTATTCTGGATTCTTCTCTGCCAGTCACTATAACCCTGCCCTCATCCCTTGTCTGTCATTGTAGCCCTGCCTTTGTTCCTAGAACCTTCCATGTCAATCCTGTATCCCATGAGAACCCATTGTTGTGCTTAAACTATTTCCTCCTCTGTTACTCTCCATTGGCTGAAACGTATTCCCTGCCTTGTGCTCTTCCCCAGGTTTCCTGCAATTGGCTGAAGTTTGAAGTCCCCTTGTACCCTCCCCTCTACTTAAGTTGTTGCAAGTCAGTGCTCTTTGTCATTTGCCTCTGGCTCCTCTCAGGATTAAACCTCTTGGGAACCCATGACCCCTCTTGTTCCTTCACCTTAAATCCTAGATGTGGGTTGGGAATAACAGCCGCAGAGAGCAGCCTTGCTACTTCAGGGTGCCAAGCAGCCCTGCTCAAGCACAACCCAGACTGGCCTTTGGGCAGATAGGGAGTGGCCACTCTTGGCACGGTCCAGGAGAAAGGGCTAGCTGGTGAACCGCATCAGCTCCCAGGAAAGAAGAAAAGCTCTGTTCTTAGAAATGAAGATGATTTCAGAGATAGATAGAAGATAGCCTTTGCTTTTGAACAGTTCATCCTTAAAAATGGCACCCCAATAAGTTGACAAGGCCCAGAAAAGCAGCTGTGGGAAGGCTGTGAAAGACGGGAGGGATTTCACAAATGCAGATTCCTGGGCAGCTGTTATTCATGGGCATTAAAAGCCACAAGAGAACTGTTTCTTGTGGAGAAGTCTCCATAGCATGGCAAGGGAAACTCCTCTCCGTAAGCGAACTGAAGAAAGACTATTCTAGAAGTGTTAAACTGACTGAAAAATCCTAGGTTTTGTCTCTTTATGTTGTTAGTGGGAAAGACAAAATGGTTATAGAGGGGATGAGAAGCATTCTAAAGGTTTCATTCTGATTCATATTATTCTTTCTTTTAGTTCTGTTAATAAAGTTTTCTTTAAACCCTCTTCAAGTTTTGAGCCTGCTTTGCCTTCCTCCTATCTCACAGCAGAAAATGAGTAAATAATTCTAGAGGGTATGTGGGCATCTGTCCAGCACTGAACCCACCACAAGAAGTTATCTGAAGCATGCAAATAACTTTTTAAAGGAATTCTTAAAAATTAATGTAAAACTTTTGGACTTGGGTTTTACATAAAAGTTATATTTAATTCCTTCAAATATTCATGAACATTTAATGAATAGTCAACTCTACAGAAAGAAAGTCTCCAGTATAAAGCAATAAAAGGTGGTGTATATGTATTTTCACCCATTGTTTCCATCTCCTTCCACTTCAGGCCAGGAATATAAATCTAGGGTAATTTGCCAATATTTTCTTTTTGTTGCTTTTTTTGGTTTTGTTAAGTATTTATGTCACATGTGCGGTAGGAACATTTGCAAAGCCTACTGCTGAATTAAGGGCAGGAATCAGTCTGTGCCTGTTACGGGAGATGAAGGATTTGAAAAGACAGCCACAGCGAGCAGCTGTTTATGTGCTGTTGGTTTGGGATGGAGCCTGAAAGATTTATCATTTTATGAAGAATGAAACTAAAATAGGACACTGATGTTATATGGGGCGTTTGGGGCTTTGTTCGGTTTAAATCTCAGTATCCTTCATTTAGTAAAGTCCTCTCCAGAAATATTTACTTACCTTTTATTTAAGGACAATAAAAATGCTAAGCTTCTAAGCACACTTGTTAGCACTTTAAAAAAAAAGAAAAATCATTTCAGAATCAAATCAGTCCCATATTTTTCCCCTGGCTACCTGGTGCACATGAAGGACTATTTAATAAAAGGTAGGAGAAATCAAATTGAGCTGCCCTTCCCTTATATCAGCTAGTAGTCCCAATCCACTCAGGCTGCAGGGACACAGGACAGCCCCAAGCTCAGCACCCCAAACATCCATACACCTCCGGCTCTCCAGAGCCCACCTGGGGAGGGAACTACAGTGCTAAAAGCTCCTGACAAAGTAGGGCTGCTTGGAAGATGATGGAAACTGGCCCTTTCTCCAAAGTGGAAAAAATGCCAATCCAGGAGCAGCATTTAAAGAACTGGAGGCTTGGATTCAAAAGTGCAAAACAAGTATTGCAGAGATGACAATCAATATAAAAGGCCAGACTGCAGCTAAGAAATAGAGTTTATGTGCTGCATCCTATAGCGAGTATATTTCTCCTATTTTTGCTCTGCCACAGAGAGTACTTGGAGTGTGATCCACCACACTTCCATGTCCCAGCTTCCATTCCTTCCACTGCAAATTCTCAGCAACAACTCACTATCTTCCAATATGTCAAAAAGATCTTTGAGATTAAACATATCACCAAAAGTCAGGTGTAAGAGCTGGCCAATCTTTCTTGTGGAGGTTGTGATTTATGTGCTGTGTCACAACTCTCTGTGTGCTCTCACAGTGGGGCACTCTGTGCAAGGGTCCATTTGTTTCTCCAACACAATCTGTTGGCAGCTCAGGTTGTCAGCTCCCCACCAATGAGCTGGGTTATAAATGTACTCTAAAAGTCACCCAGATATTTATACTCATTAAAAGTGATCTCAGACCTTCTCTTCTGACATCACTGGACAAATACAGGATTATGTATTTAAAACCACAAAGTATTTTAACTATTTATCAAAATGTTATTAGTGAATTCAAGAGAAGGTCTTAAACTGAAATCTCCTGAGGAATAATTAGCCACCAGACAAATATTTTGTATCTCTCATTGAAAAAAGGTGATGACCAAAAGTCAGCCCCCAAAAATGATCAGGAGCATATTTCTTCACTCCAAATGGAGGAGAAAAACAACATGTTACTGCACAATCATGTGCCTTGTCAAAGACATCTACATGTTCTCCTTAAGTGCTAGAAATCAGTAGCTTTGGTAGGGTTGTGCTCCTTTGGCTGTACCAAATTCTATCATCCCATCTGTGGTGACAAAAGAACCCCAGGGGTAGTTTTATTGCTTATAATTTAGTGAAAAACAATACGTAAATATTGATAGGAAATAGTTTCAGAGACAAGTTAATTGCTCTTCTTTTTAGTGACTCATGTAAAAGCATCAGTACAGAAGCAGCCTTTTGGAAAAAGTATTAGCAGCTGAATAATGTTCTTAGAGAAAATTACTAACACTCTTCCAAATTCTCTACTTAAAAATCACATAATTAATTAAATACTTACTGGAGAAATAGGAGGAAAGTAAATCTCTTTGCAAAACAACAGCCATGCCAAAAAAACCCTCTTGAATAACCCATTCATTATTAATTCTAACAGATCATTAAAGAAATTATTCCTTTATTTGCTTGCATTTTCATCAGTCAGGAAAAATAAGGTATGTTAATGTCTTTTATTTGTTGTACTGGCAGTTAAAAACTGTGTAAAAATTACAATGTTGGAGCTAATTTAGCTTTCTGGATGTCTCATTTCCAGAAGGGCAAAGTGGACAGATACTGCTTATTGGAACCCAGGCTGTTGGTTTAGCACAACTTTCTACATTGCCTATTTTTCTTTTTAGCCTAATAGTGGAAACAAAATTATCTCTAAATTAAATTTCCCCTTTTTCAGTTAGAAGCCATTTCCCCTTGTCCTGTCACTCCAGTTCCTAAGGGATTGTCCCTCTTGGTTTCCCTTCAGCCCCTTCAGATCCTGGAAGGAGCTGTGAGCTGTCCACACAACTTTCTCCTCTCTAGGCTGAGTAGCCCCAGCTCTCCCAGCCTGGCTCCACATCAATTTCATTTATCCAGTTCATTTATCCATGGCCTCCTCTGGACTTAATCCACATGCCCTTCCTACATTAGGAGCATCAGAGCTGTGCTTTCTCACATAAGAATTAGTGGGGTAGGTGATATAATTTCTAATACTCCCTTAAAAGCCAAATGGTTCTATGTCAAACCTTGTTTCATACCTTTCACCATGAAGTTATATTTCACACCACAATCTTAATATTCAAGCCTTTATAAATTAATAATGAGTAATAAGCAAATAATAAAATAATTCCTTTTCAGGATATCTTTAAAATTCATATCCTGAATCAGCTGGGTTTGTTTCCGATAAGTAATTCAGAAAGGTGGGAACAATGGTGATCTAATTTAAGTTCCCAGCACATTACCAAGGGTTTCAGCATGTTTTTGAAGCACTTCCACTGTGCATGATAAAACAGTCAAATGGGGGAGCAGATGTCTAATGTATTCTTTTCACATAAGCCAAGTAGAAGTGGGTCACACTGTGTCAGATGGAGCACAACTGCTTGTCAGCTAGGTTGGCCATGAGATAATGGGTGTTGATTGACAGTATAAACTATCAAAGGTTGAACCAGGAGTTCCAGAGAAATTCAGAGTGGGTATTTTAGGGATAAGAAATATGTTCCTCCTAAGAATTAATTTCTTTTTAACGGATTACTATTAAAAGCTGCTGGTTTAGCTTTGTAATGTAAAAAGATTTACAGATTAAGAGCAGCCCTGGCAGAAGGATTTGCAGGAGCTGGTGGGTGTGCATTGAATATGCCCCACCCTAGAGCCTCCCCCCTGCCCTGGGCTGAGCCCAGCATGGGCAGCAGGGGAGGGGATTCTGCCCCTCTGCCCCTCAGGTGAGAGCCCCCCTGCAGAGCTGCCCCAGCCCTGGGACCAGCACAGCCAGGACCTCGAGCTGCTGCAGAGAGCCCAGAGGAGGCACCAGGATGAGCAGAGGATGGAGCAGCTCTGCTGGGAGGAAAGGCTGGCACAGCTGGGATTGTTCAGCCGGGACAGGAGAAGCTTTGGGCTGAGCTCAGGGTGGCCCTGCAGGGCCTGAAGGAGCTCCAGGAAAGATGGAGAGAGACAATTGCCAAGGGCTGCAGGGACAGGATATAGGGAATGACTCCCAGTGCCAGAGGGCAGGGCTGGATGGGATATTGGGAATGAGGAATTGCTCCCTGGCAGGGTGAGCAGGCCCTGGCACAGGGTGCCCAGAGCAGCTGTGGCTGCCCCATGATCCCTGGCAGTGCCCAAGGCCAGGTTGGACACTGGGGCTGGGAGCAGCCTGGGACAGTGGAAGGGGTGGGACCAGATGAGCTTTAAGATCCCTTCCAACCCAAACCATTCTATGATTTCATGATTTATATAAAAATAAATATTTGTAGCTATTCCAGCTCATGGAACATCAAATGGTAACTATTGATTTTTATCAGAACCAGCTAGATTAGATGTGTATTATTGATTAATGAGACCTGTATTTTCCTAATCAGTGACCAATCTTATGAAATTTAATGACTGTCCCAAGGAAAAGAATATCCATATTTCTTTCATAGGAAATATAAATACTGTTATATTAACAACAGAAAGATACAAAATTATTTATATTGTGTAGATATATTGTATCCTGCTCTGGCACACCTTTCCATCAGCTTAAACACAGGCAGAGGTGATCTCCAGAGGAAACCAAGACTTCTCTCCAAACTTTACTAGTGTCATTGCTGTTCTTATCACTAAAATTCTGCACCTAAGACTGCACTACCTGATCCATCCCTGACTCTTCCTAAAGAACTAGGGGCTGATTCTGTTTCAATGCCTTCTCCCAGCAAAATTTCTCAGGTAAAAATTCTCAGTAATCATCTTGTTTGTTCCTTTGTTTTAAATTTCCCATTCTGCTGAATTCATTAATAACAGCCTGAAACAAGACAGAATATGATCTCCAGGCTCACACCAAATTCCTGCCCTCTTGGCTTTCATCACTGCTTCTCCTTCAGTAATTCTCCTGACCTCTCTTTTTCCACTTCATCCTTGGGAATCAGTTCTTCCAAGGCAAACCCAAAGGTGTGTCTGCTCCCTCATCTGCCTCCTCTCTCCACGGCTGCTGCACAACCTCTGTCCTCCCAGCAGGGACACACCACTGACCAGCTCCTTCAGACGTCTCTGGACTTGCTGGCAAATCACCCTTCCTGAACTGGGACTTCCTCCAGCTCTTCTGAAATGTAATAGGAAGATTCTGCAAAGCAGTGCATCTCCAATGCAGTCTTTTCTTAATACTCACCTGCCTTAGGATTCCTAAGACAGCAAACTTGTGCTGAGAAGAAAAAAAATGCAAGTAGGAGTCTGAGAAGTGGTAATAGTTCAGATGAAAGCCACCTAATGCTTCTCATAATAGAATGAATAAATTTAATTTTATCCAGTACGATTTTTAAAACTGATGGTTTCCAACAAAACTTTGGACTCTGTTTTAAAGAAAATTTTGGGGTCGTTGAACAAATGTGTTTTGCTGGTCCCATGAAATGCCATTTAAATTTGGCAGTTTTAAACTGAAGAGAGTCACGATTTCCCATCTGTGATTTCAGTTATAAAACTTGATTTCGTCAACCTGTCAGAACCCTGGAGTTTTCCCAAGCCCTGCTCACAGCCCACACATGGCCATGTCAGGGCTCTGCCCAGAGCCCAATGAGGCCACTGGGACTGAGGAGCTGTGAGAGCAGAACCTCAGCCTGGAACCAGGACACAGCACATGGAACACCAGGACTTAGAAATTCTGACCATCAACCTTTTTTTAATTTAATTCTGATTGTTTCCATCAGAGCATCCCACGTCCAAATCCTGTCAACCAGATTGTCCTAGAAGAGACCTCTTTGGAAATCACATTTCTGTTTTACAAGCCCAGATTTTTATTTTAATTCCTTTTTTTTCCTGACCAATCTGACTTAGAAGAGCACATTAATCCCACAACACATTTCATAGCTGAAAATTTCCTTGTCATTTGAGAGTAATTTAACTCTCATTTAACTGCATTCTGCTTTCTGTAATATGACTTGGCTTGGTACAGTAGAAATATACATACATGGAAAATGTCTTCATTTCACAGAATCAACTGCAGTGAAAGAAAAGGAACAGAGAAAGCTGGCTGTAGAAAGTAATTTAAGACTTCTTGCCTTGTCTATACTACTATTCATCTTTTAATAACCTTAATTTGCACTGTTAAATTGTTTTAGCAATGTTAATGCTCAACAATCAATAACATATTGGCATCGAATTTTTGCTTCCCAGTCTGTTTATTGTAATTCAGCTCATTACAGAGCTATAAAACAACCATATAATCAAATATATCACCAGAATATTCTGTTTACTGGGAAACACATGTTTGAAGCTAAATCCTTTTTCCACTAGAAAAATAGCTTGATTTCAGAAAGTAAGAACAACATTTCCTAAAATTTATCAAGAGAATCTCTCACTGGAACATCATTTAGTCATCAGTAACACATAAAAATTTAGACTACACTTTAAGATGAATCAAAAAGCAATTTTTTCCCTTGAAATATGATTCATACCTGTGCCTGTATTGAAGTGGTACTGGTTGAAGAGCATTTTGTTTAATTGCTTTTTTTCAGCAGTTGCCTGATTTTGTTTTGGTAATGTCAGGCTCAATTACGCTCTTTGATTGATGAAGGAATTAATTTGAGGGGCAGATTATCAGATATTAAGCTGCAGTGTTTTCACCTAAACAGAACCTACACTTACGGCTGCATTACACAAACATAATGCACTGCCACGATTATTGTGAACACCCAACCTGAGTCTCCCCAGGTCATGAATATGAATTTCTAGAGGCTTTCTATTCCTTCTCCTATGGGCAGAAGCGTTACATCCCAAAAAGATGCTTTTGCAGGACAATTTCCCCATCAATAACTTTTCTTTCCTCCCTACTGCCTCTAAGCCATTATGCTAAAGAAAAATGTACAGGGAAACTGCTACTTCTCACCTGAGATTTTCATCACTCTTTTGAAGAATGAATAAACAAACCCTTTTAATTTTCTTCCTTTGCATTAAGCAAAATACCACTTGCAATAAAAAGAAAGAAAACTTCAAGCAATGCATAGAAAAAGGAACAAATGCTTATTTTTCTTATTCTGTATTTAAAACCAAACCCACGAAGAAAGCCCAGAGCAGTGACTTCAAGGATTTGTTTGAGGAGGGACTTTTCTCTGGGTCCCATGTGAAAAATGCGTATTTTATGATTGGCTTTTTGCAAATATTAAAATTAATATTATATGTGTTATGTTATAAAGTTATGCTATATTAATTTTCTTAAGTAGTGCATTAAATATCATTTTAGGTTATAACATAATGTTCAAATAGAAACTCTGCACATGGGGTATTTTTTAAAGAAAGGAATGAGGTACTCGCACCAGTTAGCAGCCACAGGACACCTAAATCTTTCAGAGAAAGAGAATTTATTGCTTCATTATCAGAAGAAACTAACTTCTTCCCGCCTTGCTCAGCCCTAAAGACCTTGTTAGAATTAAGAGGAAGCAGCTGAGGCTGACCAGACAGAATCATTTTTTTGAGTGGAATTTATGCATCATGTATGAGCTGTATGAATATGCAACAGGCTACTGTTTTTAAGAGTTAATCCTCTGTTAATGTGCATCCATTTTCGGGCTTATATTGCCCAGAAAGCGGTACTGTCTGTAACTCTTTGTTTTTATTGTCTCACATTGTCCTAATCCAAGTTGTCCAAATTTTTATTATTCTAATTATATTGATATTTTTATAACTATTTAATTACTATTAAACTATTATTTAAAATTTTAAAAACAAGTGATTGGCGTTTTTCACATCCCACAACAAGGACAAAAGCACTTAGAGTAGGGAAGTCTCAGACAAGTTTCACTTGCTCTTGGAGCAATCTGATACAATGGTATGTGTAAGGAGAACGATCATAATGTGAGCACTGCTGAGCTGCTGCCTTGGATAATGGACCAGCTCAGTTTCTAAAGACAAGTGCTCATAAAAATAATTCACTTCAGAGCAGAGGGAAAACACTAATAGTGTGCTTTAAAGATCAATACCAGGCCACTCGTGTGGGATTTATTTAATCAGTGACCCCAAAGAAACAACCAGCAAGGAGGAAGGAAATCTGCTGATTGTGGGAAACAGAGGTTGGGCAGCAGGGAGGGTGGAAAAGGGAGAGAGGCGACATGGAGTGAGCTTAGCACAAATGGCTGGGAGAGAAGGGTAAGGAAGAGAACAGGTAGCAGTCCTGGGGATCCACAACAAGGAATGGACAATCTATAAAACAATTACTGCTATCATTTCATACAGAGGTTGAAGTGATGCTTCAATTTTGCAGTTTTGTGGCTATCGTAGCGTCTAACTGTGGTTTTGACTGTATAAAAGAAAAACTGACCAAAGATATGGAGGAGAAGATGACACACTTTTCCAGCACTTATAGGTGGAAAAAATTGCAAAAACCAAGATGCAACAAGCAATTTGGGGTTGTTTGTATCCTGGTATTCCATGTGATGCATTTATGGAAGTGATGCAAAGCTTCCAGCCACGGGAAAGCTGTACATACCTCTGCGAAAAACAGATGTTAAAAGACAAAAGAAACCCGGGAACTTCCTCTTTTCCTCCTAGCCTGGGAAGAGGTAATGAAATAAATGGGCAGGATATCTTTCTCCTTTTTAATACCTTTATTAAAGAGATTCACAAGGCCCGGCCAGGCCTCTGTCTCAGCTGGGCTGGACTGGGCAGGCTCTGCCGCAGGCCGGGCCCAGCAGCTGCCGGGCAGGGCCAGGGAGGCTGTGGGGCCAAGACAGGGCTGGGCCATGGCTGTTAGCATCTTGCCACCAGGTCCCTGTCCCTCAGTGCAGCCCCCGCACGAGATCATGCCACTGAGGCCAGCGGCAGCCCTGCAGTCTGTGCAGGGGGGCCCTGTGGCTGGAATTGAATGCAGAGAAAACCAAAGACCAGCCATGCAGCTGATCGTGCCACAGCCCCAGCCACAGCTCCTGCCACAAGCATCGAGCCAGCCCCGGTGAGGTGACCATCTGCAGGCCCCCCAGCAAGATGTTAACTCTTTCAGTGCTTCAATCCCCCCTCAAGTGAGAGAAAGGAACAAAATGCAGGCAATGTAGAGGATCAAAATGAAGACACCGAGATCAGTGAAGGAGAAGCCCCAGAAGGGAGGGATGAGGAGATGCCTTAATCTTAGGGCTGAAATCATCTTGTTAATCTATGTAGAAGGATGTAATTGATGCATCAGACTCTGTTTCCCTGTAACACATGAAAGCATGGGGAGATGAAGGGTTCAAATTGATATCGAGCAAAGGCCTCCATGCCAAAGTAAGCAGATGATAAAGTAGTTGTAATCTATGAGAAGTTTGAACAGAGAGGGAGAGAGAAAAGAGTGAAGACCTTGTGCTCCGAGGGAGAGAAGACCTCTGTCCCCAGAGCTGAAGATGATTTTAGAGAGAAATAATGAGAACCTTTGCCTTTGAACACTGCATCTTTAAAAGAGTACCCCAGAAGCTGACATGGCCCATAAACACATGTGGGAAAAGCTTGTGGAAAATGGGAGGAATTTCACGATTGCAGATTTCCCTGGGCAGCTGCTATTTGTGAAGAAAGACATGAGAGAGCTGTTTTGTTATGGCGAAGTTTCCATAACATTAACAAGAGGGACTTCTCTCCCTAAGTGAACTGAAGAAAGACTATTCT
This sequence comes from Onychostruthus taczanowskii, assembly GCF_017590055.1. Classification (NCBI taxonomy): domain Eukaryota; kingdom Metazoa; phylum Chordata; class Aves; order Passeriformes; family Passeridae; genus Onychostruthus; species Onychostruthus taczanowskii. The sequence continues at coordinate 108,180 of NW_024499707.1, forward strand.
AGAGGTGGTAAACTGCCTGAAATTTTAGTTTTTGTTTCTTTACAATGCCATTGGGAAAGAAAAGGTTTTGGGGGGAGGAGAAGTGTTCTTATTACTCTTCCTTTTAGTTACTGTTAATAAACTTTTCTTTATACCATTTTAAAGTTTTGAGCCTGCTTTGCCTTTCTCCTGGTCCTACCTCACAGCAGGAAATGGGTGAGTGCATCCTAGTGAATGCACTGGTGATTGTCTAGCATTGAACCCACCACACTCATTGGTGCATTGGCTGGGAAATCTCAAATTGGTGAACCAAAACCATTACAGTTTGTTTTTAAACACCAATAAATTTTCTGATACTGAAGTAGTAGAGAAGGTTTCTGACACTGCAGTTTTCAGTGCAGTACCAGACCAGACAGCCTGAAGAGATCACGTGCATCTTTTGGTACAGAACATGTGCAAACACGTGCCAGGAATGTGTGATTATGGCTGACACTGCATAAGGAATAAATCTGCTACATTATGTAATGAAGCTCCTTTTGAGTCCTACTTCTTATGATTGCATCTTGCTGGTAGAGAAGCAACCCAAGACTCTTGACATAGAGCTCAACTTGAGTAAAAGCATTATAGTGTGCAAATATATGACTGCAAAATATTTACAGTAAATAAAAACACAAATATAAACCAAAGGATGTTATATTGTTACTCAGACTGCAGTGTTCTATTAAGAACATTTTGAAGATTAGTATAAAAAGTGCATCAAATGTTTAGAAAAAGTAAAGCCAAGGTCATGTAGAATTCAACAGCTCTAATTAAATGACACTTCTGTTTAGAAAACAGTAGATAAAAAGTAGATATATGAAATTCCTTAGTGAAAAGAAAATTATGTGTCAGAAAGAATTTCATGCTAATATCTAATTTGAAAAGGCAGAGACACTAGCTTGTACTAAACTAAATAATAAAAAGCTGGACAACACAAACCTCTGAGCAAAAGTTCTTTTATCTCAGAAAGAACCTTCAGGACACCTTTTAACTGATGGTGGGGGGGAAAGTCCCACAGAATTCTCCAGTGTACCTATTTTCACCTTAAAAAATCTAAGGAGAAAATTTTGTGCATGTTAATGATGACATAATTTATGCACTTTCTTAATGTACATTTAATATTTATTTAGGTGAGTAAATACATCATTAGGTTTAGCCTTTGTTGTTGTAGCAGAAATTTTTTTTCCCACTTATGTGGAGACTTATTTTTGGGTTTTCTTTGTTTGTTTGATTGGTCATTTTTTCCCATGAAGAATTTACTTCTCTTAAAACACAGATTTTTGGAAGGTGCCCATGTGAAGATGTAAGTGCACAGATGGGCATATTTGGGCACTTCACTACCTCAGCTGCTTACAATGGCGGCATTCCCACTTGTTGGGTGCCTCCATTAGAAAATGGTCTAAACAGGAACTCTCAACAGGAAAGGATATCTTGGTCTCCAAATATACAAAAAAAGTCCTCTAATCAAATATATTCTTCTAGAGCATTACATTTGTCACTTTTCAGCAGAAGAAAAAAAGTTATTTCAGGCAATGCCACAGAAATCTTCTATGGGGGCTGATATTTCAAATCTTGCTGTAACAAAGTGAGTAGAATAGTCTTTTCCTGACCTAAAGAGAGAGCTGGCAAATATTTCTTCTTGTGAAGGATCAGCAAGACTTTTCCTTCTGATATACTGAGATAGTATATTTTAGAAATATTTCGGTTTAATTGGGCAATGGAGTTCTAAATAAGCTGAAGGAATATTTACCTTGCAATTACCATAGTTAGAAGTATCCCAGCTGTGTTTTTTGGGTCATGTTTTGTGGTGCAGCAACAATTCAGGTTCCTTAGGATTCCATGAAAGACTAAGACCGATGGTTCCATTCTTCTCCAGCAAGGCCCAAGCAGAAAAATAAGGCAGAATTGGGAAAGAATAAAATACCCCTATTGAACCAAGAATAGGTTTTGGATCATAATAACTTCACTATTCTTCTTCTCTTGACAAAATGGATGTTTTCAAAAACACTTGCTTAACAGGTGAACCTGATAGAAAGACTTTCTTGTCCAACAGAAATCCATAATTCATAAAAGCTGCTCTTTACACCAACTGCACATCATTTTGCCCATTGTTTTTAATGTCATTCATCAGAGGTCCAGACCAAAACCCACTGAATTTCTTGTTCCTACCCACAAAATTAAACAGAAAACCTCTTGTTTTCAAATCTCATTGTAAATATTTAGTAAGTCTTCCCCTTTAGCAGAATTTTAGCTCATCACCTCACTGTGCTCCACTGAGTAGCCATAAATAAACCCTCTCTTTTATGTAGAAACGTCTCCTCAAAGTAAAATCAAGGGCAGTTCATTACAAATGTTTTGCCAAGATCTGAAGACAGTTTACACTTTCAATTTGCAGAGTCTCCACGCTGTTAATTGTATTCTTAATTCATACTGGATTATTTACATGCAGGTTGCACACTTTGTTGAGCGTGTTGGGTTTAATGCCATTATGAAAGTGTCTTCTGAGAAAGACAAGAGTTGAGAATATATTCAATTTTGGTAGATGAAAACAAAGTCTGATAGGCCCAGTAATCAATTTTTACCTTTAATTTGAAACAACACATTAGAAACAAGCAGGAAGATGCTGGTAAGGGAAAGAACGTAATTTTGGTACTGAAGAATGCAAGAAAGGGCAAAGCAAAACACATGGGCGTTTATCATAGTATTATTAATATTATCATTTCACTAAGGATATTATAAAAGCACAGCCTTGGTGGTTTCCACTGTTCCTTGGAGCACAGAAGACAGGTTAGGTTCAGAAAATAAAGCCACCAGGATTTCACAACAGCAGAGCCTTATGGTTGTGTTGGAGGGTCCCAGGATGAAGGAAGAGATGAGAATCTTGACTCCGTGATTCAGAAGGCTTATGTATTATATTATGATATGATATGATATGATATGATTGATATGATATGATATTAAAATGCTATATTGAAACTATACTAAAAAGAATAGAGAGAAAGGATCCTTCAGAAGGCTTGAAAGGAATAGGAAGGAATCAATAACAAAATCTTGTGACTGCTCACAGCCTTGACACAGGTAGCTGTGATTGGTCATCAAGTGAAAATAATTTCACATACTGGGTAAAGAATTCTCCAAATCACATTCCAAAGCAGCACAACATGGAGAAGCTGAAGCTTCCCAGCTTCTCAGGAGAAAAGATCCCGGCAAAAGAATTTTTCAGAAAATACGTCTGTGACAGAGCCTGGCATTAAATCATGTCTCTTTGCTATACTGAAACCACTCATTACATCTCAGTGTAAAGAAAAGGACAAAGAGGATGTAGCAGGTTTGAAAACTGAAAGCTAAACTTTTTCGTTATTTTGAAAGAAACACCATGTAGTATAAAAACTATCACTTCAGAGAAATACCAAGTCGTTGTAACAGTGTTTAGCAGTGATCCTAGTAGTGGCAAAAAAAGTATCTACTCTAAGAATCTGAAAGAATTATGTGTGAAGGGCTGGAGCTGGGCAAGGGCAGGCTCAGGCTGCAGAGCAGGGAAAGGTTCTGCTTCCCCCAGAGGTGCGGTCTCACTCAGAAGATGCATAGCACATCTTTCAATAAACTACAACTATATAATTTTGTCAATTGTTGTTACACTAGATAGTAGTTTTATGGAAGTATGAGCAAGTTTAGTAATAAATTCTTATTCTTATGATCATTTCTGTAAAAATTAATTTATATTGTATTCATCACACAGCACTAAAAATCAGATAAGGCAATATGCATCAATGCTGAGAAAGGTAAGAGCAAGTTGCCTTATACTGACATTTTTAGTGTTACATTATTTCATTTGTCATTTCCTTTTGCTTTGGTTATAGGGTCAGTACCTTCTGACAGTACAGTCATTAAAGAACAAGGAATATTGGAATGAAAAACCTTTGTGTCTGAGTCTCATTTCATGAACCATAGTGGGAGTGTAAATTCAGGATCCTTTCCAAACAGGAAGTGAAAGAGACTGCCCTTACAATTAATCCTACTTGTTCTCAATCTCCTATCCACCCCCCAAATTATTTCTACTTAAAATAGAACAAGATATTGTTTTATTTGTGAATCATAAAACATGTGTTTCTATCTTTTCAGGCAAAACCAGGCACAGCCAATTAAAATTAGCTGGGATTTTCAAAAGTCTAAATAATAAATTTTGAAGTTCGCAATAATTTGACTTGCAGCAAGGCAAAACTCTAACCATTTTTTTTTAATTGTGCTTCATAAACCAGGCTCTTTGATTTATACTCTCTGCTTCCTGGGAATTCCTGAATACTTGTCAAGAGAAAGAAAAAGAAATTTGAAATTCGGTTAAGCATTAAAAGTGCCGTTCACTTAAAACTAATTTTTCAACACCAGATCAATTCTTATAAATGTTGGCAGGGTTGTCTTGCCATGAGAAGCAGGAAATTATAATAAACCAAAGTTAGAACTTTTGTCATGCAATGAATCCACCTAATCATATTGACACTAAACATTTACAAGCTTTTGAAACAGAAAATATTGTTATATCCAACACTCCATCCCTAGGCAAGGTCCATTTTATGCTCCCAGAATATTTATGTGCACAGTTTTGAGGCAAAGTGCACAATGTGAAAAATAACCTCACTATTTCAATGAAAGATTGATGTAAGCTCTCCTCATTTGCTAATTCAAGTTATGCCAACAAAAGTCCTGTCAGAACACTGTATTATGACAAATACAATAAACTTTTTACAGATCTGAAGGCACAGGAGCCTTCTTAATCCTGTTGTTTGCTTTCTGTGGTTTGCTCCATGGTGCAGCCTATTGACTGAACCACAGCCCATTTTCAGATATCCATCAGGTCAGGAAACTCGAGACACCTAATGAATCATTAAAAGCTTTGTATTACAAAACCAGGAAAAAGGAACCCTCATCAGAATCTATGTGAATCATGGAAATTTTACTCAGAACCAGCATTTCAAATGAAAATACACAATAACTTTGTGTTACAAATTTTGTGCTCCACCAGCACTCAGAAAGTGCGCAGAGGCGCAGGCAATGAAAACTCAGCTACTAATTTGTCAAATCCATCCTTATGGAATCAAGGTATTCTTATATTCGAATCACTGTTTCACAGCATGGTTTGGGTTGGAAGGGACCTTAAAGTTCAACTTATGCCATTTCCTGCCATGGGCAGGGACATCTTTCACTCTCCCAGGCTACTCCAAGCCCCTCTCCAGCCTGGTCTTGGACACTGACAGGGATCCAGGGGCAGCCACAACTTCTCTGAGCACTCTGAGCCAGGGCCTCCCCCCCCTCACGGGGAAGAATTTCCATCTAGCTGACCAAAATTTCCCCTTATCCAATTTGGGTGTTCAACATATCAAATCAGTATTTTAAGTATTTCTTTCTAACCCCTTCTAAACCATGCAAAGTCTTCCTTACAGTGTGCCTGTGGGCCTGCTCTTATTTCTCCGAGATCTTTTGCAGTGTTTCAAAGAGGACTGCCTTCTTTGGGATACCTCCTTCCCTACAACCTGGTCATTTCCACTCTGCCTGCAGAGATCCTGGCCCCCATCCCTCCTGTTGGCATTTCCCAACTCAAGTGTCTCCTCACAAATGTGGAGGAAAAGTTACACAGTTACACTTCCTATTAGATTAGTCCAAGTAAAGTGAAGTCTCGTTAATTTCTCTTTCCAGATTTGCTTTATATCCCATGCAAGTGAGACTCAGAAACAAAACTGCAAATTAGGCATTAAGCCAGCATATTTATAGAAATATCCTACAGCAAAATCAGCTTCTAAATTCAAGTTCAGACATGGCAATTGCCACTTGTGATGACAGTTGGTGGGGTGAAAGTTAATTCTTCATCAGACTTATACAACTCTACTGTGATCATTAAAAATATTTTATACTTTCTGGTCACAGAAAGAAAGAATTTTTTCCTAAACTTTGTGTAGCAGGAGAGGGACAATCTGAGAAACACTTCCAACAAAAATATTTGCTCTTTTGAACTCAGAGGAGAATGTACTGTTTAGTTTTTAAAAAATGTCATCCTCAAAGCCTCTGCTAATTCCATAGCCAAAGCAGTCAATTTTATTTATTATTTATCTGTATTTCTTATTTACCTGACCATAACAAATAAGCTCTTCTTAATTTCTTTGTTCAAAAAGAAGTCTCTTTTTCTACTAGGATTTTGGGAATCAAGTGTTGAATATTTTAAATATAAATACCAGTTTATGTAATATTTTATTGTAAGTTTATTCTACTGTATTTATTTTGCATGTATTTTATGGATTTAATTCCATGAACAGAATTCCATTTAATTCCATTTCTGTTAATGGATAGATGTACTGATAAAATGGAAGCTGAATTTTATAAGATGTGGATCACAAATAAAATCACTATTGGACTTTTCCATAAATTCACATAATCAATTTTATTTCCTTAATTAATTCTGGAGAATGTAGTCCTTCATATCAATACCTGTGTTTTCTTCAGAGAAGAAGTATTTCTACAAGAATATTCATTATTTGCTTGTGGTTTACTGTGATTGATTTCTTGTTCCTCATCTATTAAAAGCTCTTATCATTACAAAGAAGAAAACCTTTCCTGTTCTGTTACAAATCAAGCAACAGTGAGAGTGAACAAAAATAATTCAGAAAGTGATTCATACATCCCCATACGTGGCAAGTAATCTATTTGCCGAAATACATGAACTCCTTGGCAAATACTTGATAAAACCCTGCCCATCTGGGATCAGTGTGAAAGCTGCATGCATAAGGGATAAGACCAGGAGCATCATCCAAAGCTGAGTCAAAGACAGGAATATTTTTTTTTTTTTTTATGTCAACCTCAATGGACATTCAATTAAGCCCTAAAAACTGAATGATAAATTTAGTATGCTGTGCTCAAAGGTGAACCCTAAAAAAAAATGACTGCTGTGCCAAGAACAACCCAGCAGCTCCCACTGCAAGCTTAATACATTGCAGATGAAAGAAATATAGATTTTAAAGGGGACTCTGAAGAGTAATTACCAAAGTACAATCAATCGTATAAAATGCAAATGCGTTCTGGTGATCAACAATAACTGCACTCCAGAAGATTCATACAACTTGAAATGTCTAATTAACATCTATGCAAATACCAGGCATTGTCAATGAAAGCACCAGCTGCAGCTGGGCAAATTCCTTGATAATCTCCAAAGACTTTGTGTACAGTCATGGGCACAGAAGTTAAACAAACACCAGAGATCTGAGTGGAAAACTGAGCTCAGAAGTTCCACATTTGATGTGATGGTGCATGGATGTCTACCCTTGCTGTTCTCATTTGTTCTCTTCAATAAATATGGATTAGCAATTAACCACTGCTCCTCTAGAAGCTAAAATGAATTACAGGAATAAATTCAACATGGATTATAGGATGTGAACATCTTATTGATCAACTTGCAGAAAATTACCTCAAAAGTGCTGTCAGGCTTGTGTGATTGGAATTATTTGTTTTATTGTGTTGTATCCAGTTGTGTGAGATGCATCATTATAGATGTGCTAGTGTTGCTAGGAAGCAATTAGGATTAAAATGGTTCCAGTAATTCCACACATTCCCCATTCACCAACAGGCATTTCATTTTCTTTTGCTCCTCTATGTGGAGTACCTGAGAGAGGAAAATGGATGCAGCTCAGTTCTTTCAGCACAAAACTCATCAAGCAGTTGCAAATAAAATAAAACATAGGTGCATTTACTGGAGTTTGCATAGCTTGGGAATGAGAACCATATACTTCAATTAGATGTGGGTATTTTATAGAAAAATAACAAAACCAAAAGCTTTTCATTGCTGTGGAAGAGCTATGAAACTCGACATGCCATGATGTCATTAGGAAAAGTGCAAACCTCTGATTCCGTATTGCTGGATGGAGCTGAGCCACACTGAACTGCAAAATACTGCCAAAGAAATTAAACCACAACCAAGCACAAGAAAGGAACTACAAAAAAAAATTATACCTTATTTTAGCTGTAGCACACTGAACAGCAGAAAGGTTTGACTATCACACTGCACTGAGGGGTAGATACCAGGGAAAGAAAGATAAAATTGTCAAAATAGTTCCTTGTCGAAACTGACCAAACAGATACTAAAAACTTACTGCTAATTAAATTTGAGGCAGAGTGGGAGAATTACAAATTTAAATTACAAACCCCCAAGTGGCAGAAACACACACACAAAAATTTGCAGTCCCAATTTAAAAAGGTAGAGAATTATTTACAACAAAACATAATAATTTGGTTCATCTCTCGGACACTGGACAGTCTTAAAAGGACTAACCCCTAACCAAGATCTGTGACAAAACATAAAAGAACTACAAGCCCCAAAACAAATCCTTGACAATGCAATCAAAGATTTATAAATAAATGGAATTACCTATGTCAGAATGAAGATTAAGTGCCAAAAATCCTTTCATCCTTTCAAAGCTACACTACAGCAAATATTGCCAATTATTTAGGAAAAGCCATTCTGCTGCTGGTTAAGCCTCATTTTCAAGAGCACCAGAAAATAAGCACATCAAAGATGGGAACAGAAGCAGCATTGATTCAAAAGAATGTTCAGGTGGACCAGAAAGAAGTCTATCAAATTCATACAGAGGGGAAAAACAGGAAAAGACAGTGTACAAACAATTCAGATAACTCTCAGAAAATAAGGAAAGGGCACAAATATTTCTGGCTTTAGTCATGGGAATGACAAGTGACCTGACTTCACCCAGGAGAGAATGGCTGCTATCTCACATCGAGCTCACAGTGCCTCCTAGGGAAGTTCACAGCCAAAGCAAAAACCTGGTAATCCAAACAACTAGAAGTGGGATTAAATTACACTGAGAGAACAATAACTACAACAAAATTTAGGGTCCAAGAACTGTCATCAATTTTCATAACAAAAAACCAAGAAATAGAAGAAGAATCTAAACAGAAAGCCCCAGCACTAAAGGAAGTGGTGACTCCAGAGCGACAAATTCTGCTCTATGTTTTTAAAAAATTGTTCCTTTATCCCATTAGGTTTTGGACTTGTACTACTCTGTGCAGGACGTCAGTGATCCTTGTGAGTCCCTCGCAACCCAGGATTATCCTGTGATCGTATGAATTTTAACAGCAGTATCTATATCAATGAGTTTCAATTTTTATTTGAAGTGCAGAATTTTAGAATTCCTCCTCAGTAGCATCTCATCTTATCTACTAATCAGCTAATGTCCCTTTAGAGTGATCCCTGAAGTGGCTGCTTCTTCAGGTATCTTTAAAGACTTGGCTGCACAATCATGAACACTGTTATTTATGTTTATAGAGTATTGGAACTGTGAATGCACAGCTCTGAGTAAATGTCACCCCCTGATCAATAGCAGCTCATCAGACATAATCATATCTTGAAGAAGGGCTGTTTAAAAATGTCATTATAAATCAGAGAGGAATTGCTGAGATGATGAACCAAACAGAAACTCTTGACCACAACTTTCTATGGCACAAGAATTGAATTCTGACAATTTTCCACGCTCAAATTCTAAGGCATTGCTGATCAAAGCACCTGCAGCTCTAGAATTGCTTGGAGTTTCTTCTAAATTATTCAAATATCATAAATTAAACAGCTGGACACTGTGGCAACCTGCTCTGAGCTGATTATATAAAATGATACCATATGGGATACTCAAGCATTCCCAGACATGTCACAGAAGTCGTGCTGAAAGAGCCAGGGAATGCTGATCTGAAACACTGAAGTCATCTTGGCTGCTCACAAGTCTTCCTTTTGTCAAAGGACAGTCATGGCAGGTCTCCCCAAACCTGAAGCCACCCTTCATTCTTTCATAAAGAGTGACATTTTCATAATAAATAAAAAAAAAGAGCAAAGACACACATTAACCAACACTACAATACTATCAGACAGCAAAGTTTATTTTTTATTTGTTTGATTATTGGCTCACGAACCTGAGATCTCTCAAATGACATTCAACTATTTTCACTCATAAAAATATTTTAACTACAACATTTGCTAAAATTTAGGATGAAACCAGCTGCTGAAATACTGTAATATTTGTGGAGACAGAATATGATTTTTTCACTTTGTTCTAAGAAAAGAGTTCAAACAAGTAAATGCATTAGGGGGTAAAATCACCCCAGTTCAGGTAACTGGGGAGAATACTGAAGGATGTGTTTAAAATTACACTAAAACTCTTTTTCTAACCAAAGCCACTGTACCTCAAATTCCTCTGAGCATTTTCCTCTTTCAGGGCATTAGTCAACCATCTGTTGATTATTTAAAACTCAAAGCTTCACATGGTATTACTTCTAAGGCGAGTCTTACAAAAAAAAAAAAAAGATAAAGGAAAAAGGAAAAATCTGAAGTATTTCTTGTTATCAGTTTCTTCTCAGATGAGTTATTTTTAAAGGATCAATTTAAGTAGCTACTAATAAGTAATTTCTGTATATCCAGGAGGTTAATTAGTTTGTTTTAGTTAAGCTATTAAGTCTTTCTTTGCTCCATCTCCTGTGTTTTCTTCTCTAATGTTTGATGTGATATCATGGAAAAACATCGATTTCTTCCATCATAATGAACAGAAGCACAAACATAGTCACATAGTCACAAGAACACATCACAATTAGACAGAATTTGAATATGATGTTATAGTTTATCACCCTTCCATGCCCTCATGAAAATATAATTTGAATGGTGGCATTCCTACTATTTTTACTTTTTTTTAATCACAAGTGAATAATATATTTCTATCTGAAGAAGCAGCAGAATAAACTGCAGAGCAAAGCCATCAAAGCTGAGTTCAGGGTGCAGCCAAAGGACCATAACACAAGAAAACTCCACTAAAAAAGTCTATGAGAAAGAATGAAAAGAAAAAAAATTCTAAAATCCAAACTCCTATTTTCAAAAATAAGCTAGAGATATTTCCTTCCTACTAGCTGACCACTGTTCATCTTATCCTGTCTAAACATGCTGAACCTTCTCCACTACAAAGCTTAACATTTTATTTATTTACTTTTTTATAAAATATGAATTTATATAAACATGTCTTTATCATCATCAACAGTTATTACCAGAAAAAGAAGTGCCCACATTTTTTTAACTCCATATCTGTTGGTCAATCAAATTAAAAGTGCATATGTCTTTCAGAGAAATTATTTCAGTGTTATCTCACAAAAAAAAAATCTTCAAAAAAATACAAATCACATGACTTTGTGATTATGTTTCAAATTTTAAGAGCGTGTTTTTAAAGGGAAAAGATTCTTTTACTGTTAGTGATAGTAGTCTTCAAATCAGTGATTTCTGAGAGGCTGAATTTTTATGCAATTTACGCTGTCCGGTGGTCAAGAGATGTGGTTGCAAAAATTACAGTAATTCAGCAGGCTCTTTGCGTTGAATTTTCTATTTTTATATTTTTCTTTATTTTTTAAACTTCCTTAGCAGGAATAAGTCATTATACAAGGATCAATTTACAATCTTTTGATTAGATGATCCCAGTTTCCTTTTATCCATATTAAATGTTCATTATAGGAAGCTCAAAATCCATATGGATTTTTAAGGTACTTGAACTTGGCCCAAGGATTCCTTTGTCATTGGTTAAGAGAAGAAGATGGTAAGACTGAATGACCACACAATCCCCAATTCCCTAACAATAAAAAAAAAAATAGAGAAATTATGATCTAGAATATGTGAATTATAATCTCAGCTGCATGCCCAGTCCCATGACTGTTCTCTCATCCTGCTGGAATTGCTTCTGGTGATATTTTATCCAGAATTTTCCTCAGTCTTTGGCACTTTTCTTCATTCCTATTCAAAAATTTCAGCCCTGGAAACTACCAGGCAGCTGTTGGAAGAAAAATTACTTTGATCTAATTTTTTGTTGTTCCATGTAAAGCATAATTTTTTGCCCCTAAACATACATCAGTATACATTAAAGTTTAAGAATTTTGTTACCTTATTTCAGAATAAAGAGTCCTTAAATACTGGCTTTATTCAGCGCTTAACAACTACTTTGTGATTTAAAAAAATATAGATTATTTGGAACTTATTTACTTTATACAAAAAAATTAAAGCAAACCACATCAGCATTTCAAATTATTAACATCCTGGTCACCTCAGAAGTGTTGTGAAATGCTATTTATTTTAATGCTCTGTAACTGCCGTGTGTTCAAACAGGATAATACCACTGACTAATTGACACTACCTCAATTATACCAAATAATCTCAGAGAAATATCAGCATGGAAGCCAGCAAGCAGCTGTAACCATGACATCAGAGCTCTAAACACAATAATATTTGGATTAAAATGAAAACACAATCTAAAGGCAGAACACGAATAAAGAGAATGGTTCTTACTGAGCACAGGAGCAGGTTTCCCAGAGAAGACAAGGAATTTCCACCCTGACAGGACAAGGACACCACGGACCCTGAATCTTTCTACAACATTCCTCAATATGTATAAAAGTAATTTGTTCTTTTTCACCTGTTTTAAGCAGCCTTAATGAAGGTTATCTGGACTCAATACGTATAAAAAATTAAATGAAAAATGAAATTACATTAAGAACATATCTATTCATGTGAATTTGCTTCAAGCTTCCTTTTTATTCAAGTATCCTGTAAACTTAGGCAGGTGAAAACTGTTGTCAGAAGGATAAAAATTAAAGTAAATTATTTCCATTTTTCTTGGAACAGGCTTCATACATAGAATTTCCCAGAGTTTAGAGCTAATTTAGTGAGTTAGTCCACTGAATTTACTTAATTAGAGTTTGGTCTACAGTTTACTGATAGAATACAGCACTATACCTGCCATAAAGCTGGCATACTCAAGATTTTGTACTTCTCTTTTGGGGTAGTATAAATAGTTTTTAAAATTTTTCTATGTAGTTCCTTAATTTTTTAGGTTCAATGTTCATGAACAAACAACACTGAGTATTTGGGTTATGCACTGAAAGTGTGAATATGATTATTAATAAAGTAGATACAGATGTTAGGCATAAGGTATATGTTTTTATTCACTGTTTATTTCTTGATATTAAATATTAATTCATTAAGACATGGGTATTTTATGTGATCTCAGCAAAAGTTAACTGAGTTCCTGCATTTTCTCTTAGAAGTAGAATATAATCCTGATTCTCACCTCTTGCGTACTACACTCTCTTCATGGCAAGAATGAACTTGCTAAGAAATGAAGACCGGGGCACCATGACTTGATGTTTACATTTGTTTTTTTAGTAGTCCAGTTGTGCAATATCTCAGCACCTTATATCAAAACTGCCATTCCTGACTTCATAACTGGAAGTTTCATGGTTATTAATAATACATTTCTGTAGTAGTACTTTGGTAGGTTGATTAGAGTTATCACTGCAGGACTACACTGACAATGGTGTTCCATATTGCAGACTATCTCTGCTGGGAGGAAAGGCTGGGAGAGCTGGGATTGTTCCCTGGGAGGGTGGGCAGGCCCTGACACAGGCTGCCCAGAGCAGCTGTGGCTGCCCCTGGATCCCTGGCAGTGCCCAAGGCCAGGTTGGACACTGGGGCTTGCAGCTTCCTGGGACAGTGGAAGGTGTCCCTGCCTATGACAGGGGTGGCACTGGATGGGCTTTAAGGTCCATTCCAGTCCAAACCATTCCATGATTCAATCAATGTCCCAAAGATGTTGCATTCCCAGCATCCAGCCAAGCCCCTGAACCAGCATCAGTGACAGGCCCTGCTGTGATCTGAACTCTATATTCACAGATTTTTCCCCAGCATTTCCTCTAATGCTACGGGATTCAGGGGTTATATTTTCAACTTTTAAAAAAGAAGTTCTCAGTTAAGTTTTCACTGAACTTTAAAGCTCTTACAAGAGATATTTAACTAAAACAACTTCTGATATGCTGTATTTATTCATATTTATTTTTTAGTGATATCATCTTTTTGCCCCAACAGAACTGAAAGGATTGCTCAGCTGTGTGGTTTGGGTCTCTGTGTTATGTTTTATTATTTTTAGTTTTAACAATTAAATAAGCTCAGAAACACAATTAGCTTTTTGTTCCCACTTTGCATTAACCTTCAACTTCACGCAGCCTCCCACAAAATTCAGGATCATCTCCTGATTCATATCTTATACATGGGTGCATTTACCACACATTTTCAATATAAGAACTCTGAACGTTCTGCATTCTGGAAATGATGCAGTTGAGCAGATGCCTCCCTTATAGGAGTGCATTATTTTAAAGATTGAAAAACAAGCCATTGTAAAGATTTGAATTTTGTCCTTTCTGAAAGTTTCCAAAATCGACTTAAGTCATGCAAGATTAATCACTCTAAGCAAAATGATTCTTTCTCTTTGCTTTAAGTCAAGCGATAGAAAGTTAAAACAAAATTTCATAACTTTTGCAACTAATTAATTACAATTCTAGCACAAATATTTCAACTTTCAGTGAAGAGCAGCTAAAGTTAACTTAGACAACAAGAGCAGAAGATGCCACAGAACATTCTAGATTTCCAGATTTCCAGGCACCATGAATTGCTCTTTATTTATTTCTCTTCAAGAAACAACTATAGAATGCTACTCTGCCCATGGTGCTTACATGGAACAGGAAAATAAGAACTGCAATTATATAACCAGAATTCTTCATTTACACTGGTGTATGAGGTAACAAATATCAACATGTCTGTGATGTGCAAGGGCTATGGAATGAGAAACTCCATAAAATAGAGTATTTGACATTTCTTGGAGAATGAGAATAGACCTAACCAGAAACATTTCTTACTGGCCATTTTTTACAAAATGTCTTGTTCTTGCTGTGTTTTTCTCAAGGGAAGATGAGAACTTTGCAGGAGCACAGAGTGGGCTAAAAGGAAGGAGGACAGGCAATTCATGATCTTATCGCGTGAGAGATGTATCTCTTATTATAGTGGGAGGTAGATCTGTAAAGGAACTTTTGAGTGTTGCTGCACCAAAAATAATAGTTAAAAGTAAGACTTCAAGAAACCCTTCTGGACTGTTCCCTCAGCTTCTCCTTGGCTTCTTTAGCAGCAGGATAAGGATGTCCAAATGCTTCATCTGTCAGCCATAAAAAGAAACAAACAAACAAATGAATGAATAAACAAAATAGTTATAGATTCATGGAATTATAGAAGAGACCCACAAGAATAATCCAGTCCAACTCCTGTCCCTGCACAGACACCCCAACAATTCCTGCACAGACATCCCAGCATTCCCAGCCTGTGGCTGAGAGCGTTGTCCAAATGCTCCTGGAGCTCCGGCAGCCTTGGACTTTCCTAACTGGAGTTCAGCACTCTAAAAGGTGCTCACCACCAACAAGAATGAAATGTCTAAGCAGAGAATGTTTTATCTGAAAGTCTGATTTTGTTGAGTTTTAAGCTTCAGTAAGGTAAAATTTGTTCTACTAGAAGGTATGTTGAACTGACATTCAAATACCTTTTCATCTTTAATAGGTGTCTGTATTTTAATTTCATAATAAAATGTCAGGGGATATTTTTAAAACTTCTCAAGCATGATGCTACAAATTTTCAGGTTCTCTTGCAGTTTTATAAAAAATATTTGAGCTGTTCCTAAACAAACTGGGCAAGAGAAAATATTCGAAAGCTTGCTTTACTTCAGGATATCGTGCAACATCTGGACAAAAAGTCCTCCAGTTATCAGCAAGCCTCTATGCTGCAGTAAGGGGATTACCAGAAAAAAGCTCTTCATTGTCATTCCTGAGCTGAAATGAGTTTAGAAGTTAATCTTTTATTGAATTCTCTTTAATAAGATTTCTGCTAAAGGCTGCAGACTGCATTTCCTTTACCCAGCTTGAAGTAAGTTTGCCTTTCCCTGCTCATTTAAATGTTTTGGGTAAAGACAAGCTGTGCTCCCCTCACCTAGAGGGAAAAATCTGTCCAGATTCCAATGTGTCCATGGTGTGGAAAGGTACACCTTCCTTCCCATCAGTGCTCTCCTCTGACACAGGTATGGAATGGTTACCAGGTGTCTACAAACAGATGGGTTTGCTTTGAAACAGAGCTGAGGCCAGCAGAGAGAGGATCCAAGAGAAAGGTGGATCACCCAAACGTTCAAACCTGTCTCTCTTAGTTTGTGGAATTTTTTTTGGTTGGTTTTTTTTCCCTTCTTTTTTTAAAACTAATATGTAAGTGATAGCAATATTCACAAACTTGACTTTTCCACTGTAAGGACCACAGGAAAGATTAGCAAGATGTCCTGGTTTGATAAGAAAGTGAGTTTTTTGGGAAGTTGTAGTCAAAACCAGTCAGTAGTCAGATTTGAATATTAGCACCTGGTGTGACCACGAAAGACATGGACCACCTCTGAGAACACAGGGGATTAGAAGCAGAGAACTCTCAGGGAAACTTGTCCGTGAACGAAGTCAAGCCTCCCCTGCTCAGCTGCGGGCTGGGTGGAAGAGGAGACGCCATGTGGCCCAGAGTGACATAGGCCAGAACCTTAGACAGAAAAGGGGGGTGAAGGCCTTGCAGGATGAAGGAGTGGAGGAGCACTGAGGAGCATCGAGCAGGCCCCCAAAAAGACAGAGAGAGAAAGAGAGCCTGTGCCTGTGCTACCTTGAAATTTGGTATCTTGTGCTGGTAGCACAGCCAGCAGAGAAGGAGAAAGGAAGAATACGGCAAGAAGATGCCCGGCCACCATGAGGGTTCTGGGCAGGCAAGATTTTAACCCTTTTCTTAGATGATGGAGACCTTACAAACACTGATCCTCCTAGATCTGAATGAGAAGAGAGATAGAGATGAAACAGGAAGAAATGAGCAAGTGTAGTAAAAGTTTATGCAAGTGAAAGATGTCAGAAGAAGTTGAGAAGAATCCTAAGTGGGAAGAGATGATAGAGTGGCTTTTGGCTGGACTCTTTTCTTGTATAACCATAGACAAACCCATTTTTCCTGTGACACAGAGACTACATTTAGGGGGAGGCAATGCCTTAGAGCCAGAAAAGTGCGGTGATGTTATGTGAAGCAGTAGCATGAACAGAGACGGATGATGAAGATGTGGTGGTGCCCTCTGTCTTTAGTGAAAAAGATCTCTGTTCACAAGACCCTTGGCCCCAGAGGGTAAATTTGAGAGGGACTGGTGTCCCAAAAGTGAGAGGACTGTTACTTTTTTAGAACTGGACAAAGCATCCTTAAAACAAAAACCCTAAAAGCAGTTCTAGTCCGTGCACAGTAGTGAGAGCACTGGACATAAAAAGAAGAAGTCACGAAGACAAATGTTCTGTGGGCGGTACCAAGAGTAACATAGAAACACAAAAAGTTTCAACTGTGTTTCTGAGAGAAGCCTGTAGTACAAGAAGGACTCCTCTCTCCTTGATGAACTGAGAGTTGATTGTTTGCAGGGTAGTGATGGACTGAAAGTTGATCATCTGAAAGGTGGTGACGGGATTGAAAATCTAAGGTTTTATTTAATGATGTGGTGGAAACTGAAAAGAAGAGGAAGAATAGTTTGGAAAGTTTTCATTCTGAGTTCTGTGTCTGTCCCTTTTTACATATTTGTATGTTAATAAAGGTTTTTTTCCTTTATTCTTAAACTGGCTTTGCTTTGTGCTATTTCTAGTCACATCTCACAGCAGCCACTAAGAAGAATATATTTTCATGAAAGCACTGACATTGCGCCAGCATCAAACCATAACACAAGAGCATCTGCTAATGGAGATACATCTCCTTGTTCCTTGCTTCATTGTGGAAAAAGCCCTCAGTTCACCCCTTTCCTGCAGCTGCAGATCAGAACGGAAGAAAGGAGTTCTGAATGCTGGTACAGATGAGACACTTGTAGCTGGACTTATTTCCTGCAACTATTTCTGTTTATGTGCTAAGCATGAAGTAAAAAATATATAAAAATTGCAGCAAGTGTTATATAAGTAAATTTTTTTACAGCACAGCAGGGCCAGGAGCTCCTGGAGGTGAGCAAGGGCCTGGAGCAGCTCGGTGCTCAGGAAAGGCTGAGGGAGCCGGGGCTGCTCAGCCTGGAGAGGAGCCCCAGCTGAGAGGGGCTCAGCCCTGGGTGTCGCTGTGTGCAGAGGGCAGAGCAGGCCCAGGCTCTGCTCCGGGCCCAGCCATGGCCCCAGAGCCACGGGCAGGCCTGAGCCCAGGAGCTGCCCCTGCCCAGGAGGCAGAACTGCTGCCCTGGGCAGTGCCCAGCCCTGAGCAGATGGGGCAGAGAGGCTGTGCAGTCTCCTCCCTGGGGACATTGCAGAGCCACAGGGACACACTGCTGTGCCTGGGCTGTGGGATGGCCCTGCTGGAGCAGGGAGGTGGCACCAGAGCCGCCCCTGTGGGCCCCTCCAGCCTGACCCAGCCTGGGATTCCATGACATTAATGTTAATTTTAATTCTAATTGCAGCAAGGCCTTATTCAAAACTTTTGTGTGCACAAGTATGTAAGAAACGTAGGCCAGGAAGGCATCAAAATAATGGCTGTAAAATCTGAATAGTTGATCAAATTGAGTAAAAGTGATATGGGAAGTATGGTATGCCCAGAGGCTGAAGTAAAACAAAAGCTGCTGCCGAAGGAGACATAGCACTAACATCTGGTTACATATTTAATTGAACATTTACTCTTTAAAAAGAATTTATCACTAAAACCTGTTTTCAAATTGTCAGCATGGATATTCTATAAACAAGATCATTAAAGAGAAATGTTATGAACCAGAGGCAGGTGGGTACTAAAAGAGCAAGTGCCAACAAAATAGAGGAAATGTGAGATGGCAAGAAATATGATTTTGGTGTTTGTTTGAGGGTTTTTCTATTGTTATGAAATATTTCAGTATTGTAGCACTAAGCCCACACACTGAACAGAATAATCCACACTACTCAAGGTTACTTCAGCAAATTACAATCACACAAAATCTGTTCAGAGTGGATGTGACTTCAGCTTTTCTTGAATATGTCTCCTACATTCCGCTGTAGAGCAAAGCTAAGGGAAACCTTCTATGTTCTCTAATAACTTTGATTAACCTGGCATATTCTATAGTTTGATATGTGTAAGTCATATTTGAGAATTACACAGTAGCACACCCAGTCATACACATCTTTCTTCTTTTCCCTCCCTAAAGTATCTGAGGCAAAAGTATCATGAACATAAAAAATGGCTTAGCTTTCACCCTCTTCCTTCCTAGGTGTAGTGGTTTGCATTTGCTAATTTGAGATGTTTTGGTTCATGTATTAATTAATGTGGTGGATTTTAGTGTTGGTTAAATGTCAGAGTATTTATTAGTATATATTTATTTTTTTTTGTTGTGAGATAGGATTAGGAGGAAGGCGAAGTAGGTTTAAAACTTTAAAAGGATATAAAGAAAGTTTCATTAATTGTAACTAAAAGAAAGAATAATAAGAATTAAAATTTCAGAATACTTATTTTTCTTATACTTTTTTTTAACTTATAATGTAGAAAAATTATGTAGTTATTTACTTTTAGAATAGTCTTTTTACAGTTTATTTAGGGACAAGAGTTTTTTTAGTAAACTTATGGAGATTGCTTTATAAGATAATAGGTTTTTTGTGGTTTTAAATTTTCATGAATAGTAATTGTTTGGGAAAATTTGTGATTGTTAAGGTTTTTCAATAGGTTTTTTTCATAGTTGTGTTTATAGACTATGTTAAGTTATGGGGTATTATTTTAAGGATGAGTTGTTTAAAAATAAAGGGGTTTTTATTTATTTTTGAGATTATTTTTATTTTTGGGAATAGGTTTGGGGGTCATAGGCAGTTTTTTGATTACTTTTTTGTTTAAATTTCTTATTAAATTTATAGCTGTTTTAATATAGGTTTTAATAATTTATTTTCTTATAATTTTTTAACATATTATAGGGGAAACAAGTTCAACTGATTAATTTTTTTATAGTTTTATAAGAGGCTTTTAGCCTTAAGATTAAGGCATTTTAAAATTTTTTTCCCCCCTGGGATTTGATTTTTTAATTTATTTTGGTGGTTTTATTTTTTTTTTTTTTGTATGTTTGTATTTTGTTTTTTGTTTTGTTCTTTTTTTTTTTTTTTCTTAAATTTGAATGTGGATTGAAGTATTGAAAGAGTTACTATTTTGTTTGGGCTTTGTATACGGCTATGTGATTTTGGTTGGGCTTAGTCGTTTGTGGCGGGAATTGGGGTTGGATTGGAGAGGTGAGAGCAGCTAGGATTTTAATAGCTAGGCTACAACTTAGCAGCCAGCACGCTGGGGCTGATGGCTGTTCTTCCCAGTGGTTGTGGGTGAATTTTAATGGTGGTAGAATTTTTGCTGAGTTGGTTTGGCTTCGGGTTGTTTTCTGTATGGGTTGCAGAGCTGCTTTTGGGTTTTTTTCAGCAGTCGCGCCACGGGGCCGGGGGGCGGCGGATGGAGAAGCGGCAAGCATTTCAGCAGCCAGGTTTGGACTCAGCGGCTGATGGCCTCCCCTCTCCCCTCTCCCCACCCTGCATCTGCTGGGGCCAGGCCTGGCTTTGGCCCTGCGGCCTCCCCTGCCCCTGCCTGGTAGTTGATGGGGCCCGGCCTGGCTCGGCTGAGACAGGGGCCTTGCTACTTCATCGTTCACTAGAAGGGGAAGGGCCCTCCTGGGCTTTTTCGATTTTTACATAGGTGTTCACAGAGGCGTATCAGCTTTCTCAGTGGTTTAACAGATTGTCAGTTCTTAAAGCTAATTACTGATTGTTTTTTTGTCAGACACGGAGGAAACTGCTAGCAGCTTCTCTTTGCATCACTTTATTTTCTGGAATGAGACATAAACATGCAGACCTTATAAAAATACAGGACAAATATATCACAGAACACTGGAGAATAAATCAGCCAAACTGCTGAACTGCTGCAGAACTTACTCTGCATCGTCCTTATTTTGTTCTGTGGTCTTTGAATGGCAATGCATGAGCAGCAGGGTGGCATGACTGGTGATCACACAGCTCACCACTGCTGGCAGCAGGGCAGTGTAGGGTTCACATCTGTCTCCCTGGGAAAGTTATTTACAATCCAAATGGCACAGGGAGCGGGGAGGGCTGTAGCCCATGGTGTTGCAAAGGAACATTTTAGTGATTGCATTCTCTGAAAAATTTCCCTTCCCACCACTTGATCAACAACGACCAACAAAAAGCAGAACCAGTTGGGGTTCACAGGCTAAGCTGGAATGAAAGCAAAACCAACAAACAACCCACATTTTCATGGAGCTGAAACACTGATAGGTGTTAGAGATGTGTGATGGATGTGTGGGACTGAAGCAGCTGATTGTGATTATTTACCCTTAATCAAAGAGTCACAGACTGCTTTGGTTCAGGAGGGACCTTAAAGCCCATCCAGTGCCCCCCCTGCCATGGCAGGGACACCTTGCACTGTCCCAGGCTGCTCCCAGCCCCAGTGTCCAGCCTGGCCTTGGGCACTGCCAGGGACCCAGGGGCAGCCACAGCTGCTCTGGGCACCCTGTGCCAGGGCCTGCGCACCCTGCCAGGGAGCAATTCCTAATTCCCAATATCCCATCCAGCCCTGCTCCGCTCCCCCTGTTCTGCCCCTCCAGGCCCTTGTAAATAATGCAGGGTACACTTTCCATTGAAATTTCAAGACTTTCAAAGTTCCCTCTTTCCCACTGCTTCCTTGGGTGACTTGCAAACACATGCCAGTATATTCTCCTTACTTATATTACAGTCTGCAACTGCATCCGTGTCTTTGTTCAAAAAGCAGTTTAAATTCATAAGAAAGAGGGTATCATGAAGACCATGGCATTGTTGTTCTCAGATAGTAATTTTAATATAGCAGAGTTGTTGTGAATAAATGATAAACACTAAGAAAATTACTTGAATGGAGAAACAAAAGAGTTTTAAAACTGAAGGATGGAAGATAACTAAGGCTAAAAAATCTACTAAAAAGTTTATCACTGTGTAAATTAAAAGAAAACAAAATAATCCCAAATCTCAAATAATGTTATTCACAAAACTATGATTAATTATTATAAGCTAATTTTATAAATATTTTATTTCTTTTTATTACAAAGATTTGCAAAAAGTTCATGTAATTCAGCAGCCAATATAGATAATATGTTTGTTAAACTATGAAACCCCTGGCTATTCATGTCCCAGGGACTGATGAAACAAATTATCAGGCTGTATATTGTAAAACAGACAAATAATGTCAGAATGTAAAAAATATATCATGTAAACATAACAAACATCATCCTGACCAACAAACAGGTGCCAAGTAACTGTGTGGTAATTTTGTGCTGAAAAGCAGCAATCTGCTTTCAGTGAAGGAATAAATTTCCAGATAGACTTAATTTATTGTGATTTGTAATCACAAATTGTTTTCACCATCTTGGTATGACAGTTAGGGATCAATCCCACTGTTCCCCCTGTAGTCTGAAGCCCAGCACTCAGTGTTTTCTCCAGAAAATTTGTGATGGCAAGGAAAGGGATGGGCTGCTTTCCAGGAATATTCTCTGCCTCCCCCCATACCTTCAGTGAGTGCTGCTTGTGACCAAAACAGAAACACCAATTCTATCCCAGAATTTTGCTTCAAGTTTCTGCTTCATAAAGCCCAAGGCTGAAAGAAACTACCACAAAAATACCCTAAATTTCAGCTGTAAACCACACTGATATCAGAGCAGGATAAAATCATCTCATTGAGCTTCTATCATCTCTCAGGTCAGAACACAAACCAGGGCATAACTAATAATGCCAAATTTAATTGATCAATAGAACACAAACCAGGACATGACCAGTAATGCCAGATGGAATTGATCAATATAAACAAACCAGGATATGATCAGTAACGCCAAACTGAACAGCTCAATAGGTTGTATCTTTTGCTGCCTTAAAGAAGTTCAGTCTTATGTTGTGCTGAGCCTTTCAACAAGCATCAGGCTATTCAGGTTCTCAAATTTTTTTCACTGCCAAAGAAAACAGACTTTCTCTCTTATTGCATTTGCAATTGATTAATTAATTAATTAATTTAATTATAAATTTAAAATTTCTCCTGCATTTACACTGGTACACAGAAACAGGGAACACTGCAGTCAATAAGAAAAGGGAAGTGTTATCAACATAACATTATTGTTTGTTGGGAAAAACTCAAGCAACCAAAAGTGACCTAGAGGATATTCCCTTACTACTGCTGCAGACTACACTTAAAATCAAGATTTGGTCTGACCTAGTTAGCACAGGCAAGTGAATGGCTCTGATCATTGGATCCTGTAAATTATGTTCTTGTACTGTGCTACAATAAGAAGTGTTTTTTCATTTCAGTTGTTAAGGAACATTTTATAACATATAAATCACAGCTAGAATTATTTCCCTTGTATAGCTGATATAGCACTGATAAAGTAATCTTGAAAAATTATCAGCGAAATATCCCCAAATGCTAATGGCAAAATGCTCCTAAGTTTTTAGAAACTTTGGCTTAGATGAATGTTGCTGGGAGCAACAATCAACTGAGAAGGAAAGTTTGGTAATCATCACATATAACATGTGATGTAGATGTTGAATGATAGGAAAATTAGAAAATACATCCACTCAATCCATGCAATGTGATTTACTGACTGAGAAAAGACAGGCAAACGTCAGATTCCATGGCCAGAGGGGAAAAAACCCTACTTAAGCAGTCTCCTCTCTCTTGAGGTTGTATTTCAACAGCCTCTTATGCCAAGGAAAAGACTCATGGTAGCCAGCTGATGCCATTTTTCCAGCCAAAGTGCCTCCTGCTTCACTGCATCTGCCTTTTCCATGCAAATGAACTTCAGCTCCCATTTCCTACCCTCAGAAAGAAGATTTTCCGTGTTTTTTATATTAGTGGTTTATCAGTGCTGAAGAAGGGACTTACACTCTTGTTCCCACTGAAAATGTTCCTCTCAGCATATAAAGAACAAATTTATTTTTGCCTGTAGCAGGTGTTAGTCAGAAATCTCAAATGACAAGTGTTTGAAATGCTATAAAAGTAATAATTTGGAAGTTCTACATAGTTTTCTGCATAAATGTTATTAAAATATTTTGCTCCTGCACCTGCCTACTCTTTACATTAGCATAATTTTTCATATCTTAACAAACACATCAGTGGCATTTGGTTATATTAACAGAAAAATTGCAGTTTTTCCATCTGTAAAGCCTCTGCCATGACACAAAAATTCCTGGGTTTTTATTAGGAAAAAAACCAGATGAGGATTGTTTTTTCTTTTTCTTTGATCAGTAGGTCCTCAGTTTTATTTATTTAACTTAATCTAAGAACCACCAGATGTTGTTAAGCTATTTGTTCCAATGACTATTTCCTTTAAAAATGTGGTTCCAGACATGCCCACAATAATCACCAGAGCCCACCAGAGGCTCCACTGCCTAACACCATTTTGACCATTACATGATCTTCACTGGGAAAGAGTTCCCCTTTGAAAGTACATTTGTCTCAGATGTGAATATAACAGGAAGAGAGAATGTAATTTTTTAGAGCTTTTGGACATGTGTAGACTTTTTAAAAAGGTGACAAAATAGCCCCTGGATGCAGGAATAAATTACTTGGTTGTGCAGGAACTTTACACTGGGCAATTAAAAGTTTTCCATATGGATATAAATTCAGATGTGTGCTAAGATGTTCTTCACATTGACTAAAAGTAGCTTCTGCCTGTGGTGGACATGGTATCAGTTATTGCTGAAAACTCTGACAGAACAGTCAGCTGCAGCAATGGCAGAAAAATGTGTCTCACATAAAATAATAGAATTGTGGAATGGTTTGGGTTGGAATGGACCTTAAAGCCCATCCAGTACCACTCCTATCATGGGCAGGGACACCTCCCACTATCCCAGGCTGCTTTAAGCTCCAATGTCCACCCTGGCCTTTGACACTTCCAGGGGTCTAGGAGCAGCCACAGCTTCTCTAGGAATCTCATTCCAGCACCTCACCACACTCACCACCAATGTCTTCCATATATCCAATCTAAATTTCCCCTCTTTCAATGTGAATCCATTCCCCCTTGCCCTGTCACTGCAGTTCCTGATGAATTGTCCCTCTCCTCTCCTCTGACATCATCTCAGTGCTGGATCATTTCCCATATCTGTGTTTGAATGGTATTTAAATTTTCATCACTTTCAGTGGGTATTTTTTCAAAATCCATCAGAAAGTTCTTTCTAGGAAGTGAAATGAATGCTTGAAACCGTGTTACGTCAAGAACAATCCCTCTGTGGCTGTAACATGAGGGTATTAATTGACTTGAATGATGGCTTTGTAATACGTGGATGTGTTTTTGGATGGCAAAAAAGATTTACAATACGGAGCAAGAAATACTAAGTTATTTTGTGACAAAAAAATTTGTATTTATATAATTTAAAGCATTTTAAAGGAAAACTCAGGATGGGGGACATTTTAACCCCACTGCGTTCAGGCTTAAAAATCAAAGTTTAGCAAAAACATGTACTCCTTGGTCTTTTTTTATTGTTCTTTTTTTTCCCTCTTATGAAAGTCTGATGTTTGAATTGTCAAAGATGTGTAAGTAGTTTTAAAAAATGTGTCAAGCAGACACAAAATATTTTGTAAGGCTTTTCCTAGTTACAGTGTGTCCTGCTGGTGAGCTTTCTTTTGCCTGATAATGAATTTTTATTTTCTAACTCCTTCATTACTCACACAAAAATTATAACAAGAGCAAAATTTACATATTATTTGAGCAACAAATTCTGTGATCATTTCAGCTTTCAGGATGGATCAATCATCACCTCAGTAATCAGTGGCTCTACTCAATAACAACACAGAGAATTTTTCAGTTAGTTTACCAATCACTTCAGCTTGATTTATGGAATGTATTTATTACATGAAGTATTATACAAACAGAATAAAAACATGCTCCAGCCAAGTGTGGTATTCCACAAATTTGCACTAGTTTGTGTCTGAAAATGAGGGTGTTCAATATCCCTCAAAATCTACTTTGAAATCTCACCTAAAATAAAAAGTTTAAGATCTGACACCTGTTTTTTATAACTTTGCATGCAAGAGAAGAAGATTTGTAACAGAAAGAAAACTACTGTACTACAAGAAAGAGCTACATTTCTGGTTTGAGACTATAATCTCAATCACCCTCTGAATTCAATGTTCAATGTCCCCAGCCACATCTTGGAACCATTATTTATCAAGAACCGCAATTCTTTATCACAAATAATCTTGAAGTAAATAGAGCCTAATCCAAAGGAGAAAAAAAACGCCTATGTCTTCTTCTTTCATTGCTAATTAAAAATGTATTTTTAGCATAAGAAGAGGAATAATTTTTTTCTGATTTTCATTTATCAGGATCAGTCATTTCAAAAGGACTAATGCCCTGAAGATAGTGTGTAACCTTATTTGGGGAATTCTCATAAGGAAATTGGAATCTGGATGTTTAAAACTTTGTTCGACACCACACAAAACAAATTTCCATTGGGCAACAAAGTCATTTAACTAAATAATTGAACAGTTACTGCTTTCTTTTGTTTCCTGCTATCTTGTTTCCTGCTAAGCTACAGTGAGCTGTTATAAGGCCATCCCTTCTGCTGGTCACCTCAGTTTTGCTCTTTTATTTGTTCCTGCTGAGTTCTTATTCGCGGAAAGACACAATATGCAATTGTTCCAAGGATTTGTTTAATCATATGATGTCATGTTAAATGCAGACAACACATTTTGCTATCAATTTTTATTTTGATTAGCTTCAGATCAAGCTTTTGTGCAAAAATCAGGGACTGATTCAGAGCATGCAGGGAAGGGTAGGACTTAATATCCCTTGTATTACTAAGATAAAGTTTTAATAACCAAACTTTTAATCAGATGGCTCATAAAACCCTTGCAAGTCAGCAAGGATTGGTTTGTAAGAGATGAGCAACCCAAAGAAATGGTCACAGTGATTCAATACTCCTGAATTTTATAAGGCTGTTATTGAGATTATATTTAAATTACCCTCCTATGTATTCAGCTTTTTAAAAGTGGTACATATCAAAACTAGTGTTTTTCACAGAATTTAAAATTAAGTGGAAAACTTCACCATCAACAATTTTGCCAATGCACTAATATAGATAAAATAGATATACAGTGAAGAGTGCAAAATTAATTGCGAAGGCAAAGATAACTTCCCTTCCCACACAACTTCATGCAGATTTTCCTATTATTTACCTGCTTTGGTACTTGTTTTCCATGAGCACTATATATTGTTCAGCTGGTATTGCTTAGCTAAAGATTTCTCCTTACCATAACCTGTATGTTTTCATATAATTTTAAATCCAAACTGACTGGTTTTTTTAAGACAAATGAGCTTTGCCTGGCAACAGCAACTTTCTGGATAGTAACATAACTGAGTTCCATGTGCACTCTCACAAAACTATTTTCCTGATCTCTTGAAGATTTGGCAACATTTATCAAATTGTTCCAACAGACATATTAATAGAGAGATGGGGTTTGTGTGCACATACACACACTGTCCTCTGCCTCTGCATCCATTGGCTTTCACTGCAGCTCAAGCAGAACTTAAAGTTCCTGATATCAATCAGGGCCAGATAAAAATGGCTAATAGATGCGCCAGAGCATATCCAGGACCTCTCAATCCTTTAAATCACTGTCAATTTGTAGCACTGCATAGGGAAGCAGGGAAGTGTCATCAGGATTTAGTGGGAGAGAAAGAGAGGAAAGGATTGTACAACATTGTTCCAGTCCCAGGATGGTAAGAGCAGCTGAGAGGGATTGGGAAGGGCCATATATCACGGCATATCTATTGGCGGCACTGGGAATTTCTCTTCCTCTTTGTCTCCCAGTTTTCCAGTACATCTTCAGTCTTTGAACCCCTCATCCCCCTCTCACAGCCCAGCTCACCCTCTCACAAGGATCCCCGCACTGCTGCAGCCTCTCAGGGGCTGGGGAAATGTCTGGAGAGGACAGCAGAGGAGGCCCTGGAGATTTTGGGAGGACTCTCCAGCTTTCTCTCAGGAGCAGAGGCTGGGTGTTGCTATTCTCCCTCCCCAGCTATGGCACAGGAGTTACGGTGTCACCTCCTGCCTCCTACAGCAGCTACTCTCATTACCATTAAATTGGCTGTGCTGGAAGAGGTGATGATGTTGGGCCAATCCCGCTCTCCTTGGCTGAGCGATGATGCAGGGAATCATTAAAGGAAAACTAATCTTCTTATGTGAAAAACGTAACAATAAGGTGAAATGTCAGCTATAAAATGCACACAGTCACTCAGAGAGATTACTCTAAAGAGATAACCATCCTTTAAATAAAAGTGAAAAACTGTAAAATTGTTTTAATTATCCAATCATATTTACACAGTGCAATGTTATATAGAATACTTTGATTTTTAATTGAACAAAGAAGAAAAGGAAGACCTGTTCTTATCAGGTCATAACCTTCCTGTGGTAGATTTTGAATCTTTTTCTTCCTAAATATAATTTCATCTATCTTTTGAACACTGTTTTTAAAAATACCATTCAATTCAACAGGTAGCAATATAATAAGCATGGATATAATTTTGTATTTCTAGTAATCGATATAAAATGACCTGTATGAATCAGTTTGAATGATTGAAAACCTTATATTAATTTAGACCTGGGACAAAATCTCCCTGGCTGGCTATGTAAAGTAGGATAATACTCCTAAATAATTTAGTAACAGTCATGAAGGGAAGACAAAAAACTTGAAAAGTTTACAGGTTTCAGACAGATTTGTTTCTTTTTCTCTGATGGTTTTGCATACCTTTGACCTTGTAAAACTACTGAGCCAAGGGAAAGAGACAGAAAAGATATGCCATCAATTAAAAACAAACCCCTTTAAGTACATATTTGATGGAAGGTTTGATTCATGGTTTAAAAGCTGTGTTTTCCACAGCCACCCATTAATAGAGATTTTGAAGCTCTCCCTGCTCACATGAAGAAATTACTTTTGCTTAAAGTCAACACTGCAGAGGAAGATTGGAGAACAGCATCATCCTGGAGTTCCAAAGGGAAAAATTCTGACACTGTTGTCATGTTTTTGATCACATCTACCTCAAACTGTGTTCCAAAATAACAGTGATCCTATTAATCACTCCTGATTATTATCCCAAACCTGACACTCTAATCTGGCTACAAAAGAAATCTGAAGTTTCATCTTTATTTTTCCTTTGTTATGCTAACCAACATCAAAGGCTGGGTTACTTCTCAGTGCCACTTGCTAACTGAAAATTAATCTGCCCAGTTATTTTTCCTTCTGCACAAAAACAAGAAGACTTTGAATTTCTTAAGACATTTTTTGTTAAATCAAATAGACCTATCTGGTCCTGAGATGAAACACAATTCCTTTCCTAAGTCATATTGGGAAAGTTCTCCTTTTGGAACACATAACCTGAAGTACAAAAAATAGCATGGAATTTGTGGGTTATGATTCCTGCTTCCTAAACTTTCCTTGAGTTTATAAAGCCCTTTAAATGACAAATTACTTTGTGATTCTTACATAGAAGAAAAGTTAGATTGACATTTATGATGGTTTTTCCTCAGCAGAATTCTTTGAACATCTATTTCATTAATACCATGACAGCATGAAAGTGATACACTTGGTATATGCCATCATTAAACTCTGTGCAGCCAGTTGCTGGGAATGATCTACATTCAGGATTGTGGCACTCAGCATGTTTGTGCCAGTATTCCCGCCAGGACTCATGGCATGTTTTGTTGACCTGCTTGATTAACGTGCACTGAAGGATGCTGTTCATAGAACTTCTTCTCCACTTGTTGTTGGAGGTGAAAAATGAGTAATGAAAGACGCAGGACATCCAGGAATCAGGAAGGTGGGTTTACAGTATGTATTAAAGCATCTGAATATCATCTGACTCTGTTGCCTGTGCCACAAAAGTCCTTCCCATGGCTTTTCTAGAGGATTCCTATCTGTTCTTGAAGCCTACAAGCCAAACTAGAGGCCTCACAGCTGCCACCAAAAGCAGTGAAAGTCATTGAAAATAAATGAACAAATATATGGACTAAATGAGTGACATTTCAGATTAGACTTCCAAAATGGACCAGCTGACTCCATCCATCTCTTAATGAGGAGAGACGGTGTCAGCTCATCTCAGGTGTTCTCAAAATCCTGTCAGACTCAGAGCTTGTACAAAGGATCATTACAGTACACAGAATCAATGGCCATAAAACAATTCAGGTTGAAGGGGCAGCAGGAGGCCACCCAGACCATTCCTCCAGCCCTTCTAAGGTCCACTGAAGGGTCACTCTGTCTGTCCCCTCCAGTTTGGTGCCACTGGAGCTGATACCAGCCCCATATTGACCAAGTGCCTCACAGGACATGACACAAACCCTCTTTGTATTAAAACATATGTGACTGGATATTATTGTCAGTGGATAATACTGATTTTATCAAATTAAAATTTTAAAAATTACCATTTTCTCAACCTTCATTGTCCTTACACTGTTTAGGGCCTTAATTGGATTGTCCTGTGGGAGATGCCTGAGATCCATGAAACTCAGAAAATGCTTTGATGGGGAGCAAATGCAATTATTTTCTCTATAAGATATAAATATTTGTTAGTGTGTTACTTTAAAAGTACCCGAACAGGGAAATATTTTATTTTGTCAAAAACATTGGGCTATCCAAATGGAAACTAAATCATTATTGCTTTTCATTAGTGCAAATGAGACTAACTCCAAATGAACTAAACTACTAAGCAAGGAAAATAATCTAAAACCCTCACACAAGCAAGAGAATACTAAACTTTCACACTTTTAAAAAACACTTAAACTTACAACACTTAAGAATCCACAAGTAAAGTATCTAATTTTATATCATGGGTTTAAAAAACACCCTCTGTCACCATTAATCCAATCAGTTAACTCCCAGCAAGGTCTTCATTTATCAGAAGTGACAGCAGACTGGAATGGAGGGAACTTGGGAAACCTCAGGGAAATAATTAAATAGCAAAGCCAGTATCTGGCCATACCAATGAGCTCCAGCAGGACCAAGCTGCACTCACAGAGAGGATCAGGCTGCACTTTCCTGGAGCTTATCTGTAGGACTTTTATCTCAGATGAGATTCTTGCTGAAACCCTCTGTGTGCTGGGCTGGAAATGCTGCCTTAGATCCAGGTTTTCAAGTCAGAACTACTCAGGCTGAGCTCTCAGTTGTGGTGGGACTCAAGCTATCCCACTCGTAAACATCAGCTACAGGTAAAAGAGAAACAGAAGGACAGAAGGAAAAGAGAAGCATCTAAAAAGAATAAATGCTGACTGGGAAAGCAAAAGGAAAATAGGAAGTCTGAGTGAAAATATTTAAGGAATTGTGGAAGCTTCTGCTCTAAAACAAATCCTCGAGGACCATTGGTGACCAGCTAAAGAAGATGATACCTGTCCTGGGTTGACTATATGATGCTTTTATCCCCAATCGTCTTGTCTTGTTTATACTGAATAATAAGTTTTACACCTTTAAGACTCTCTTCCAGAGAGTGAAGAGGGGAGGGAAGAAGCGCGCAGTTTGTTTTCAGACTGCACTCACTCCTCCACATTCCTGCTCCTGGACTGTGTTGTCTGCGGACGTACAGACAGCAGGACAGAGCTCCTCTTTTCCCCTTTTTTTGCTTTTAGTTAGTTTTAGCTAGCTGAGGCAAAGAAGTTCCCTGGACTGTGATTTTTTTTCCTTTTTCTTGGATCTGTTCAAGCCTGCTCTGGACTGAACACCCAGAAGAGCACCGGCAGCTCCACCTGAGGCCCCTTGGCCGTTATTAAGCCTTTTCTATACTGTCTAGAGTGTATATAAAATGAAAGCTGAGATTTCTAAAAAGATTAAAGAGACTCCTGATTCAGGAGTAAAACAAAGCAAGAAAAATCTTGACTGGAGTAGGAAATGAGAGGAAATGGGCCAGACTTTAAAAGAATTTTCTAATCCTATAAACTGAGACTTCCCATCTGATCAAATTCAGAACCCAATCGAGGTGGCAAAGTATTTGAGAGAGAAGTGCCATGATAATACTAAAGAGGAAAGAATTACTGCAGTGAGCTAGACCTTGACGTTTGTTTACCGTACTCTGCTAGATACTGTGGAACAGCAGATAGCAGAAAGGGAACAAAGAGTTAAGTTAGTTACTATCCCAGTGACCCAAGCTGCAGCTAACATCCCAGGCTCCAGGCTAGCAGCTGAATCAGACAATAAGCCTCAACCCATGGCTGTTGCAGCTAATACAAGAAGTGAAAAGTGTAAAAACAAGACCGATCAAAAGATAGAAGATGATGATGATGATCCAAGAGAAAGACCCTCACCAAAATCAGAAGTCACATCAAGAGGCACAAATTCTAGAGCCAATATTGACTCTTTTTCTCTGAAGGACCTCAGAGGCCTAAGAAAAAATTACAGACGACAACCTAACGAATCTATAATTAATTAGCTAGTCCGCCTGTGAGATGCTGCAAGAGAAGTTATGATTTTAGATGACACTGAAGCAAGGCATTTAAAATCCCTGTCACATGATCCTGTCATTGATCAAGGTATGATGAGCAAGGCTAGCCCTCACAGCCTCTAGGAACAAGTCCTGGATAGTGTAGCACAAAAATACTTATGTGCAGATGATCTCTATATACAGCAGACACGGTAGAAGACCATAGAACAAAAAATCCAACACCTGAGAGAGATGGCGGTGGCAGAGCTCATTTTCTCAGATAATATAACAACTAAGAATCCAGACCAGGTACCATACACACCTGTAATGTAGAAGAAACTCGTGCGACTTAAGCCATCTGAATACGCTTCTGCCCTTGCAATAATGAAGCAGAATGATACATATAAGACTGTGCTCGATATGGCGAAGAAACTTCGAGCGTATACAGATGCTGTGCATGGCCCAACACATGCCAGAATCGCAGCAGTAGAAACACGTCTGCAGAGATTAGAAGATAAGATTAAAGAAAATCATAAGAAGCTCAAAGAAGAGATTAAAGAAGACCTTCTCCAAATCTCAGCAGTACAGATCAGAAGTTCTGGTACCCAACGCAGACGTTCCCCAGATGGAAAGAAACAGTACATCCCACGAACTGAGCTATAGTTCTTCCTGCGCGATTGTAGAGAAAACATAAAGAGATGAGATGGAAAGCCAACTACTGCTCTGGCCCAACGGGTTCGTGAACTGAAGACTCAGAGAAGAAGTTCCAAAAAGAAAGCAGCTCCAGTGGCCCGTAACCAAGCTGCCATAGATGAAGATGATGCCAATATTTTTGATCCCCTTGAAGAAACCTCTAAGACATATATCCAAAGAAAGAAAGATAACCAAGCTTAGAGGAGCCCTGCCTCTAGCCAGGTAGAGGCTAGGGAAAATCGTGTTTTCTAGACAGTGTAAATTCGTTGGCCTAGCACATCAGAACCACAAGAGTATGAAGCTTTGATCGACACTGGTGCGCAGTGTACCTTAATTCCATCAAGACATGTGGGGACAGAATCCGTTTCTATTGCTGGTGTGACAGGAAGATCACAGGATTTTACTCTAATAGAAGCTAAGTTGAGCCTGACTAGAAATGAATAGAAAAAACACCCTATCGTAACTGGCCCAGAGGCCCCATGTATTTTAAGCATAGATTATCTCCAAAGTGAGTATTTCAAAGACCCAAAGAGACTCAGATAAACATTCAGAATAACTGCTGTAGAGACAGAAGGTGTCAAGAAATTGAATACTTTGCCTAGACTATCAGAAAACCCATCTGCAGTAAGACTCCTAAAAGTAGAAGAGCAACGAGTGCCGATTGCCACCTCAACAGTGCACCGCCGACAATACAAAACTAATCAAGATGCCGTGATCCCCATCCACAAAATGATCCGCGAGCTAGAGAGCCAAGAAGTAGTCAGCAAGACCCACTCACCTTTCAACAGCCCCATCTAGCCGGTGCGTAAATCTGAAAAAGAATACAGATTGACTGTAAACTACAGTGCATTGAATGAAATAACTCCACCACTGAGCGCTGCTGTACCAGACATGCTAGAACTCCAGTATGAGCTAGAGTCCAAAGCAGCAAAGCGGTATGCCACTATCGACATTGCCAATACATTTTTCTCCATTCCGCTGGCAGCAGAATACAAGCCTCAGTTTGCCTTCACCTGGAGAGGCGTGCAATACACTTGAAACTGGCTGCCCCAGGGGTGGAAGCACAGTCCTACCATCTGCCATAGACTGATCCAGAATACACTAGAAAAAAGTGAAGCTCCAGAACATCTGCAATATATTGATGACATCATTGTATAGGGGAAGACGACAGCAAAAGTGTTTGAGAAAAAAGAGAAAATCATCCAGATTCTCCTAAAAGCCGGCTTTGCCATCAAGAAGAGCAAAGTCAAGAGACCTGCTCAAAAGATCCAGTTTCTAAGAGTCAAGTAACAAGATAGACAGCATCAAATTCCCACCGATGTCATCAACAAGATCACAGCAATGTCTCCACCATCCAACAAGAAAAAAACACAAGCTTTCCTAAGTGCCATAAGTTTTTAGAAAATGCACATTCCTGAGTACAGTCAAATCGTGAGCCCTCTCTATCTAGTCACCCGTAAGAAAAACACTTTCCACTGGAGCCCTAAGCAACAACAAGCCTTTGTCCAGATTAAGCAGGAGATCGCTCATGCAGTAGCCCTTAGCCCAGTCAAGACAAGACCAGATATGAAGAATGTACTCTACTCTGCAGCTGGAAACCATAGTTTGTCCTAAAGCCTGTGGCAGAAAGTGCCTGAGGAAACTCGAAGCCGACCACTAAGATTTTAGAGTCGAAACTACAGAAAGTCTGAAGCAACTATACTCCAACAGAGAAAAAAATTTTAGCAGCCTATAAAAGAGTCCAAGCTGCTTCAAAGGTGATAAGCACTAAAACACAACTCCTCCTAGCACCCCGATTACCAGTACTGGGGTGGATGTTCAGAGCAAAAGTTCCCTCTACCCACCATGCCACCAGTGCTACATAGAGTAAGTAGATTGCTCTCATAACACAGCGCGCCCGTATTGAAAAGCTGAATCGCCCTAAGATTCTAGAAATAATTACAAACTGGCCAGAAGGTGAAAACTTCAGTCTCACTGATAAAGAAAAACAAGAAGTAACACGTGCTAAAAAAGCTCCTCCATATAACCAACTGCCAGCAGAAAAAACAAAATACGCTCTTTTTACTGATAGTTCCTGTCGCATAATAAGAATAAATCGGAAGTAGAAAGCAGCTGTATAGAGCCCCACACGACAAGGCGCAAAGGCCACTGAAAGAGAAAGTGAATCAAGCCAACTTGCTGAGCTCAAAGCTGTTCAACTGGCCTTAGACATTGCTGAAAGAGAGAGGTGGCCAAAGCTCTACCTCTACACTGATTCATGAATAGTAGCCAATGCTCTGTGGGGGTGGCTGGAAAAGTAGAAAGAAGCTAATTGGCAGCGTAGAAGAAAACCAATTTGAGCTGCTGAAGAATAGAAAAACATAGCTGCCAGAGTAAAGAAGCTACCTGTAAAAGTCCGCCATGTAGATGCCCATGTCCCCAAAAGTAAAACTAATGAAGAACACAAAAACAATAAGCAAGTAGACCAGACTTCAAAGATAGGAGTGTCCAAAATAGACCTAGATTGAAAACACAAAAGAGAGTTATTCCTAGCTCAATGAGCCCATGATGCCTCAAGTCATCAAGGTAGAAATGCCACGTATAAGTACGCACAAGACCGAGAAGTAGATTTAACCATGAAAAGTATTTCTCAAGTTATCCATAACTGTGAAACGTGTGCTGCCATCAAACAGGCCAAAAAAGTAAAGCCCTTATGGTATAGTAAGCAGTGGTCCAAGTACAAGTATAAGAAAGCCTAGCAGATTGACTACATCACACTGCCCCAGACACGCCAAAGCAAGCGCTATGTGCTCACAATGGTAGAAGCCACCACAAGGTGGTTAAAGACCTACCCTGTGCCTCATGCTACAGCCCGTAACACCATCCTAGACCTTGAAAAACAAGTCCTGTAAAAACATAGTACCCCTGAAAGAATTGAGTCAGACAATGGGACTCATTTCAAAAACAGCCTCATCAGCACCTAGGCCAAGGAACATGGCATTGAGTAAGTGTACCATATCCCCTACCATGCACCAGCTGCAAGCAAAGTAGAAAGATACAATAGACTGCTAAAAACCACCTTAAAAGCCTTAAGTGAAGAATCTTTCAAAAATTGAGAACAACATCTAGCAAAAGCCACCTGGTTAGTTAATACCCAAAACTCTACTAACCGAGTAGGCCCTGCCCAATCTAAGCCTTTGCACAGAGCAGATGGAGACAAAATCCCAGTAGTACATGTCAAGAGTTTGTTAAGGAAAACAGTTTAGATCAATCCTGCCTCGAGTACAAACAAACCCATTCGTGGAGTTGTTTTTGCTCAAAGACCAGATTACACATAGTAAATAATGCAAAAAGATAGAAGAACACAATGTATACCTCAAGAAGATCTAATTGTTAGGTAAGAACTATGTATAAATATCACTGTTTGCTGAATGTTACTACCATTGTCTATACATAGCTGTATATTAGATATATAATGTATGTGTTTGTAGAATTAAAATATATATTAGTTTTAGTAGTAAGCTGACGATATAGAGATAAGAGGTAGAATGTCCTGGGTTGACTATATGATGCTTTTATCCCCAATTGTCTTGTCTTATTTATACTGAATAATAAGTTTTACACCTTTAAGACTCTCTTCCAGAGAGTGAAGAAGAGAGGGAAGAAGCGCGCAGTTTGTTTTCAGACTGCACTCACTCCTCCACATTCCTGCTCCTAGACTGTGTTGTCTGCAGACGTACAGACAGCAAGACAAAGCTCCTCTTTTCCCTTTTTTTTTGCTTTTAGTTAGTTTTAGCTAGCTGAAACAAAGAAGTTCCCTAGACTGTGATTTTTTTTCCCTTTTTCTTGGATCTGTTCAAGCCTGCTCTAGACTGAACACCCAGAAGAGCACCGGCAGCTCCACCTGAGACCCCTTGGCCGGGCCTGGGCCACGACATTTCCAGCACCAGAGAAACTGATCAGAAACTGAATAAGACAAACTGCAACCTGGGGAGGGGACTGTTCTGAGTTTGTTTTTTTCAAGCAGTGAGAAGTTATATTGTTTAGGTTCTATTGTTTAATAAACAAGTTTCTTTCCACTTTTTCTCCAAGGAGATATTTTCTCCCGAACCGGTTAGAAGAGAGAGGGCAATTGAATCTGCTTTCGTAGAGAAGCCCCTTTAGAAGTTATCTCCCAAACTTGCCCTAAACCAAGACAATACCTCATGAGGAAAGTTCTGTGCAGACATAACGATTTAGCAGAAAAACACATGGGATTGGAAAAAGCTATTTAAAAATATTTATTACTAACTATATTAATATTTTTATCAACTGTCCTGGACTATAATATAAATGTGCTGCACTATGATATAAATCTCTTCCTGTATGCTGTTCAAAACCCAGTTGTTTTCATATCCCAACCCCATTTCTACCTCAGTGATTTAGGCATTGGATTTATATTGTTGCCTCATTATACATCCAGGTAGCTGCTGATACTTAGTACAGAATTTAAATGTTAGCTTAACATACAGTCTCCAGCTATTTCTTCTTTTTTCATTTTGATAAGTTCCTCATCTGTGTAAAAGAACATTCTTTTCATTCTGACCAGTGATTAAATATTTGTTCATTTATTAGTACTTAATTCCTGGATGAAATAATGTCTATTTGTCTGTTACACATGTAGGATTTGCTCCTATTGCAACTGAATTCAATGCCTTTGACCCTTTGAAACCCCCTCTAAGTACAATTAACGTAATCTTCTCCCTAGCTCTCTATTTCCGCTTTGTCTGGTTTGTTCAAATTCATCACCTTTCAAGCAATTCTACCAAGCGTGTTATCTCAGCTCCTTAGGGGAAGCTCTTGTGGGAGCAAATACCTTGCCACTTAATTACATTCCAGGAAATTATTAGATTGCACTCTCCAGTTTATCTTGTAAGGAAAAAATGTGACTCTGGATATTTTGTTTATGAATTTCATATGCATGGCAGATCACCTGTTTGTTACAGGTTTACTTTACAGTAAATAGTTCAATTAAAAGAGATTGGGAGTGATAAAGCCACCTGAAGAACCCAAAGAGCTCTCAGAGCCTCTGTGTTCTCACACATGGTTTTATTCTCCCCTCTACGAGCCCAGGATAAAAAAGAACATGAAATTTCAAAAGGGATATAAGAAGACAATTTGAATGGGGTCTCAGGAGCTCCTCAGAGTGAGGGTGCCAGTAGAAACACCTCATTATAAAATCAGAAAAGCCCCACAGACACTTCAGTGAACACTTTGCTTTCTTCCTTTTAATAATAGGTTTTCATATTGCATTTTATCAACCATACTAAGAAATACATATATTAACATTTTCATTACACCTCTTCATCCTGCTACTACATTCTTCTGGGCGTACAGGTAAATAGCCTTTTTTATTTCTCCTGAAAAACCTGATTATTTATCAGTCTGAACCACTACCACACTGTCCCAGAGGAAATCACTGGCCAAATTAATGGAGTCCTCTCAGACTAATATAGTTTGTACAGTTTGAGGTTATGACCTATGAAACAGGTTCATGTAATCCCTTATAAAGAGAAATTGCAGCAGCAAAATCAGTTCCCCAATGTGCACATTAAAGAATTCCTGCTGTGCAGTTAGCGATTTACTCAGGATAAGCCAGAAGACAGCATAGACAGAATCCAGAGTTCTCTGCCTGGGTCCAAAACAGAGCTGGCTGAAGGCTTAAAATGCATCATGAATCTGTCCTGCCCTTACACAGCCCTGGGGTTTCAGAAGTGAAGCACATTATTCTATCCCTTGCAATATATAATAAAACAAAAACTTTACTCAAAGGAGCATTTCCAACCCCTTCTCCCTTACATTTTTGTCTGTTTTGCAGGAGTTTGTTGAGTACAGAATTCCCATTCACCAACCACTGCTCCATCTACAACATTTGTGATGTTCACAGGAATCAAAAGCTGTTGCATACACTTTATCCAGAAGATTGAATTATCTGTCTATAGTCTAAAATTCAGAGTTATGCATTTTTTCTCCATTTTCTTACAGTCTGTCAGATGCATTTTAAAAAACACGACTCTAATTTCTGTTGAATGAAGTGCATTTATCTCAGATATTCCTCTGAATTGTGGTACTGACTATGCAGCATATGTTTTACCTCAAACTGTGGCTCCCATTGGTGTTGCAGCAACACTGAATTTTTCTTGTTTATTATTTTTGTACTATCTCTTCTGTAGCATTGGGACTCACTAAATAAGCTGAATGTAATCATCTTTTAGTGTAAGATGTTTATAACAGGAAAGCTTGAGATCCAGGAATGATAATCTGCCCCTACTCTGGCACTATGATCAATCACAGCAGCTTCTCAGAAATAATTCACATTTATGTAAATTCTGTGTATAAGCAGGCAAAGAAAAAGAAGAAAAAAAATAAATCTCCAAAACCTGAGAGTGTGTCAAATTCCCAAAAGAAAGACAACAAAATTGTACAATTCACACCATGACAGGAAAGAGTCATCACAGACACATAAGAGCCCTGGGGTTCCAGCACAGCCAGGACCTGGAGCTACTCAGAGAGCCCAGAGGAGGCACCAGGATGAGCAGAGGGATGGAGCAGCTCTGCTGGGAGGAAAGGCTGGCACAGCTGGGATTGTTCAGCCGGGACAGGAGAAGCTTTGGGCTGAGCTCAGGGTGGCCCTGCAGGGCCTGAAGGAGCTGCAGGAAAGATGGAGAGAGACAGTTGCCAAGGGCTGCAGGGACAGGACACAGGGAATGGCTCCCAGTGCCAGAGGGCAGGGCTGGATGGGATATTGGGAATGAGGAATTGCTCCCTGGCAGGGTGGGCAGGCCCTGGCACAGGGTGCCCAGAGCAGCTGTGGCTGCCCCTGGATCCCTGGCAGTGCCCAAGGCCAGGTTGGACACTGGGGCTGGAGCAGCCTGGGACAGTGCAAGGTGTCCCTGCCATGGCAGGGGGTAGAACAAGATGAGTTTAAAGCCTCTCCCAACACAGACCATTTTATGATTTTATTATATATAAGGAGGGAGTTTCATATACTTCTATTAAATCCCTCATCACCATTTCCAAAATTTTTGCACACTTAGAGGTTGAACCACGGTAAAGTCTTTGCAATTCCTAATTTATGTTGCAGCCCAGGAGGTACGTGATGTAGAATCACATTTACTCACCTTTATTCAGATTTTAATTATCACTTTCTGGGATAAGTAAAACTACACAGGATTTTTTTTTTTTTTTTGGTAAGAGAACACTACAGCAATCCTGAAGGAAGAGCAACTAACTCAATATTGTCTCCACAAGGCAGAAAATAAATAAGATTGCTGCTGGCTGACTAGGGAAAATATTGAAAAATAGTGCAGGTATTACTAATCCCTTTATCAGAAGGAGTTTATTCAATTTAATAATACATTTATTCAATAATAATGGGCATAAGTTAAACATTCTCAGGTATTTTGAGTAATCAAAATTGCTTTTTTGTCTAGGAGGGTTAAGGCAAGATGTGATGTGAAGCTCATTTCAGCCATTTCTGCTTGTGCAGCTTGCAGTTTCTATAATTAAAAGTCAGTCTCATAGGGGGTTGTATGCATTGGTAAAATGCTGTACTTTATCAGTCCTAGGGAATAAGAATTACAGGAAGGCTGGTGAGCAGTTTGCAACTCAGTGAGAAGCCAGGGATGTGTTGGTGTGAGGACCATGTTAACTGGTTTTCCCCTAATTCATGATGTGTTGTAGTCAGTGCATTTTATTCCCAGTGCCAGTTTTACCCTCCCAAACTTTGCTATTGCTTCATAAAAATGGATATAAGTGAAAT
The DNA here is from genome assembly GCF_017590055.1 of Onychostruthus taczanowskii. Lineage (NCBI taxonomy): Eukaryota > Metazoa > Chordata > Aves > Passeriformes > Passeridae > Onychostruthus > Onychostruthus taczanowskii. The sequence goes on from NW_024499707.1 coordinate 148,986, forward strand.
AATACCCTGGAAACATCCCAGGTACACCGTCACACAGCTTCCCACACCTCTGCATCTCCTAACTGCTGTGCACCACACCAAGAAACAATGTTTCCATGAGGAAAAATTATAAATAATGCCAGAACATGGATCATGCACTTTGCTGTCGTGCTGATGGATTTGGGAGTGATTTGTTGCCATTTGTTGACTTGGCCTGGACATGCTGGGAGAGGTTACACAAACAACAGGGGAGGTTGTGTTTTGCATGTACAGTCAACTTAATTAATCTTGGCATCATGAAGCATAGAGCAAGAGTCCCTTGGAAGAGCTTTTCCTGTGAGCATTTCTGATGTCCTTGAACACTAGTCAGGAGGTAGTTGTGCTAAAGTTCTTTTTTTTTTTTTTACACATTTTTACTTAATAAGTCATTTCTTTTCATTTCAAATCCTATATTTAGATTTTAAATCACTGAAGCAAATGGCTTTTTAATCATATAATTCTCACTCTAACAGTTTGCACTGGTTGAACACTTTTTCAGTGTGTTTTAGTTAATGATTTAAGAAACACTTCAAAAACTGAATACCATTTTCAATGAATAGCAAGGTACAGGACAAGTATTTTGTTTGTTACCTGAATAAGTATAGAAAAATAGATCACAGAGATTATACAGAATATAAAATAATAGAATATATAATTAAAAAATAGAAGACAAATTGAGAATATAAGCAAAAATCCTCCATGCCATACATTAGTCTATTATTTTTTATTTTCATTCACAAACATCCCACTACAAATGAAACTACAACAAATTATTCTTTTTTTCCCCATGCATTCATGCACTTCAGTATTCACATGCCAGTGGTTTTTTTAAAAAAAGATAAAGGAAGAGCCTGAGAGAATTGAAAATGTATTATGTTCAAAATGCTCTTGGAGTATATTCGTGATATAAAAGAGAAGGATATTTTGGCCATTGAAAAATTAACCAAACATGCTAACGCTTCTTAAAGCAAGGTTGCTTTTGATTTTCAAGTGATCAAACCTATTTGCATACCAGTAATATATTATACTTATAGCTATTACTACATTTTGAATGATACAAAATTCTCACCCTGCTCTCCCCTCCTGACCAAATGGAATTAAAAGGTCTCCTCTATCCCCCTTCATGGCCAAAATGGCCATGCTTACAACTGTAGCTTCAGAATCTTTCTTTCACTAGTTGATTTCCAACCATAATTAAGGGAAAGAGCTACTTTTGCCTTTTCAGTAGAGTAATATTTTTACCCTTCAGAAAAAAAATTAAAATACTCTCTGCACTCATCTCTTATGACACATAAGGCTCAGGTTGCTTAGAGACTGTCCTTAAACTGTTCATTAATTCATTCAAAAAACAATATTATTTCTTTCTTTCAAAATATACTAAACAAGTTGAATGAAAACTGTGCCTATGGAAGCATGTGAGGATTTTGTGGAAAACCCATCACCAAGCAGCTGATTTCTATTTTCCCCCTTAGATTTCACAATTAGAAAAAAAGTAGCAAAAGCACCATAAACCTTGCCTGTACAGTGAAGGAAAAACAACCCCTGACATCTCTCCAGCCACCATTCCTCCCATAGTCCTGATTCCAGTGGGGATAACAGTCCTGATCAATGAACCCAAACCCTGATATTTCCTAATGCCTTCCACACACAGTCACAGCCTGCCCACAAATTAGCTCTGTTGCCACCTCCAAGCCCAATAAACTCTTTTTGTGCTCTCTCCTCCTCTGCAGTCTCAGAACTCCCAAGAGACACAATTTGTTATCACTCCTTGTAGCAGTGCTTTCTTGCTGAGGTAAAACAATTTCTAATCTAATGCTTTATCTAAGTTAATAATTTTTTTTCACCATCCATTTTTTTCCTTTGGAATTATTAGAAAACATTAAAAATATATCCATAAAAATTAATTTCTAGTTCCTACTCAGCCTGTTTTACAATTATGTCTCATTTCTGTAGAGTGTCATTTGGTTAACATAGTCAAGATTTTTCTCCCTTTTAACTACAGCTCCTTACAAGTTTGACCATGTTAGCATTCTTTTCCATTGAATTAAGTATAGTTTGATATTTATGAGTTATTACTCAATTGTGGCTGCCCCTGGATCCCTGGCAGTTGGATAGGGATCCCAAGGCTAGGCTGGACACTGGGGCTAGGAGCAGCCTGGGATAGTGGAAGGCGTCCCTGCCCATGGCAGGGGTGGAATGGGATGAACTTTAAGGTCCCTCCTAAACCAAACCATTCTATGATAGTACTTTAGTGGAATTCACAGTAAAATCCTTGGAAAATTATCTGTTTTACCAATATGGTAATCCTCTCTGCAAGCCATAATTCAGCTTTTCTGCATTCTGAATCACAGAAATAAAATATATGAATCATGAAGCATTTATGAAAGACACTTCCTTCTTTTCCTATATATCTGCTTTTCATATCTGGAGCACTTAAATTGGATATATGGGGTCCATTGTGTTTTAGTTTTTAATATCCACTAAACTATTCTCTTCAATTTTCCTTCTACCAAAATAAAGGAAATTAGTTAAAATTACTAATAAAACTCTAAAGACATATAAAAATATAGCCAGCAGTGACCCTTAGCTAGAGATTGCTTTGGGAGGCTACCTCCATCAAAATTTACAACATGAAATGAGTTAGAAGGGAAATAAGGTAAAGATAAGAAAGTCAAGTAAAAGACTGCTTGGAAAACTTAATTTCACTTGGATATAATTGTATCATCTGCATCTTAGAAACAGTCATTTGGCATGTCTAGGGACAGGAAATGCAGGCCCAATAATGAAACGAGATGTTAAGATGAGATTTTGAAAGGTTGTAGCTTTAATGCAAAGACATTTTTTCTATAGGAAGTGCTGAATTGTGTCCTGTTACATCTGCTCTGCCTAATCCTAAGAAAAATCTGTCCTATCAGCAGCTCCTCACAGTCCTGTCGTCTTTGTGAGGAGAACATGGTTTAAACCACCTGGAACAGGCTGGGTGTCTGTTCTTTCATGGCAGCAGCAGCCTCATTCCCTCAGAAGCCTTTTATTCTAATGATTGTTAAACATCAGTTTAAAAGATTCTAAGTTTTAACTCAGAGTTTTCATTACAAGCCATTTACAAACTGTTTCTATCTAATTGCTGAAACTACTGTATTTTCAAAAAAAAAAAAAAAAAGAAAGAGGAAAAAACTCATCTCTATCTTGAAACTTATTCAATAAACACAATGAAAAATGTCATATGAAGACTGGGAAACCCTCAAGTGACTTAAGGATTGAGGTTTATCCCAACCACCTGATTTTTGTTTCAAATTTTCAAGAACAACATTGACGTCTCACCTAGGAAGGGTCCAAGGCTTTACATACCTGTGAAAGGAAATGCAGTTTTGGCTGAGGATGGGAGGGGCGATACGAAAGGGACTTCTTTCTAAAATAGCCTGGACATACTGAGTTCCAGATCCTGAGCATGCTATTGGGAGGTTTGGAATTGACTCCAAGACAAGCAATTGCGCCTGGTTCCTCGCTGTGGTGTAGAAATTTTTGTCTGCAATTATTTAAGATGCTTAAGTAATTTAGCACCTGCAAGGACATAAAGAAAGAAATAAAGGAAATAAATGAGTACTCAGATCTATATCCTATTACATATTCTAGGTACACTCAGGAAGGGAAATACATTTTATCTCCCTGTATTCTTATAGAATATGAATTGCTTCTGAATTTATTTCTGCTGTGTAGCTACAATAACACAGCCACTCATGAAGTAAGATTTCACAGGATTTCAGTCAAACTTGTCATTGTATATGTGTGGTGATCCTGAATGCAAACTCCACTACCTTTATCAAACTGAGAGTGTTTACCTGGATTTACTTTCCTATTTATTTTTCCCAATGAATTTCAGATGTTCCTCATTTGGGAACAGGATATTCATGAAGCCTCAATGTAATGCATCGACTCCCAGTAGAGTGAAAGACACAGAGGCTATTCAAAAAAAGGGATTGACTTCATGCAGAGTTAGATCCATTATATGGATAGCCATTACATGGGTATATCAAAGGATTATGTCCATTATAGGATGAGGGAAAATTATGTAAAATTACACATGTTATTTGCACAATAATTAGCTTAAGTGACTTTTTACATCTTGATGACATCTCCCCTATTAGCTCCCCTATTAGCTGTCCATTCAAAACAAATATCCAAGAATTAAATATTTGAGTCTTGAAGTAAGTTTTGCTGCCAGAGAGCACTAATGAGATGAGCTAAAGAAGATTGACCTTATCTCTAAGGTTAGCTCTAACCAGACTCAGAATGAAGCTTTTTACATGTTTTGTTTTAAAGGTCCCTCTGCCTAATTCTGATTCCAAACTGTCTGAGCAATGCACACTCTCAATTACCAGCAGTAAAGGTTGCGTAAATGGGTAACTGCTGCTTTAACCAGGCCTTCTTAGAGGTTGCAAAAATTGCAGTTCAGGAAGTGTCACTCACTGATACAGCTTGACTTGGGAAATAACCTGGGCTCATTTAAAGCCTGTAGGAAAGGAAACTTCATTCCTGCTTCTCCTTCATAGAAACTGTGTGAGGCTCCATGCCTCGGGACCACTGTGTATATCTTCAGACACAATCACCTGAACATTATGTATTTATTCATTCAGGTTTACCTGTCACCTAAGGCACGGGCAGAGATTTAATGCAATGATGGTGCTGGCCATGTTCCCTGTCCTGGTGTAGGAAGTCGTGGGCACTGGGTATCTCTGACCTTCAACTTAAACATTTTGTTCTTATTGGCCAAAGCTGTAGGAATATTTGCTTTGTTTTACAGCTGCTTCCTGGTCTTTACTTGGTCTTCTCACAAGTATGTGGTCAGATAATGTAGTTGAAATTATGGAATGGTTTGTTATCACCAAAAAGGATTACCCCAAACTGTTGCTCTGCTTTCACACCTTTTTCTCTCTGTCTCAGTGCCTGCCATGCACACACGTCTCTCCTTTTGTCCCCTTACTGGTGTGGAGTGTTGCCTCCCAGTCAGGAACTGAGTACCACAGGAGCAGTTACACCCTCCCCTTCAGCAGGATGGGGGAGAGAACAGTAAGATGAAAAGTGAGAAACTTGTGCATTTGAAGAGTGATTTAAATGCCCTCACTGGAGTCAGACAGGCACTGGTCAGAGGACTGGCTGAAAAACAGGGAAGGAAAAGGGTTTGCTTAAGGCCTCAGTTCAGCAGGGCCACACACTTCCACCCCTAGTTCAGTTCTGAGTTCCCGGGGTTTTTTGTCTCCACAGTACCTGTTAATTATGTTCCTGTTAGCTTTGGTGGAATTTAATCACTGTGGCTTGGGTTTACACTAAAGGATGCCAACTGCTCGCGCTATGTCCTAGCATGTCCTTCATGATGATATCACAGCCTGGGCCAGCAGAATTTGCACAAAGAATTCAGCATTAAATCCTATGCTTCATTCCAATTAAATATATGTAACTATCAGGAATGTATCACATAAAGATACATTCCTGATACATTTGACATTTTAAATCATGCCAATTAAAACACAGATTTATCTATTACATGAGCAATCTTAAATTTGTCTTGTATGATTCCAAGCGGTTCAAAATCTCAACTCATCTAAGACTACAAATCCTTAACCAGGGACTTCTATATTAAATAAAATTATATGTAATCAGTAAGGGGTTTCAAAACAATCCCTTTTTTGCATATTATATTTACAGTTACTGGGCAAAATAAGGTGCATAAACACTCCCAAAATAAGTTTTCTCATTGAGAAGAATGATTAAGTTAACATGAGTGGAGTTCAGCTCATCCTTGCTCAGCTAACTATTAAATTCAATCTCCCAGTCCCCTGGAGAATGAAGCACGTAAAAGGAGAATGCCAGCCCAGAAGGCAGAATTCTTTAAAAAGGAAGGATATGCATTGAAGGTCAGGTTGTCTGTTGTGATTTCATGTAATAAGTTCACCAGAGCATCCATTGATTATCAAACAGAATTCATCACATGATGTTCTTTGTGCTATTCAGCATACCAGGGGCCATTAAAATAAAATGTTTAAACAATTAAAAAAAAAAAAAGAAAAGAAAAAGTAAAAAAGAAAAAAAGAAGCTTGAATTATATTCACTTTGCTTCTTCGATGCTTGATTGCTCACTAAACTCAGACCATTAAGGCTGTGAATGTATGGCCTCGTGATCTGATGGATTCCTGCTGACGTCCTGAGGAGTGAAGCATCCCAGAGAATGGACACAGCTGAGGAAGACCCAGTAAAGCAATTTGAAGTACACAGATGTGTGATGCTGGAAAGGCCAGTTAAGCAATACCCTCAATGTGGGAATTCATAAGCTCCTTTCACTCCTCATTGCTCGACTTTGCAGTACTTTGGGCAGCCAGACTTGCATTCCTGTTTGCTCCTGGAACTTCTGTCAGACTCCAACACTGCAGATCATGGCAGAGCTCAGAAAGAGGACCAGAGACATGCTGGAGCTTCACAAGGTAATTGAGCTTCAGACACATTCTGAAAATGCCACGCAAATGCCAGAAACATTCCAACTGAATAGAGGACAGCCAGAACTATTTTCTTTTATAAACACAGCATGAAAATAAGCTGAGATTCCCTTCTTTGTTATTATTTTAGCCATTAAAAATGATGTTATGCTCCAGAAATTGCCTTAAATATTTTGAGTATATACTACCTGATTTCTGCACAAGTGTGCCGATGGTTTTTACATGAGGTATTGAATAAAACCCCAAATGTATATGAAATTAATGGATAAACTCAGCCATTCAGGGTAACTAATTTTGTCCTGTTTAGTGTAATGAATCCCAGTCTATCTGACTTAAGACTCAGTTCAATTTTAAGAACTCAGCAAACCTCTGCCTTCAGAACCACAGTTGAATGTTCTTCAGAATTTCATTTATGAATAAGTTTACATACCCTGCAGTTTGTACCCCTACCCAAATAGTCTTTTGAAGCGGTGCTTGACCTTGGGTTCCATAAACACATGAATGCACTGGGTTTCACCTTATAACCTCTGTTCACTCATCATTTCTCAACAGTAGCACAGTAATATACACTTCAGATAAAAAGTAGGATTCTGTTTGCTTCATGGAAAAGAGCAAAAATATTTCTTACTACTTTTATTTAACTCTAAGCGTAACAAGTAGTGCATCTCCCCTCATAATCTGTGCAAAGGTTTTATTGCTGTTTTGGTGCAAGAATCCAGAATAATGTTCCCAATGATCCAATGCTTTTTCCCTTTTATGACTTGTGAGGCCATCAACTAATCATTTATGGAAATTTAAACACAGAAAAGAATTATAGAATTTCTGAATGGTCTGGGTTGGAAGGGTTGCAAGTTCATCCCCTGCCATGGCAGGGACACCTTGCACTGTCCCAGGCTGCTCCCAGCCCCAGTGTCCAACCTGGTCTTGGGCACTGCCAGGGATCCAGGGGCAGCCACAGCTGCTCTGGGCACCCTGTGCCAGGGCCTGCGCACCCTGTGAGGGAACAATTCCTAATTCCCAATATCCCATCCAGCCCTGCCCTCTGGCACTGGGAGCCATTCCCTGTGTCCTGTCCCTGCAGCCCTTGGCAATTGTCTCTCTCCATCTTTCCTGCAGCTCCTTCAGGCCCTGCAGGACCACCCTGAGCTCAGCCCAAAGCTTCTCCTGTCCCGGCTGAACAATCCCAGCTGTGCCAGCCTTTCCTCCCAGCAGAGCTGCTCCATCTCTCTCATCAACTTGGTTTGTGACAAGGGCATATTGCTTTCTCCTGTGCAACTTGGGCACCAGCACCACCAGGTCCTTCCTTGCAAAGTTGCTTTCCAATTTTTTAGTGCCCATTCAGCTTGTGCTGATGTGTGGGATTTTTTTTCCTGCCTACAAACATGATTTGGCATTTGCCTCTGTTCATTTCCCTTTGTTAGACTTCATGAGGTTTTGCTCGTCTTGATTTTCTGGCCTGAATAATTCAGGTCTCTCTGAATGGCAGCACATCCACCTGGTGTGTTAACACATTCTCCCAATTTTGTGTCATCTGCAAGCTGCTGAGTGTGCACTCAGTGCCATCGCCCAGACCAGTCACGGAGATGTTTAACATCTATGTTATGTGCTTATGACAATAGTGACACCTGGTCTACATAACTCAGGATTAGCCTCCAGCTGGACTTTGTGTCACTGATCCTCATTTCCCTGAGCCCAGCAGTTCAGCAAGGTTTCAGTCCGCTCCTCTGCCTATTTCTCCTGTCTGCATTAATACTTTGTCTGTTACATTAAAGGAGAGTGTCAAAGTCCTTGCTGGACTCAAGACAAGCTGCCTCCACTGCTCTCTCTTCAGCCACCAAGTAATTTCTTTGTCAAGGCCATCACAATGGCCAAACATGGCTTCCCATCATAAATTCATGTCATCTACTGCCAATTACCTTCTAGTTCTTAGTCAGACATCTTAAAACTGTCAGGAAATATGTCCTGGTTAAAACTTCACTTTCTGGTTTCATGGTCAGTTTTGTGATATCAACTGGGAAAAAGCCAAAGCTGAGGAATTCTAACTTTACCCACAGAAAGTAATGACATGTGCAAATTATCTTCTCTGTCAGCAAAATATGAGCTAGGAATGAGGCATTTTTCAGCATTTATTATGTGCTTGTGAGTACACTAACAACTTTCTATAGAAATTAAATAAGAACTACTGCTGCCATGGCGGGGTGGTGGTGAGGGTGCCGCGACCTTCCTGAAGAGCATCCTAAGAAGGATGGCTCAGGAGCACAGGCACGTCCTTCTCCCAGCCTGGCATGTGATGTTCAGCTCTGGCTTCCTCCTTCAGGTGATGTGGAGAAAAGAGACTGGAGCTCTGTATGGTGTTCCACAGAGCAGTAGCCTTTATTAAGAGCAGGGCCCTCTGCAAAGGGAGCTAGGCACAGAAGCTCTCCAAACTGGGGAGTAACAGGGGATTATATAGGGAAGGCAAGGGGTGGCACAAAATTGGTAACCACTGGGATGAGGGCTCAGGGGAGGGGACCAGTGGGCAACAAGAGTTTAATATAGAACTGCAAAGGCCTCTGGGGGTGATACTTGACCCCTCTAACAACAAAGTCAGTAGCACAGGGGTTAGCCCTCCAAGGAAGTGCAACAAGCCTTTCTTTGGCCAACTCTTCGGCCCCCACAAACTGCAGCCACAACAACTCGTTCAGTTTGAAGTTTTATTGCCAAACCAAAACTGATACCAGAGTCAATGGAGGCCAAGACTCTTCAATTAACTTCAAAGGAGGCTGCAGTATGCATGATTCTCCATTGAATTAATGAGAAATATTGTACATGGGTTTGATTTTTACATTTACTGAAACCTAAATTCAAGGCAAATGCTAGAGATTCCTGAGATCCCTCAAGAGGGATATGGTCAATTTTTACATTTATAAGCTGTTCTGGAGGAGAAGAGCTGCTCTCTCTCCCTTCTTTTTCATGAGCTGATCTTCATCACATAAAAGAGTGAAAGGGGACAACCTGAACCTGGGGGAAAAAAATTAGCAAAGCTGTGCAGTCTGGGATTTACAGAACTCTCACAAGGAGTGAGCAATAGGGATTGCATTTACAGGTGTTAAAACAAATCCTTCCTCATGGAGCTCTTGAATTTCCAAAAGACTGGGTAATTCTTTGAGGAAGAGGGAAGGACTAAAAGAGAAGTATGTCACCTACCTCCTCAAAGTGGCAGTTATTCTTGTTATGTTTTTAAAGGAATTAGAATTCTACCTTCATGAGAGACTGGGAGCTCTGAGCTACAGTTGAGTAAAATCACCTACTTTTGGATCCAAATGTCAAATTCACCTTAAGGAACCCCAAACATTGACCCAAGGCTTTCACAAGCACAGAGGGTTTGCTGTGAGCTTCCAGTTCTGTCAGCACTGCAGGATGCTTCCACTGAGGTTTTTGTGCCTCCTCAGTCCATCACCCTTTCAGCACCACTCACACTAGGCACAGGGAAAAAGCTGTATCCTCAGTCACATAAAAAAAAAAAAAACAAAAACAAAGGCATCAGAAGAAACAGCACATCCCTCTTGGTTTTGACCTGCATACCTGAAGTGCAGGATTCTGCCCGCAGAGCACACAAGCAGCCTCAGCTTGGGATTCGGTGCCAAGGGATTTGTCCTGGTGATCAGAAGGCCAGAGTTAGGTCCTGCAAAGCTCTGTCACAACCCCTAAGTGCCTTTTAGCACTGGGCTAAGTTGCTGAGGCTGAATTAGCTCCTCAAGCAGTCATTTTTCTTTTTAGTGCTTCAGGCTGGCTCCACGAAAAGCCTTGAAAAAATATGAAAGCCTTTACTCAAGAATGGAATAAAACTTCCCATGCCAGGGGATTATCATCAATACATGTACAGGGAGAATAAAAATACCAATAATCTAAGCATAATTATCTCCTTTTCTCTCTGAAAATAAAATGGCATTTCTTAAGCGATACATTTTGGAGAATTTGCTGAGCTGGGCCAGGATTTTTACAAGAGCATGTAGGGACAGAACAAGGGGGAATGACTCCCACTGCCAGAGGGTAGGGCTAGATGGGATATTGGGAATTAGGAATTGCTCCCTGGCAGGGTGGGCAGGCCCTGGCACAGGGTGCCCAGAGCAGCTGTGGCTGCCCCTGGATCCCTGGCAGTGCCCAAGGCCAGGTTGGACACTGGGGCTGGGAGCAGCCTGGGACAGTGCAAGGTGTCCCTGCCATGACAGGGGGGGCACTGGATGGGATTTAAGGTCCCTTCCAATCCAAATCATTCCACAATTCTGCGATGAACTCCAAGGCACTGCACTGCAGCCACCATTCAGAGTCAGGGTTCCCGGGGATTTTAAAAACATGGAAGCTGTCCCTCTCAGACATCTTGCAGAGTCAGCAGCTCCTGTGCCACTCCTATATTCAGGTGGGTTTGTCATCCAACAGCTCAATATGTTCATTTTACATGTCTTATGTGCCAGTTCTTAAAACTAATTAAAATACATGTCATAAAGATGAGAGGTCTGCAGTGCCCAGTATTCGTGGTATGTTCTCAGGCTACAGCACCAATCTATAAGCTGGCCTTTCTTCCAATGTGTCACTATATTTTATTTTCAGCTGAACTAAACTTAGGAGACTTGCATAAACATTTCTGCATTGCACACACTGCTGACTGAGCCTATAACAAAAATTTCCCTAACCTTGTAGGTATCTGGAACACAACTCAGCAGAAAAAAATGTCAAAATTAAGAAGGATTAATTTATGCAAATAAGTGGAAATGTATTATTTCCTGAAAAGTTCCAAAACCAAATATGTTTGGCAAATTAAAAATTCCCTCAAGGATGTGGACTTTTGATGTAACTGAATACTTTATTGTCAATTACTAAATGGATTTTAAAATCTTCTGATGATTTGTGAACATGATACAATACAGATACAATAATAATCAGATTTGAAAAATTCCTCAGTTTGCCCAAGGGAAATAATTAGGAACAAAGTAAATATAAAATAAATACTTGCCAGTATTTCTTATTATTTTATGAAAAATACTTCTTAAACATTTATCTTTTAAGTGGGAGATTTCACAGTAAATTCTCTAAACTGTGTGGAGAAAGAACCTAAAGATGATTCAGTAAATTGAGTCTTTAAAAAAAAAACAAAAAACCCTGAATATCTGTTTAGCCACTGAATAAAAAGGACAGCTTTCAGGTTAAACTCTTCTTTCTGACTGATCCACAGCCTAGAAGACACAAGAATTCAGTGTGTCAGTTAATTATGAGATGCTCAATAAATCTAGTCATGAAGACAACTGCAATATGAATCAATGTATGAACCAAATGTAGGGTTAATACTTTAAGAGTGACACTCAGCCACATTAGTCGCTTAAGCGACTTGGAAAGCATTACACATCAAGAAAGGTAAGCTTTAAAGGTGAAAGGAATGTCAGTGATTCTGGAAGCCTTATTAAACACTTACATGTGTATCCAGAAATCTAAATATCTTAAACTGACCAAAACTGTCTCATTTAAATTTTACTTTATTAAAAAGATTAAAAATGTAGCATGAACATCCCAAGATAATTTAAAAGGTGAAGTTTCTTTTAACACAAAGGAAAACATAGAATCTGTTGCTTTGCTCCTCCAAACAGGAAGATGGGGATTTGCATGGCCAACAAGTTTAACTGAGAAACGAGCAGGAAGACGCTTTAAGGCAAGAGATTTGGGCAGATCTCACTGTCAAAAATATTGGGCAAATTTGTAAAGCAATCACACAGCTAAGTTCAGCAGTGTGTTAAAGGCATTGCTTTGGTGGAACCACAGCCCCACTGTCCTTTGTTTTAGTGACAGTTCAGAGCTGAGGCACTGAGCCTCTGACACAAGAATGAATTGGGAATGGAAGAAGCCTAAAGAGAGACTCAACTTGTGCTGCCTCCTGACCCCTGCCTGCCATGCCAGGGGTCTTTGGTCCTTAGTGTCCAGAAATTCCTTTCCTTCAAAGGAACCATCCCACAGGAGAGAAGTTTCTGAGGAACTCTGCACAGGGAAGGTCAACAATGTCTGATCTCCCCCAGCTGCTTTCTTACTTATTGGAAAAGGCAGGTGAGAAAATTAGTAAATGACAGCCTTAAGATGTTTCAGAACATAGGGAATTGGTCACTGCTGATCTGAGACCAGCAAATATGAAATCTCATTGATCAAGAAGACATAGGATACTGAGGAAAAAAATGTTGTTTTGTTCTCTTTTCTTTTACTTAGACAAGTTACATTTCCCCGTGTCACACCAAATTCTTCTGAGTATTGATTTTTTTCAGTCCTACCTTGACATTTGAGGTGACTGAAAAGGCTCAATGTGAGGTCCTGAAGAAAAAAGAGGGAAGTGGAACAATGGTTCTGTATGGGGTCTGCAGCCTGCAATCCATCCATAATCCACAAAAGATGACAAGGCAGATGGATATTAAGCTATTTTCCTTTAATGTTTTTATGCTGTTTGCCTGAAATGTGCTGCTAAACAGTCAGAGAGCACATCACAAGGGGCAGCTTCCTCCCAACAATTGCAAACGGCTTGTCCACCAAAGGTTAGAAAGCATCTTTCCCAAAAAATGCAGTAGGAGCTCCCTCTACTGATATTTTTCAGCTTTCCAAACTTTCTGGATTCCCATCTGCAATGCATCTAAATACATTTAAACTACACACACTTCCAGTGTTTTCCTTTGTTATACAAAAGAACAAAACTAATCATTTTGTGTAAGCCCCATCTAATATTGGCATTACAGATTTTCACAAATATATTACTGCATCCATATTACACACTTGTGATTCACCAGTAGAATGAGGAGAAAAATACCTCTGCTTTTATAGGCAGTTCTAGAGTTTTCATATCATGAGGCACATCAGCTTTGAGAGGCTGGAATAAGCAGTGTAGCTGTATTAATACAGATTTTGTCTCTTAACAAATATATTCCTTTTGCTTTTATAAAAAAATTCAGCATATTTTTATCAGTTTCACTTGTGGTATCTGTCACAATCCGCTCACATGAACAGGATTCGTGATGGTTTGTTAACTGCTCTCAGGGTGCAAAAAACCAACATGGACAGGGGACTTGCAGTATCAATCAAAACCAATGCACCTTTATTGAAATAACCACAGCAAATGCGTTAGGGGGGATTGGGGAAAAAGGGAAAGAATAGGGAAAAGAGAAGGAGGAAGAGAAAGCAGGTATAGCTACCAAATGTAGAGAGATGAAGTCCTTTGAAGTCCAGTTAATTAAGTTTGCCTGGTCACGTCAGGAGAGATGTCAGAGACACTGGTCAACTCAAGGTTCTTTGTAGTCCTTTTTTGGTGGGGGGGGGGGGGGGGGGGGGAAACAAGTCTTGGAATTGCTGGGGAGAATCAGATACAATAAAGAATAGTCTATTGAAATTGTTAAGGGGAACGAAGGCATTGGAGACGGGTACAAACAGTCCATATTCTCAGCAGTAGGCGAGAACCATTATCTTCTTGGTCCAATGGTCACACCTGCAGGCAAACATCTCGCTTTGGTCAACTCACCTCCACCACACCTCCCCCATGTTTGGGGTTTCATGTCTCAGTCCTTGAGGGAAAGGCTTCTCCCATCTCAGTCCATCCATCATGGTGGTTGTAAAACAGATGAAGGGTCATCCATGGGGACCACCAGAAGTTACCTCAGAAAAGTCCAGCCAAGCCGAGAGGTGGAGAAATTCCAGGGCTATTGTTGCAAAAAGTGGGTGCATGCAAAGAAGGGCAAGATGCCCCTTCTCCTTTCACTAGGTTCAGTGTTCCAATACAGCAAACACACCTGCAAACAATAGCTTGGCACGCCAGAAGCTCTGCTCAGGTCTCAGGCAAACAACCATCGCAAGCAAAGCCAGAATTCCGACCCGAGGTCTTTTCAGTGGTCTCAGTTTCTGTCCTTTCATGATGATCGTGAGGCAGATGAGAGAAACTTCAGACAGAGACTTACAGTATCTTAAAAAGAATAAATAGTAATATTATTGTCTTTACAGAAGTGTACCTAACAGTTAAAATTCATCACCTGTTATGGGGCATTATTCACCATATTAAGGTAAAACAATTTTGTCCTCTGAATACAATAACAAAAAGAATAAAGTTTTTATCATGACTGCAAACACTTTAAAGCGCAAACACCATAGAAAAAGACAAAGATTAATAGCACTAAGCATCACTACTCAGTCACATTTTTGGTAACATGACAGAAGAGGCTTTGAAAATCATCTATTTATTGCACATTAATATGGTTCATAGCAGCTGTTCACTAATCAAAAGACTATACAGACCCAATGTACCAAGGTCTACATTTGGTGTCGGACCTAAGAGGTGGAATTCTTCACTCACTTCCCAGATTCAGGCCACATTACATTTTAGAAATCCATCTTGGTACAGACAGAGATAAAGATAAGGCAACATAGTTCAAGCAATACAGTGGAAGAGAGAGAAAAGAATAAGTATCTGTGTTGAGATGCAACTCTGGGGTATTTGCCACAAGACCTTCCACTTTCTCAAGCCAACTGTGTTGTGAGTCACTATATTTGAGGTCCTTTCACATCAGTTGAGAGCTCTGCCTTTGGTTTTATGTGAATTAGGCTCCTCCTGTCCGTTTAAACATTTTATAATTCAGTGTGGAAGTTTGTATGACTACTGATTTTGACCATTATCACGTAAAAGAAAATGTCATCATTTAGAAAATTGCTATTTCCTATTTTTCAGGCCTCTCCGTTTTGGCAGTTTCATTTTCAATTACATGCAGCAAGCCAACTGCAATCAGGACAGAATTTGTCCTTCTGCTTTCATGCAATTCTTTTAAAGTTGAAGTCAGAAAAGTCACATATATTTCACTGCTTTACACCTCAGGGTGAAACTTCAGGCTGTCATCTAGGGCTTAGTGATAAAAGAAGGACTGATTAAAAGAGACTGACACTACAGAGCTGATAGAGTTGAAGGACTCTAGGGGCTTTCATGCTATTAAAAATCACTCATGATTTTCTTTCAAGAGGACTGTTTCAAACAATGAGATTTAACTATTAATTCAAAGCAACATTTGTTGGCCTCTGCTCTGTATATTTCTAGATGCCTCATTACAAAAATAATTTGATTGTCATCTCTATCTGTCAAATGGAAATCTAACAAAATGCTGTCTGCATTGTAGAAGTCAAAGAAATATCAGCATATTCATAAATGACTTTGTACTAAATCCTACCCAGGCAGACTCCAGCTGAAAATGGAATGATTGCTATGGTAGCTTTTCCAAGAGGAAACATGATTTAAAGCCTAATTTGGATGCAACAATTTAATATTTACACCCATGCCAGCTATACCGTTTAACAGCGGGTTTCCTGCTTAAAATTCAGGAATTACTGTATTCAGTAAAATATTAATACACGGCACTTACACAGTGCCTCAATTACAGGATCCAAAAGTACTTTTTAAGCATTCATTCAGATTCACATCATCCCTGAGAGGAAGGGATGTGTTAAGAGTATTATACTTGATTTTTACAGCAGCTGAAGGAAGAAACAGGAAAGCCACACTCCTGGCCCAAGGACACACAGCAAGGCAGCTGCAGGGCCAGGATGAGAATTTCAGAGTTCTGCTTCCCACTGCTATTCTCCTACCATTAAACTACAATTTTTTCCCCAGTTTTTCCTTACAATACCAGTTATGACCTTAGGTAAGTGTTCATATCCTTCATTATCTTTATCTAGACCTTGTTTGAACATTTGTCCATTGAGTTCAATATAATGAAAATTTATATGAAAACCAAACTTCACTGGCACCTGTATGAAATCTGGCACAGATCTGACAGTAAGTAATTTACCTTTTATATATTCTAAGCACTGTTTAGTTTAATGATGTAAAATAATATTTCTCTCCTAGTTCTGGAACATACAATTGGATTGTTCTACCTACCCAGGGATTAATGTCTGAACTGCCCAGCCTTACTTCAATCAGGGAACTATCACACCAACAGCCACAGCTTGTCCAGCCTGAAAGGGAATTGAAATGTTTAATTAGGTAAATAAAGGTAACATGTCAAACCATTAAATTATTGCTGATAATTATCAGATTAATGATAGTTTAGGGATTTGATATTGTATTATCAGATTATTGAATTTTAAACCAAGAAAGTTGGGGCTGCTCAGCCTGGAGAAGAGAAGGTTGTGTGGAGATCTCACAGCACCTCCAGGGTCTGAAGGGGCTGTAGGGAAACCAGAGAGGGACAATTCCTCAGGAACTGCAGTGACAGACAAGGGGGAATGGCTCCCAGTGCCAGAGGGCAGGGCTGGATGGGATATTGGGAATTAGGAATTGCTCCCTGGCAGGGTGGGCAGGCCCTGGCACAGGGTGCCCAGAGCAGCTGTGGCTGCCCCTGGATCCCTGGCAGTGCCCAAGGCCAGGTTGGACACTGGGGCTGGGAGCAGCCTGGGACAGTGCAAGGTGTCCCTGCCATGGCAGCGGTGGCACTGGGTGGGCTTTAAGGTCTCTTCCAACCCAAAGCATTCTGTGATTCTATCATCCCACTTTAGCAGCCTAAAAGTAATGTCAATTAAGTTCTTTGAAATCCTATCCTCACCATCCCAAAAACTGAGCAGTCTGTAATTTTTACAGTCACTATCAACATACAGTGCTAAGTCACCAACATGCAGTGCTAAGTCACCATTTTGCCGGAGCAGAATAACACAGAAGAAGAAGAAGACAAAAAAGAAGATGAAGAAAAAGAAGAAGAAGAAGAGGAAGAAGAAGAAGGAGAAAAAGAAGAAGAAGGAGAAGAAGAAGGAGGAGAAGAAGGAGGAGAAGAAGAAGGTGGAGAAGAAGAAGGATGAGAAGAAGAAGAAGAAGGAGAAGAAGAAGGAGAAGGAGAAGAAGAAGGAGGAGGAGAAGAAGGAGAAGAAGGAGAAGAAGGAGAAAAAGGAGGAGAAGGAGGAGAAGGAGGAGATGGAGGAGGAGAAGAAGAAGGAGGAGGAGAAGAAGAAGGAGGAGGAGGAGGAGAAGAAGAAGAAGAAGAAGAAGAAGAAGAAGAAGAAGAAGAAGAAGAAGAAGAAGAAGAAGAAGAAGAAGAATGAAAAAAAATAATGGAGCTGCAAGATCTGTGTAAGGAAAGATTTTAATACTGAACAAAAATATTTTCAATTTTCAAAGAGGTTATCCCCACTATAACTGTGCCATAAACTTTTCCTTTGCATATGATTCTATTGTAAAAAGCATTGCTTCTTTGGTAGGAGTAAATTATCTAAGCATTAGTTACCATTTCCTGGAAGCAGCTTCCCTTTTTTCAAGGATAATTTACCAATACACAAAAATGACAAAATGTAATTCCCTTTGCCAAAAGGCTCCAGAAATCCTTATTTATTGTGATACCAGGCCTTTTAAAAATGCTGCTGCTGAAGGCTTTTGACTTTCAGTGTGTTTTCTTTTGTAATTTCGTAAAATGTGTAATCTCACTTTAAATCTCTAGCTTCTCCATATCTCTTTTCCTGTCTCTCTCTTTCTATAAAACACTTTCATGCATTGTTTAGCTGATGTCAAGAGCTCTGGAGAGCAGGTAAGTATTTCTCCCATTGGCTGCTTAGGCAATTCAAAGAACATCATAATAACAGAACACAACAGCAAAGAACAGTAAAAATCTGATGAGAGCTTAGAGTGCAAGGGGTGAACCTTCTTCTTTCCTACTGCTTCAAACTGTAATTATTTTAATTTTTTTTTTAGCGCAGGTATAGTTCCTACTGATCTGTAGCACTATGTGAACATACATGTTGCTAATAACTTTACCACCAAAGCTTGCAAGGATTCAATACAGACTTTTTTAAAACAGAGGCAACAGGAAGGAAAATTTAATTTTGCTGAAGTATTCCATGCCTGTAGAAAGATCATAATCTCACAAAGTATTGTGTGTCCTGCTGATAAAGCTGATGAATAAATGGGAAAGGAGATAAATAGATAGAATAAATCTGGCCCCCACATATGCCAGACAGCTTTCAAAGGATTCTTCCTCTCTTTTGTCCTGGGTAATAGGAGGAACTACTGAAAAGTAATCCTTTCTGGGAGCACTACTATGTGAAGGGGGGAGGGGGGGTGGGGGGAAAGAAGCTGAACCTCTTTTTCTGAAAAGATAAACTAAAAAAAAAAATATCTTTTAAAATGTATTGCTTCAAGAAAAGGCATTTTCTCTTTTTGGTTTTGGAAGAATGACTTGTCTGTGAGGGAACAGGTGGAGAGCTATTCTGAGTCCTGCCTTTTACTGGAAAATAGAGCTGGATATTCCTGGCTCCATCAGGACTGTAATATGGACAGGCTGCTGAAGAGCTGTAAATACATACAATGGGCTAAAGAGTTCTGCAACAGCTCCTCTCCTGCAGTTTTTGTAACATGATACCAATTGCTGATTTCATCTTTTTGTAGATCTAATTTTAGTTTTAGAGTTTATGCTGGGTCTGAGTAATGCAGTATATACAGGTCATTTAAGGAAACCTCTCTGTCATCTTTGAATACTACGCCACAACTTAAAGAAATAAATTAGAAGGCCAAAATGTGAGTTCTCATTCTTTTGACATGAGATGTGAAACTCAGAGTTTGAAACCTCTGAAGTAGAGAGGAAATGGCCCTCACAGTCACTCCTCTGATTAGTTGTGTGTTCACATGCTGCTCATTTAGCCCAGTTTTATAGGTCCAAGAAATGGTTTGGCAAATTCCATGGTCAAAGCTTGGCTGTGAGAATCACATGACAGAGAACTTAACTTCCATAATTCTGATGGGATCACACCGCCAATAAGAAACAAAAAGTGTACATCAATTTTTGGCTCTTTGTAGAAGCCTGAGAAGCCTGTTAGTACCAATTTAGAATGCACTTAAAAAGGTTTTAGGAGATGCCTGATAAAATGACATCCAGTGGCAAGGTCAACCACTGCTCTTCACCTCTGTAGCCACTGCATTCTCCTTTTAAATCTTGCAAAAATCAGTGCTGAAGATGTACAAGTTTTAATAAATCCTTCCAAATCAGAATTTCAAGCTGGAAATTTTTTTCAAGAAATATTATGTATGGTTATAGGTTCAAAAAAGGGTTTCCATTATAGTATTAGTAGCATAAAAAATAAGGAATGAAATACTTAATCAAGGTTGATGCCAAACGTACATAACATGCTAAACAATTTTTATTTTTAAAAACATTCTTAGTGGAACTACATGTACTTATTATAATTTTTGTTTATCTTGATTTATTCCTCCAAAGAGCACTCTAAAGGACAGGTAATTTCTAGGGGAGGTGAACTGGAGTTAGAACAAGGCTGACAAGGACAGACTGTTCACCATGGAGGACAAACTACCACAATATGTCAAGAACAATGCAGTACTTCCTAGAAGCATCCATCATATCAGCTAATTAAGAATAGATAAGTCTATAATGAAATCCAAATTTTTAATACCCATGACTTGATTAGCTTTTACCTCCTCTCCGAAAATAGTTAATTTTTCAGAATATCTTGAAGAACGCTTAATTAGTTCACTTCCAGAGTTGCCCTAAAGAAACAATAAGTGCTACAAAGGAAAACAACACAAGATAGAAGAGTATTGTCATATGGGAGGAGAAGTTTTCATGTACGAACCTCAGAGAAGAGAGGAGAAGGCAGATTTTTAGGCTAAACCAATTAACAGTAAGTGTTTCAAGAAGTAGAATAAACAAGAGTAAAATAATTTACGAGAGGACTTTTGCATTAGAATGGAAGGAACTAACCTGTTCATTTAAGTTAGTAAAGAGTTTCTTGTGCTTTAGAGGACTAAAATATCTGATTAGTAATAATTCACCATAGCATGAAAACTAATATGCCAAATAAGAAATATTGTCCTCTAAATTATATATTAAGATAAGAAATTAACCCATAAACTTTTTGCACAAGTGCATCTGAAAAACTCTGCAGGTCTGAAAATATAGTCAGCTTTTTGAATAATCAATCAAATGTGGAGAATTGCTAAGTGTGACTGGAGTGAAGAGCTCCTGCTGGGAAGTACATGGCTGCAAAACAACTGGCCTGGGGAGTTTGATAAAGTGTGGCTGCCTGCTCACTGCAGAACACCCACTGCCTTCTGTGATTTTATATCTTGGACATCACTTCTAATTCTTCACTTTCCCAGCATTGCATGTACTCCATCCTGTTCAGATTTCACATGGTAAATGCAGTTCTCTAGTTTGGATATGGTTTTGCTGTTATAACAAAAAAGCAAAATAAGCCTGTAGGCAATGAAGTAAAAAAACCCACAGACCTTATTTGAAAGCCATTGAAGATGCACTGGCTGGAAATATCAGAATCATTATTTTATAGCTGCCCTCAGAAAATCTTAGAAACAAAATAAATTGTGATTTTGTGTTATGTATTAGATGTTGAATTAATATTTGTATTCACCACTAATTGTGTATGGAGCAATGAGAAACTGAATTAAGTATTAAAACTGGGTATCGTAAGTCCTTTCATAGAATCACAGAATCATGGAATGGTTTGGGCTGGAAGGGAAATTGAAGACCATCCCATTCCACCCCCTGCCATGGGCAGGGACACCTTCCACTGTCCCAGGCTGCTCCCAGTCCCAGTGTCCAGCCTGGCCTTGGGCACTGCCAGGGATCCAGGGGCAGCCACAGCTGCTCTGGGCACCCTGTGCCAGGGCCTGTGCACCCTGTGCCAGGGCCTGCCCACCCTACCAGGGAGCAATTCCTAATTCCCAATCTCCCATCCAGCCCTGCCCTCTGGCACTGGGAGCCATTCCCTGTGTCCTGTCCCTGCAGCCCTTGGCAATTGTCTCTCTCCATCTTTCCTGCAGCTCCTTCAGGCCCTGCAGGGCCACACTGAGCTCAGCCCAAAGCTTCTCCTGCCCCGGCTGAGCAGCCCCAGCTGTGCCAGCAGGGCTCCACAGGGGAGGTGTTCCAGTCTCTTCAGCATCTCTGAGGCCTCCTCTGGGCCAACAGGATTTTTCCATTGCTCTCTGGATTGCAATGAGGATCAGTTGCCAGAGAATGTCAAACCATGACAACATCTATTCATGCTTCTGACTCCAGGGGAATGCCAAAAACAGGGAAAAAGAACCATCTATTTTTTCACTCAGCAATATAAAGATATAGAACCAGTCAGGGTAGGCATATAATATTCTCCTATAAAATACTTCATTAGAAGTTATTTTTTAATTTATTTTGAACTTACTTATGCTCACTCTATATTAAAAATTTCATTATAGTAGTTAAAGAAGTCAACTCTATGACTATCTTTTATTTCTTTTCACAGCGCTTGTTGTGGTGTGTTTCATATGCCTTAGCCCGGTTAAGTTGTAAATTGGTTTGTTCCATGCACCCCTTTGTTTGTAGTGGTTCTGCCCTGGTTCTCTCTCTCCTCGCTCACCCCGTCAGTCCAGTTTTCCCCTCCCTGTTCCCCTTAGCAACCCATGTATCTGTTCCTTAGTCCCTCCCTGGTGCCCTGTCCATCACTCGGCAGCCCATCCTTTTTCTCTAGAATCTTCCAGTCAGGGCGTCGAGTGATTGGTTCGGGGGCCAGGGCCCCTCCCCAGGCCTTTTCCTATTGGTTATTCCACTGTGTCCATCATCCTCTCCCTACTCCCACCCTCTCGCTGATTAGTTGAAGACCAGATTCCACCTCTGTGTCCTCCCCTCTTTAAAAGATAGTGTCAGACCCCAGTTCGGAGTCTTCGGCTGTCAGTGCCCCTGGAGCCAATAAGGGTGGATTACATTGCAGCTGGAGTCTGTCTCTTTTCGTCCTGTTGGGTTGCAGCCTTTTCTCTGCGGATCCTCGTCCCTCAAGGCAAAAGCCTTAGGCGCCCTCCTGACCGGAGCAAGGATCGGGAGAGTGCCCCAGTGCTGCCGGTGGTGCTGGCCACAGCTAGCAGGGATGTCCTGAAGGGGCAATCGCTTTCCCCTTTGAGGCCAGCTGCTGCTGCAATTGCTCAGTATTTGTCTTACAGGATTTTTTACTTTTTTGGGGGGTGGTTTTTTTTTTTTGTTTGTTTATTTCTTTGTGGGAGTTTTTGTGGCTTTTTTTGGGTTTTTTTTGGTTTTTTTTTTTGGTTTTTTTTTTTGGTTTTTTTTTTTGGTTTTTTTTTTTGGTTTTTTTTTTTGGTTTTTTTTTTTGGTTTTTTTTTTTGGTTTTTTTTTGGTTTTTTGTTGTTTTAGGTTTTTCAGGGTGGTTTTTTGGTTTGGTTTTTGTTGGGGGTGATGGTGTGTTTGGTTTGGGAGTTTCTTGTTTGCTTTTTATTTTCTTTGTTTTTTTTAAAGTAACTCAGGGTGTCGTGATTACTAGGGCAGAGATTTTACGGATTTTTTTTATATATATTATATTCTATTATGTGCTGTGCTGCTGTCCGAGTTTCTCTACTCCCCCGGGGAGGGGAGGAGGTCGCGCCGGCTGAGCTGAAGGCACCACAGCTGACAGCCGGGGGTGTAGATACAGGAAAATAACACATCTAAAAACATTCAGTCATGAAGTCTACCCTTGCAGTTCGACCTGTTAAGATATAGAAATCCTTCTCCAACATCTTGACCTATGACATATGACAACCAGCAGCATCCTGTCTGCGTGATCAGTAGCTTGTTGTTAATATCTTGTTATTAATATCAAGTTTAAGGACATCTTGATTGGTCATTTAGCAGAATTTATAACATCATTTTTTTCACCATGGGAAAAGAAAAGGAAGGTACAGAGAAACTGAGGAATTATGTTCCAGAACAAAATACAGGAGTCATTATGTGCTTTATTTCACTGTCTCTGCAAAGTGTATATATGATTCTAATTCCCAAGCTAAGCTGGGTGACCAGAAGCTTGCCAAAATTTGCTAATCACTAGGAAACATGTAACTTACTCTGCAGCCAATAGCTAACAGTTGGCAGGAGCATAGCCTTCAGTTTGAAATGGATTTTGCATTTGTTTCAGGACGGCATTCAGGCTGACAAGTAAGATCAGATAATTCAGATTTATCAGTTCTGACTTGCTGAATAATTGTGTCAGAGAGATGATGGATAGCTCCCAAACTGGCACTACGACACTACTTGGAGAAGGTGATAAACAAAAAAAATTAGCCCTCTCTGAGCTGCACAGGTTAATGTTAAATGGCAGAATAATGGAATTATTCGTGCTGGAAGGGACCCAAAGCTTATCCAGTGCCCCTTCCACTGTCCCAGGCTGTTCCAAGCCCCATTGTCCAACCTGGCCTTGGGCACCCTGTGCCAGGGCCTGCCCACCCTGCCAGGGAACAATTCCTTCCCAATATCCCATCTAATTCTCCTCTCTGTCAGTGTGAAGCCAATCCCCTTTGTCCTGTGACTTCAGGCCCTTGGAAATAGTTTCTCTCCATCTTTCTTGTAAATTCCCTTCAGGATACCAGCATCTTCCCAAACCTGTAAAGACTCAAACATTGATAAAACATTTATTTGACAAGAAACACTAGGTTTCCATGCCATGAAAGACATGGGGCTTAAATCATCTTGGAGTAGTCATTACTCTGAGGAGAGAAGGCCTCACTCAAAGAACTCCCACCGGTCCCCCAAGCCACTGCCCCCAGAGACAACAAAAGCAAAGTTCATTTCTGACACTGGCATTGTCAGAGATCAGACAGCTACAGAAGCTAAGCTGGGCAGCATTGCTGCCCCTGAACAGTGAAAATGGAGGGAGAGATAAACTCAAGGCAAGAACAGAAGTGAAGACACCATGTCTGGTTGCTCTGCCCCTCTAACACTGATCACTTTGATGAAGGAAGATGCAACAAGGACTTCCCTGGTGGAAGAGATAGAAAGGACATTATTTGCTTAAGAAGAATAATCAGAGGATTGTGTTTCTAAGGGGGGCTGGCACAAAAGGGTCATATAACGTGAATGTGAGTGTGGGTTGGAGACAGAGACTCACCCTCCAGGGTTCTTGTTACAAAGAGACTCGAGTTTATTCCTCCAGCTCTTTTCATAGGAGCTCCAATTACACATGGTGGTCTTAGCCCCATCCAGCTCTCTGGCCAATGATACATCTGCTTCTAGAACTGAGTGACATTGGCTGAGAGTCCCTGTGTAGATTGAATCCAACCTATCCTTGTTCAGCCAGGGACTCCAATGCCACAGGATCAGAGTGGGAAATTTTGTACAAACGTAGTGTCCCATAAATACTGGTAAACTGTGTAACAAACTGGCTTTGCTTTGCTAGCATAAGCAGAGTCCATGTCAGTCAATCCTCGCAGGCATGACAGCCCCTGATTTTTTCTGAAATGACAATTCATCATCAGTAACATTCATGACCAGTAATGGAGCAGATCCTTCAGCTGCAGCTGGGGGCCAAGGGCATGTGGGGAGGAAGGCCATGAATGCATCATCTTTGGCTTGTGCCATCTGGGAGGAGAACAGGACTCTGAAGTGCAGCCAATGGCTTCCAGGACCTGGGAGAGCATGAGGAGGTACTTGCAGGCAGGATGTTGCATTCTGTTATGCTAAGGAGTACTTCACTGAGTCCAGGAAGAACTGTCTGAGCATGTCAGGCCCTGAAGAACATGGTCCAAATTGTAGAAATTAATGAAGCTCTACATATATTTTATTAATTTCTCCCATCATTGTTGCCCAGGGAGAGGCTGTAATTAACAGATGCTCTGTAGAAATATTTACAGAAAGCATATTTACAGAAAACAACTTAAAGGAGAAAATCATTACAATTAATAATTTGGCTGTCATCTCTCTAATGGTTTATGTAATAATTAGCAAAAATTCACCAAACATTAATAAGGAATATCCACCTATTTAATTCTCTTTTATTCTTACGGGGACAGAAATGTACACTTTGCTTTCTGAAAATGGATGTACTTCCATCTTGAACTGTTCAAGGACATCTACTTGTAAAAGTCTGTTTTCATGAAGGGTTTGGATTTTTTTTTAAATTATCAGTTTCAATCTTTTTTTATAGGAAATGGAATAGGCTAGGAATATTCTTCTACAATATGACTCTGGGCACACGATCTCAGAGTTGAGAAAATGAAGAGTCCTATAAAAAACACAGGTTTTAAATAATGCTAAAGAGACAGAATTAGCTGATTCTTTCATTAAGATTTCCTGTGTCTGCTTTAAAACTTAAAGGTATCTCTCTCTAGCAAACTATTAATACAGTATTGCAATCACTGTAAATGTTCATGACCTCTCAAATGTGGCATTTAATGTTTGTTTACCAGCTCAGGAATAGACATCCTGAGATTCACAAGAGAAGGTAATAATCAAGAACAATTTCATATTCTACCTTATAAGCACAAGACAGAAATTGTTATTGAACATTGTCGACACATTTCTCTCTTATTCAGCTATATAAACAACTGTTTATTAAGTATCATAAAGAGCAAATTTTGTGTAAAACAGATTTCTTCATAAGTTAGAGCTATGTAAAAGCAATCACTATTTGGATAACTTGTTTCAAAATTCTTAGTATTAGGTTAGCTTAAAAAAGGGAGTAATTCAGTGTTAAAAATCAGACCTTGTACATCCTCATAGAGTCTGACCATCTGGAGAGACAGACACATATGCAAATATAGAAATAATTAATTGATTACTTAAAGATATTTTGGAAAGACAACCACTTCTCCCTAAAATACATACTTTTGCTTCTAAGTGGCACTGACCATAACCTGTGCATAACTTACAGCCACATTTTAAAGTACAATAAATTAAATCCTATAAAAGTGATTTAGACTATAATAATTTCAGTTATCAGGGCCAAGTCCACATCATCTTGCAAAGTAACATCTAGAGTGCCATTATTATTATTATTGTTATTAATAATAATAACAACAGCAACAAGAATAATAATAACAACTAGATAATGAGACTCTCATGCAGTAACAACCCATAATTCTTGAGTTTAGTACAACACCTAGCAGTAAATATGGAAGCACTCCCATGTGGGACAACACAGCTATAGATCTCTGTACCACTTGTTTCATCAAATAAATTGTTCTCACAATGCCATACCACTATTGGCAAAGTAACTCACTGAAGATACACATGAATGGATCCCAAATTTGTCATTTTACCAGGAATCTTATGTCCCCAAGTTTAGTCACCAAACTCTTCCAACTGTTGTTTGACTGCGAGGGAATCCTTGAAGGCTAAACATCTACGTCAGTAAAACTCTAAGACCTATCACAAAGCTGATCCTTTAATATCATGTCAAGAGAACAGAGCCATCTCTCCTCAGGTAACACTAAAGTGTCCAAGATTGATTCCAGGACTTTTCTGCTATAACTGCTACAGGAACAGACAAACACCCTGAAAGACCAGCACTCAGCTGCAGCAGGAACAGATCCACTGCAGTATTCCAAGGTTTAGTGTGAATCCCGTGGGATTTCTTGTAGTCTGTCTGCTGCAAATTTGTGATAGGCATAAGACCACTTTCTTCTTTGTACCTTATGAAAGTATTAATGTTTCATCTTTTTTTTTTTTTTTTTAATTTTTCTATTGCTTGTTAACATCTGCACTCATTTCACAAGGCTCAAAGGTGATATAGCAATGGTCTATAGGGACTTTTAAAAAAATAGAAGTAGAAGCACATAAAGAAGGACTTCCAAAAGATAAATTTACACTGCAAACTGGAACAGTAGCAGATTCCAGCTCATAGGAGGTTCCACATAGTTCTACTGGTTTCAGTAAAGCTGTGCTGGTTTATGGTAGGCAAGAATTGATTCATCCATCCCTGTAACCAGGCCTTGATGCATCCTCCCACTGCAGAATCTGAGTCAAGCAGATCAAACTAGAAAGCCAAGTTCCAAATCCTCTTGTGACAACAGCTTTAAACTGAGAAAGATTTAAATGTTGCAGCAATAAAGCACACAGGACTCAGTTTCTTCATGCAGACAAAGCTCATATTGATAGGAAATATCAGAAGGCACTGTGTTAGACCTAATTGGCTAACAATACACTCATACTCAGTTTATTGGTCGGAAAATGATTAGGGTGCACGTCTGTCAAATCTCTCTATTTTTGGTTAGCTTACATATTTTGTTCACCAATTCTCATGGGATAGATTTATTGTTTATGCAGCTGCAACTTATTTTTCTCTCCAAGAATAGGTTGTTGTGCAAATAGATTCTCATTCTCAAGATTTCGTTACGTGGGAACTTAGCTAGCTGCACTTAGAAATAAGAGGCCAGCTGGAAATTCAGCAGAGCAAGGCCTGATAAGGCTTTTCTTTTATAATATATTTACCTGTATGTAACATTTAAAGACATTAGTAAAGCTTTAAACTGTGATAGAATATTCACAGTAATTGAAATAATCTCCTTGAACAGGTTAAAATCCCAGAAGCAGCTGTCCTCTCTAAAATTGATTTATGAGTATTGCTAACTTCTGCATGCAGTTTATAGGTGAGGTTCAGCTTCTCCCTTCTCCAGGTGAGTGCTTGGATCCATGTCCAGCCCCACTTGAGGACTTAAGTGCTTATCTTAAAACCTATACTGAAGTATAGGATACATTCCTCAAATGTACTGAACCACCACAATATTTTTACCACTCACACCTGTAATGCTTCTCTAGAGACTAAACAAAATAATTTCTGAGTTTATTGACTCTGAAAGAGTATCAGTGAGGCAGAGTGCTTCAAATGTCCGTTAGCATCCACTGCTCAGACTACCAAAAGGAACAACACCACCAACATAAAATAGATGGATCTGAAGCATCAACAACACCGTGAAACTCCCTGTAAATCTCCAGAGTATCTGGAAATAGGGAATCCACAACACACAGTATACCCTCTTTTTGCAAGGCTTCACAATCCCACCCCATAGGGCCTGGGACACAGTTGAGACCATGGAAATCTTGAAGGAACATGTTTGATGGCAAGGCAGAGAGAAAGGGAGAACAACTGTTCAGAGAAGCTTTTAGTTTCCTTACAAGTTTGAAGTTGTTTCATTAAAAGAGGCTGAGAAAAAAGCCATAGCTTTTGACACTTCCAATAGAGCTTCACTGCCCCTATTGGAAGTGTTTTCATCAGAGATGAAAAATTCCTCAGAACTGGAGTGCCAGGACTGGGGGAACGGGCACAGTTAGAGGGGATATTGGGAAGGAATTGCTCCCTGGCAGGGTGGGCAGGCCCTGGCACAGGCTGCCCAGAGCAGCTGTGGCTGCCCCTGGATCCCTGGCACAATGGGATATTTCCAGGTTCTTTTGCTGTTAAATTTGTTCTGTGCACTTGTTCACCAGTCCTTGACTTTCTGACATTTAAAATGCAGTGTGAGACATCACTTCTTGGTTAAACATTGGTGTGATATTATGGCTGCTCTTAATTATTTATTGTGGTTGTTTTAGATGATGCAAGGTCTGGGAATACTTATCCTGCCTATTGTCAGTTTGATGTTTGCCGTTGGAGGTTCTTGCCCAGGAGCATTCTGATGACATTAGGAAGGGAACATAAACCAGCAAACAAGCTACTGCAAACTGTGATAAATATGCTGCATTTGCACACACAAAAAAGCCTCAGGTTCATTTGTTTTTAAATTATTCTAAATGGAATGATTTTTCTTCTCATATGGAAGTCAACCTCTTTAGCAGCACAGAGCAATTAAGGTGAGAAAAGTTCTGCTCTGCCTTGTATCCCACAGTTCTTTTTATTGATTCATCACTAACCTGACGTTGCTCCCTGGTCGCGGGAGGCAATCAGGACACACGCCAGGAGGGGTCGTGCCCTACCTCTGCTGCCAGGAGGCAGGGTCACGGTTCGGCTGCTTGAAACGCAGACTAAACGCCTAAGATTCGGGGTAAAGAAATAAGGAAGGACTATGTGTGTAATAAGTAGTAATATGTTTGTTCATTAATTAAATCAATAGCTAAATAATTATACAATATAAAACAATAGTTAAATAGCTAAAATTTTCTTGTGCAGATACATATGGTTGCTGGCTTACTATAGTGCTTTGGGAATTCCATTGTAAAGGTATGCCTTATGAAAGGAAAGTAATGAAAAGCAGCTGTAATAACAATCCTTAAACTCGCAAGAATTGCTTAGCTTGCAGAAAACGTATAGTGTCCTGTATAGATATACCTTATAAGGCAAAAGTTTAAAGTTGGAAAAAAAAAAGTTTACCCAGCGTTCACAAAGAGGAAGACTAAGCCTTCATCCCACAACCACCAGAAGGCAGAAAAAGACCCCCAACAACTGAACGAGCAAGTGCAGAAGACAGATCACGTTACCCCTAAACCCGGAGAAGGCGGCAATAAAAGGTGGACTCAGGGGATAGGAATTTTGCGAGCCAAAGCGGAGCGGAGACTCCGGGCCGCCCAGGGCTGTCCTTGCTTATTCTTGCTTGCAAAAATAATAAAGATAATTATATGATTCTTAAATTCAAGTGAACTTGTTTATCACAGTGTGCTTGCTTCTCCGAGCTGCTTTATTTCTTTCCCACTCGAGAGCGACGCCGTGGCGGCACCGCTCGGAACAGGCAGCGTGGACTCTGTCCCGCGGCGGCAGCAGCGCCGACGCAAGCCACATGACGCAACACTCGCTGGCAGCGACAGAGGCGGCGGCGACGGCGTCTCTCCCGCCGCGGGGGAATCGCGCGGCGCCGGCAGCACCTCCCCGCGGGCCGCAGTGGCCGGGCGAGCCGCCCCTCTCTCACCGGGAGCCGCGGCCGCAGGGCGGGGCGGAGCGGGCAGGAGCGGGGCGGCATCTCCGCCGTTCTCGCGGTGGAGAGCGGTGCCGGCTGCAGAGGGCTGCGGCGCTGGGGGTGCCGGTGCAGCGCAGGATCCGCGCAGCTTGAAGCGGGGGGGGACAGTGGCAGAGAGCGGGGAAGAAGGGAAACTGCGTCTTTTATGTGACAGAGAGTGGGAAACTAATGTAAACGTGAGCTGAAGGGGGAAAGACAAACCAATAGCGAAGAGAAAAACCCTTAACTGACAGGGAATTTTTCAGACTAGGGGCACGATTTTTGGGGACCAACAGAGACAAATTATTCTAACTGCCATGGCTTGACAGGAGGTAGACATAGACTAAATGTCTTCAAACTGCCACTCCAACAGACAGTGAGAGACTAAACATACTCAAACCCACTGCAACAGGAGATTCAGAACCCCCACTGCTGCACTAACCCACACTACTGTATTAAGAGGTTTATTTGGTATGTTTCTGTTTAAAAAGATGATTCACATGGCCATACTTAGTTTGAGATCTAACAGAGACATAGCCAGAGCTGGTCTGGCTGTGACTAAAACAGCACCTAAAGAACTACATATTAATGAAAGTGCAACTTTATTCAATACAAGAACAATCAGTAAAGGAAGATGCAAGGAAAGTAAACATACAACAGGACTCACTAAATACTCTTCAGGCAGTACCCAAGATGGAGAGCATTTGATATTAGCACTAAAACATGCTGATACCTAATTCTCTCCTACTCTTCCCAGTCACTTTTGAGAACTCCCTCCACAATGTGTCAGTGGATTTGTCTTTCATGTGCTCTCAATGGGAACAATAGAATAATGGCATTGTCTCTAACACTGCCTGATCTGTACAATAGCAATTTGAATGCATTTCATTCCTAACTCTTGTTTTAGGTGACATGTGCCAATTCCCCCTCCCAGTCTACAGTTTCATTCCAAAGGCACAGAATATGAAATTTCATATTTCTTCAGCTTCACAAAAATAAAATAAGTTGGAGAGAGATAATTCCTTTAGCTGCTGTTGTTTTTGCCAAAGGTCTCCCTGATTCTGTGCTAGATCAGCACTCCTGATTTAGAAGAGCCATGTTGCTGAGTGCAGAACTGGGGCACAGGAAAGCAATCAGTCTTTAGACATCTTAGTTCTGCAAGAAGAAGGACAGCAAGGACAGAGACTGCATACGAATGGAGAGGTCATCATTGCCTTTAGACGTTTTTGAGGCAAGTTATCAACAAAAAGGACTCTTAGACACGCAGAAATTGTTGAAGACTTTACTTTACATGGCCAGCTCAGGATACCGAATTGTACCATTGCAGCGCTATCAAGGCCCCTGGAGCACCCAGCACTCATGAGCCCAAAGCTCACTGCTACTTTAGAAAGCTGACAGAGTAGGCAGGATGGGTCTTCCTATGATCGCCATCAAACTGGGTTTATGGGTAGACAGGAACAGGGTACAACGCCAAAGAGGGTCCAGGGACGAAGACAGGGTGCAGGCTGAGGGCACAGGGTTTTATATGGGGTAGTGAGGGCGGAACTGAGGGTCAGGGTCCAAAGGATATGGGGGAAAAGGGTGCAGAGGCGGGGTCAGAGGTCAGGTCAGCCAACAGGGAAACAGGGGCAGAGGAATGCAGTAAACTAGGGCCAGTGGAGGGACAGAGAGAGGGGAACATTCTAGGGACCAACCAAACAAGGGGAATAGGGGTTCAACTGGGGTAATTAGGCTGCCGCTCAGCCTTGGCTAGCTGGTGACAGGGGGGGTGACAATCCCCCTCCCCTCGAGCTCTGTTGAATCCCAGCTACCAGTGTCAGAGCAGCATAAAACAAAGGGCAGCACATGGGTCCCAGGATAACTTTATTTGATGGTGAAACTTCCTCTCTTCCTCGTCCCGGAACCCCGAACTGAGAGCAGACAGTGACTTATATGTGGGGGCAGGTCTCAGGGGAGGGTACAATCTTTAACAAAAATTGGGAGTGAAAAACAAGGCGGGGAATACAATGTATAAATTAATACAAATTTTCAAGGGAGGAGAACATTTTCAGAAAACTATTAAGAGTTTGGAGAAATAGAAACTGGCACTAATAACAGAAGTGACGAAAGTTTTGGGAAAAGGGCAGGGACAAAAAGAAACAGCATAAGGAAACTATAAAATTGCAAATCAAGCAGTAAACATACTAACAAAAAACACACGACAACATTAGGCCAACAGGCCAGTGAGATAACAAACTTTACATAAGTCAGCATGTGCCTGCAAAGATTTATGGGAGAAGCAAGCTTCTCACCCTAACCTAAAAACCTATTCCTCTTACTTGGGACTAGTTCCCCAGGCTGGGTGATTGAGACTGTGATGGTAGGTCCCTGGGCTGCCACACCAAATCACAAAAACTGCAATATAGGTAGCCATTCTATGGTATCTATTTCTCATCAGAGCTAGTAGTGTTATTCTTTGCTGATTTTTAGTATAAAAGTTAGTAGCGAGCTGGATGCAATAAATAAATGAAACAAGAGAAATATTCCAGGTGCTACTAGAATAGGTAATTATGTGACATTTGTTTATTTATGTATGGATTAAATAATCCAGAAGCATTGCTATTCACTAGAAAGCAGTTACTCCTGCCAATAAAGAAGCATGAATTAAAATATTCAGGTTGAAGATATCACTGAAGGACAAAGTTGGAAAGATTGCTGCTTCTGGAAATTTAGGTTATTTTCTCATTTTAGGTGAGTGCAGCTTTTAATTAATTTGTCAGTATCATCACTGACTTTCTTAAGGACATGAAAAATATATGTGTGTCACATTATGTGTGGAACTAAACTTTCAAATATGTTGGATTTATCCCTTTGAATTAGAGACAGAACTATAACTGCTGATTTTGCTCTTAAAACAAACAAAAAAATTACACATAGGAAACCAACTTTTAAACTGAAAAATGAGAGCTCTTCCTTTTTGCAGGAACTGGATAACTACACTGAAGACAAGGTATGGTAATTAGTGGCACAGAGTCACAACCTAATTGAAATGCAAATGGTGCTGCAGAGTGCCAGGAAATATTTGGCTTACTGTAAAAAAACTAACCTTGAGAATTCAATTTCCTTTGTACAACAAATATCATCACTAATCTCACAGTGTAGTTTATTTGTAATTATTAATCAGGGAAATTTCCAAATTCATGAACAAAAAGTAGTGAGAATTTAAAGGGGCCACTAAAAAAAGCTACAGAACCATGCTTCTAATATAAACATGAGAAGTGCTTGAAGGGAAGGAAGCCTTGCATTTTCAGCTAGTGAAGGATTATGTGTGGAAATAGCCAATTACTTTCTGTTGAAATTGTGTTTCACCTTTAAGGAATAAAACAGCTTTACTTGAAAGTGTATATAGGCTTGGGATACAAGGCAGTATTTTGGCACCGAGGCAGTCCAGGGGCAATCACTGTGCTAAACCTTCCCTGCACTGAACAAAACCTGAAGAGTGGGAAGAGTACAATCCCCCTTCTAAATGAATGTAGCTGGACAGATGCAATGGCCAACCCCAGCAGGGGCAGTGTGTGAAGAGGGAGAACCAAGGCCAGAACTGAAACTTAGCAGAAATCATTCCCTAGGTGAGTTTCAAGTGAGGGCTTTTCTCTGCTCTCCCAGTCATTCTGTTAACATTGGAATGTTTCTGAGAGAGGATTTGATAGACTTATCTATGGGTGTAAAAACACACAAGTTTCTGTTCTTCCAAATCACACCCAATGATAATCAATTATCCCCAAGTGGGTCCCGTAAATATTCCAACCAACCAACCACGCAAACCAAACAAATTTACTGGAATGCCATCTGTAAGCAGATTTCTGGAGTTTGAGCTCTTGCTTCAGTCACACACTGATTATTTGATAGCAGAGTTGTGTTTTCACAGCTGTAGGGATGCCCATTAAAGCACACAGCCTCCTGTTGACATGAAAATGTATGTATTGAGTCTGTAAGGGGTGACACAATAAATTGACATCTATAACCTACAGTACTTCAAAAGCAGTGCAGCACAAAGTACGTTGACATGTCTAACAATCATAAATGACAGATGGTTGTAGGGTTTCATATGCTTAACAACTGAGTGGAGAGACAGAATTTATCTTGAATAAAGCTGTTGCATTTTGGAATTGCCTTTAATTACAGGGGAAGGCAGGTTATTAAAATGGAATGTATTTCACTGGATCATTTCCCTTTTGCAGCCCTCATATGTAGATGTGTGTCCTGGTTTAGTGCAAATCTGGGAGAAAACCTGCAAAGGGAGCCCCTCCAGAAAGCAAACCCACACGGCCCCTTCCCCAACTGGTTCGGGAAGGATTCCTTGGAGAGAAGTGGAAAGAACCTGTTTATTTAACAGGCAAAACACCCGCAGCACACAAAATGAACAATACCGGATGGCAACACTCTTTCACTGCTCTGAAAAAGATGACAGATTCAGAAAGTCTCTCTTGTGGGTGGTCACTCTGCCATCAATCCCTCTGGCGCTGGGGATAGCTGCTGCAGCCACAAGGTGCAAACTCTCGGTGTTTCCCAGGTCCCAGTTGGGAGCAGGTTCGAGTGGTTCCAAAAAAGGGAAAGGAAAAACAGTCCAGGGAAAAATTTGGACTGCTTAGCTAAACTAACTAACAAGCAGAAGCAAAAAACAAGAGCAAAGCAGGAGCAAGAGCAAATCAAAAAGCAAAGCAAAAAGCCACAGCCACACTATGTACTGCCCCGTCTCTCCGTCCTGCCAGCGGTGGGGGAGCAGGCTGATAACAAAGCAAAACAAAACTTCGCTCTTCAGAGCCAGCCTAGAAGGCACAGGACATAATATCCAGCATAAACAGAACACACAACTGGGGATACAAGCATCATAACGTCACCCTAGGACAGTGTGTTTCAAGAAAGCTTATCACACTGGTCCTATGAGAGGACAAGGGTCAGAGAAGCACTGCCTTATTTTAGACTGACATAATTGGCAAATGCATCATATCATAGATGGAGGATATTTCAGAAGGGTCAAAATTCCAGGCCACAGCATTTATCCCAACAGTCAAAGGGAAGACAGTTGCGGTGTAGGTGTAAATGTGAGGAAAATTTCAGGCTTGCAGAGTTCTACTGATGTAATTCCAGTAAAAAAAAAAAACAGAGGAGTCAACAATTCTCTGCATTTTAGCATGCAAAACGTGGCTCTTGCTACAGTGGCAGAGGGAAGGAAAATTCTATAGACAATCACATTATAAAAAGCTTTTCTCATAACTGCCTTGTTAGTAGTGGCATGCCTAACAGTCGTGGCAGACTCTGGTCTAGTTGGTTGTGGTTTATTTTGCTGATGGCCAAATCAGCTCCATAGGAATGGATTCATGTTGATCTTTACCATGCCATTACTCTTTTAAAAAAATCCCCATTGTAATTAACAGTCACTTTTCTCTGCTTCCCAGAATGTTTTCTAAGATCAAGAAGAGCCCATCCTATTCAGTGTTCTTAACAGATTGCTGGTTTTTTTGATGATTGCTTTCTCTTTATCACATAAATTAACCAGTTCCAATAGTAAGGATCATAGTGTTAGGAAAATTAGTCCACAAACACCAGAGTTTTATGTCCAAAAAGCCAGAGTCCTTTTTGATTTTATTCAAATAAAGGGAGAGGCCATGGGGTATTCCCCTGGGATCTCTCAAATTTTTGGAGGATGCAGCCTCCTTTGTTATCCTAATTTCCTGGCCTCATTTCCCTTCTCTCTTTCCCCATTGGCTGAGGTACTTGATAGGTACAGACTTCCTGATATGCCTGATACTGAAGATTTCCCTCTAATGTATAACCCTCCCTTTTAATTTTTAATTCTTACGGAATTTAGGGGTTTTTCTTCCCCATTGTTTCTTTCATCTTTCAGTGTCTAATTTCATTTTATCAGCAAACCTAAAGTTTATTTGTAAAAGTAAATATCTTTTTCCATTCATCAATCAGTGGAATCCTTCCCATTGTTTCTTTTATCTCCCAGTGCTAGCTTTATCTATGAGCAGACCCACAGCTTGTTTGTAAAGACGAATCCACTATTCTTTTCAATAGCAGTATCTAAAAAAAAAAAAAAAAAAAAAAAAAGAAGATAAGTGAATTTGTGATGTAAGATTTTTTGAGAAGGTAAGAATTTAAGAGTTGAAATACAAATGAGCTGATGCAATTGGTTCAATTGGTTCAGTTGCAGGCAATTGAGAATTTCAGTAAATGCTAAATATTTCTTAACACCGCAACTTTGTTTAGCTTTTTAAATATTTTATTTCTTTTTTCTTTCTATTTTATGGTTAACTGTATTGAGTTTTAATGCTTGCCATGATGGCATCTCAGTGGGGGCTCATGGGGGAGTTTCGTAACATTTTAAATAATTAATAGGAATTAACAGAGTGCATTAAATCAAGCTCTCCTAATATTTTCTATACCCTCTGTGTACACCAATGTTTTCACATGAGTTTAGCTCATCTTTTACAGTGCTTTAGGCTACTTATTTTTCGCCTATAAAATTGAAATTCTTTAGGAATCTTTTTTTTGGTAATATGCTGTCCTTCATACTCCAGAACTGCATCAAATACACATTTTTATATCCCATTTAATTTTTGATGAAAATGCCACACTGGAAAAATAAGCTGTTAAAATTTGGGAAAGCCAAATTTTGTCATCCTTACATAAATAAAACTTATTGATCAAATAAGTGGGACTCTACTTCAGTTCATTCTTATGGTATAAACCTGGTCCCAGAAGTCCAACTTTTACTTCCTTTAAGGATATACAATCTGCTCAAACTGACAGAAGTCCACAAGTTTTGTTACTGGTGGAAAGGCCTGAGATCACCCAGCTGAAGTAAGGAAATCCTGTAATTGAAGCTAAATCTGTTTGGTGTCTCAAAGTCACTAAATTTTGCTTATTTATGATTTGCCAGAGCCTTGACCCTCTGTATGTAGGTATTTGAATAAACTGCATTTACATGTTCAGCCCTGGGAATTCTTTTGTAAAGTTCTTTCCTACATTCAACTGAAATATTTGATAGAGACCCAAGGTTTATTCCCAGCCAGTGAGATCTTTTAAAGTACTTTCCTATGCTATTGCATAAAAACACCTAATAACTCCTGTTTCTTTCACACCAGGAAAAATAAAGTGACAGCAAATTCTCTCTCGTTTTGTTTTTCTGGGTGATATTTATAGTAGAACATGGAAATAATCTATTTTTTTCTAATTTTTACATGTGTTTATGTTAATTTACAAGACATGCAGTATTGGAGTATTTCACTGTCAGTTTAATTTTTGCCACTGATAAAATTATTGGATGCTAAAAATGTCCATATTTTCTTAAGACTACAGATCTCTGTTTATAAAAAACTGTGTTATTATTCCTCATGCTTTTAAAAGTCAGAGATTAATGTATTAAAGGCTCAAAGACCACACATGTGGGTATTCTCAACATCAAGGTTTCTCCTATTTTCTTCAGTTTTCACTAATGATACACAGGGACCTTTCTGAATTGCTTGTATTTCCTTATTTCTCATATTTCAAAATACATCTCTGTATACATTCCTTTTTTTTGTACCAAACTATGCCTATATTAATGTTTCTTTGTTTATCAATTAAAGCTCCCTATTAGGAGAACATGAAAAAATAAATACTAACATCTGAAAAGTCTGTGTAGCCACATTCAACTCAGAAAAAATATCACTCAATCACAGAAAAAATTCAGTCAGTCACAGAAAAAATTAGGCTGAAAGTGACTTCATAATGTCTTAGAGCAACCTCTTGCTCTAAGCAAGACTAACCTCAAAGTTAGATCAGGCTCTTCAGGACTTTGTCCCATCAAGCTCTGAAAATCTCCACGGATGGGGACACAGCATCTTCCTGGCAATCTGTTCTGGTGCTTAACCACTCCCATGACAGAGAGATTTTTCTTATAGCCAGCTGCAAAATTCCTGAGCTTTTTCATCCTCTGTGCTTCTTTTTCAAAGAAGGAAGCCACAGAAGAGGCAACAGGAAACTAGGAAACAATTTAAGATATTCACCCAAAAATGAAACACTGAAAAGACTCTTTAAAAACACTTCATGAAGTCAAAATCTATAAAGTGGCATGAGCTGTTTCAAATTAATCACAGAATCATGGAATGATTTGGATTGAAAGGGACCTTAAAGCCCATCCAGTGCCCCCCCTGCCATGGCAGGGACACCTTGCACTGTCCCAGGCTGCTCCCAGCCTAGTGTCCAACCTGGCCTTGGGCACTGCCAGGGATCCAGGGGCAGCCACAGCTGCTCTGGGCACCCTGTGCCAGGGCCTGCCCACCCTGTCAGGGAGCAATTCCTCATTCCCAATCTCCCATCCAGCCCTGCCCTCTGGCACTGGGAGCCATTCCCTGTGTCCTGTCCCTGCAGCCCTTGGCAATTGTCTCTCTCCATATTTCTTGTAGCTCCCTCTGGAAGAACAGAAGTGCATTTCCTGTAGGATCAAGGACTGAGGTCAGTCAGGTGTAAATTTAAAATACCCAGATTTAAAATATCAGTTAGGTTGTTGAAAGACAGAGCTACACAGAATTGATATATGAAGTGAAAAACCAAGACAAAATTTCAACTCCTGTGACTAACAGAAAAACAGAGCAGCATTTAATAAAAGTTTTTCCGACTTTCATAGATATGTGATGTGAGTGTTTGGGGTCTACTCACTGGCATGCCAATTTTCCTTAATATAACCTCCCTTTAGATTTTATGTCAAGATAAAGGGATCTTTCCCTTGAGTAATTCTTTTCTTGAAACACTCAAGTTCGTACCTTTATCAGAATTTTCAAAAACACATCTGACAGAATTCAGACTTTGTTCAGCTGTATCACCGACTTCCAATTTTTTTTTCCAACTTCCAGAAAATTCATGAAAGCCATTGTTCAGAAAATAAGTGTAGACATGATACTCTGCTTATGAATATAAAGCCAAAAAAAAAACCAAAAAACCACTGAGCAAATGCTGTATCTCAGGATGGTTTCTTCATTTCCCTGTGATTTTATGCAGCTTCCAAAATAGTGTAAAAACAGGAAATGTGTGTTTCTTAACTTTCTTCTTGATATAAAAAGGAAATTTTTCGAGTGAAACAACCATTCCCTGGAACAATCTCCCCAGGTAGATGGCAGAGTCCCCATCACTGGAGGTTTTAAAGATGTGATGGGATGGTAGGATAGATAAACTCATTTTCCCATGGAAGTCTGAACACAATGATCTTTCAACGTCCATCCCAAACATTCAGCCTGGGCTGTTTTAGGCTTCTAGGAATTATCACAGCAAATTTCACCTGCTCCCCTCTTTCAACACGTCCAGCTTCAGAGTAACAGGCATAGGGGTCCATAAGTCTTAGTTACTCCTTAAGTCTGAGCCTTCAAAAGACTAAGAAACACATGACAACCAGAAAGATAAAGGAATCACCTGAACTTTTTGTCTGCATTTTGGCCATTTCTTGTGGCTTTCTTAAAGATATAAACAAATGAGAAGGCATCCTTGCACACTTTAGGTGCAAGGGATATGTGTAAGACCTCTGTGCATAATTTTTAAAATCAAAAACAGCACCAAATTCTTCATTTTACAGAGGAGTGTGCTCAGAACTTTAGACAACTGTCTCAAGCTTCTGGTCATGTACCGGTTATAAATAATGGCACTGATGGATCAACTGATCTCAACAGACATGGAATTGTTTAAAGTTTCCAGACATCCCAAGGAAAGAGCCTTCCAGTGTCTGGAATGATAGAGAAGAAATAAAGGAAAACAAAGCCAGACTGAAATAAGAAAGTTGGGAAAAGTGGGCACTTAATATGTTTTGGAAGGGTGAAAGATCCAAAGCAATGAAATGAAGATTCTTGTAAAATCATGCCTGATTTTGTCCATCCTTTTTGTCAGTGTTGCTCAGAATTGTGTTTTTTCTCTCTGAATTTGTCACAATATTTTGAAAAGAGAAAACTTAAAAAAAACTTAAAAACTTAAAAAAAACTTAAAAACTTAAACCCAAGCTGACATAATAATGTAGGCCTTGTCATCAGTTTGCTACATCTTGGTGCAACGGATCTTAGGATCTGACTCTACGGGGAAAACAATCCTATCTCCAGCCCCATGTTTAGAACTTGCCAAGGAAGAGAGAAAAATAATGCAACAGAAACTCCCTGAGGAGCAGAAGGGGTCCTCCTTCCCTGCTTTACGGCACAGCTCAATTCACAGCCTGGCTACATAAATTACAGGCTCATTCCTAGGAAAGTCAACAAGGGGAAAAGACAGCAGCCATCTATCTGTGAAATGTAAAATACTCATGGAAAGTACATAAGGCTTTTTTAAGCCTTATCAACTACACACCATTAACCTACTCTCCTCTGTATTAGTTTATCGTGCTAAACTCAGCTGCTGCCTTTACTCAAATGTTTTTTTGCTGTTGCTCTCTTGAAAGAGGGGTGAAATACCAGGCTACCTAATCACCATGGAAAAAAAGCTGCTTTTGAGGAAGTCAAAGTTCTGAAGTCTGTCCTCATAATTCGTATGATACAAAAGGCATTATAATTACAATACCTCACTCCTTTGACAAAGATTATAATAAGGACAGAAAGTGCCCACAGACTAATCCATCATTCTGACACCATTTTTAATGGCAAAAATATGATTCTTTGCAATTCAAAACATGTAATATCATGGACCAGTTTGAATTACTTAGATCTGGCATTCCTGCTCAGGAGCTTGCACTCATCAGAATTTTTAAAACATACTGCACATCACCCTGTATAGATTAGAAATTAGATATGCATAATTTTTATTGGATTTTCTATCTTCATTGCTTTTGAAATATCTTTATTTGAACAAGAGCATAA
This sequence comes from Onychostruthus taczanowskii, assembly GCF_017590055.1. Taxonomy (NCBI): domain Eukaryota; kingdom Metazoa; phylum Chordata; class Aves; order Passeriformes; family Passeridae; genus Onychostruthus; species Onychostruthus taczanowskii. The sequence goes on from NW_024499707.1 coordinate 189,998, forward strand.
TGTCCCAGTGTCCCCTGGTAGGCTCATGAATTCAGAGGTAACATGTTCTTTTCATACTTGTCTGTGCCCATCAGATCAAGGCCTTTAGAAAGATTGTGCTGGGCTATTGCATAAGTCTGAACCTTTTTTCCACTAAAAAAACACACCATGAAGACCATGACTGATAAATTGTTGTGAAGAAATAGTTAATTCAGAGAAGACAAAACCAGATACAATTACCTAAGGTATCCGATGGGACAGGAAGAGAGAACTACTGTTTTCTCCTCTTTGCTGTGTAGGGTGATCTTGGGAAGGTTATTTCATGTACATGGACTTCAGTTTTGCTTGAAGATAAAGATATTGAGAGATTCTTAATAGATCACCTCCTCATGGAAGCACTGCACCGTAGCTATACTATTGTTTCAGTATTAGGTGCTGGTTAAAGAACAGTTGCTCTTTTACATTTTTTCAAGTATGTGTCAATCATCTTCCTTCTCACTTGAATTACCAGTAAGAGTCTGGAGGGATCACAGGAAAGCAGCCTAATGAAATGTTTAAATTAAAGATGACTGAAAGAGAGATCTATCTCAAAACTCACTTTTCTTTTAAATAAACCTAGTCCTTGTGAATTTGAGGAATTCAGAAGTCATTTCTGCATTAGGGGGAGTACTTTGAACTCTTTCCTGGGCTTCTAAGAGCATTGGAACTCTCAGATTTTTTTAAGAAAAGGTTTTCAGTTATATTTGAGTTTCACTAGCACAAAATGGGCAAAAGGAGTAACAATCATGTTCACAACTTCAAGGTAGCACAAATATTCACTTGTGCTTGGATGCCTTTTGCATTTGGCATCTAGGCACAAGCACCAAAGCTGCAGTCTCCCTAATACTGGGCGAAGAGTTGGAGCCACAGTGTCAGGGATGGGTATTGAGATTCAGGAGGTTCAGAATGTGGCTTTTGAGGTAATTCAGCATTATTTTCCCTCACAATCAGACACAGTTTGGGGGCTGGGACAGCACAATCTTTAGTAGGTGTTGCCTCAACAATAAAATCCAAAAACTCAACATGCCCCAGCCATGTGCTCTGGGAGCCCAAAGCCCTGCCCTGGGCTGAGCCCAGCGTGGGCAGCAGGGGAGGGGCCCCTCTGCCCCTCAGGTGAGATCCCCCCTGCAGAGCTGCCCCAGCCCTGGGACCAGCACAGCCAGGACCTGGAGCTGCTGCAGAGAGCCCAAAGGAGGCTCCAGGATGAGCAGAGGATGGAGCAGCTCTGCTGGGAGGAAAGGCTGGCACAGCTGGGATTGTTCAGCTGGGACAGGAAAAGCTTTGGGCTGAGCTCAGGGTGGTCCTGCAGGGCCTGAAGGAGCTGCAGGAAAGATGGAGTGAGACAATTGCCAAGGGCTGCAGGGACAGGACACAGGGAATGGCTCCCAGTGCCAGAGGGCAGGGCTGGCTGGGATATTGGGAATTAGGAATTGCTTCCTGGCAGGGTGGGCAGGCCCTGGCACAGGGTGCCCAGAGCAGCTGTGGCTGCCCCTGGATCCCTGGCAGTGCCCAAGGCCAGGCTGGACACTGGGGCTGGGAGCAGCCTGGGACAGTGCAAGGTGTCCCTTTGTTGGAATTCCATTCCATAGTTGGAGTGAGGTGATTTTTAAGCTCCATTCCAACACAAACAATTCTATTATTCCATAAAAAGGAGTAAAGTAGCTCAGATTTCTTACTCCCTACTGAGCAAGTTCTTCTCATAAAACAACAGTTCTACAAAAGGAGAAAGAAAGCACATATAGTTAGTGCTACAATTTTTGTTATATACTTACCCTTCTAAAGCAAATATTACCTAGTAGAATGGCTCCTCAAGAATATTACTCTCAACTAATGTTGTGGGAGATGCAGATTAAGACTTTCTCCCTAAAATCCTTTTGTGTGAACCATGGTAAAATAATTTCATCTCTCTGGGCATCACTTGCGTCCTCCAAATGGCATAATCCTTCCTCTGCATGCTTTTTAAGAGCTGCTGATTTTGTCTGCTTTTGAACTCTCCAAGCCCTGGGTTAGGATCTCTTTCGATGCAGGTGCACCACGGGGATCTGTGACAGCGGGGCCTCTAGCTGTGCCTATGCATCAAATAATAGATACCTTGCTCCTCAGCTTATTTCCTTGTCCATTGCTTTGATTCCAGCACTTATTTATTTTACAGGAGTGGCTTCATCTGCCTTGGAGGATAACTTTCAACCTTCCAAAAGCCAGAACCTCAAATCTGTTCAGTAACCAGTGAACAGCTACAGCACTCCATACACCTTCTGTAATCACAGAAATTGATACAAGGTAATTTCAACATTTCTTTAAAGAAACTGAATTGTGTTCAAATACATCTATCAAGATATTCTTTATTACAAAACAAAGCTGCAAAAAGTCAATATAATTGTTCTTCTGAATTTATACAGGTGCTAAATCACCTTTTTTCACAGAGGGTATATTTTTTAACAGAAAATGCAGTTTTATAATGAGATGAAGGACAGGAGAGCAATGAAAACAGCCGAAGTGCTGCTAAACTGCCTTATCTTGTATCTTTAGCCTCTCGAGAGATTGTCGAAGCCAGGAAAGTACTGCTGGGTCAACATCCCCATTCATTCAAACTGGACTTAATCCAACCAGGGAACCCCTGCCAACCACCCTCTGTGTTATGGGAGACCTCATGATCAGTATGACATAACCTCAAATCTTATAAATAACTTAACAAGGATCAAAACACAGATATGGAGAAGCTTCTGAGCTCGGGGTGACACATTTTGTTCTGTAATCCAAATTTCTCCGTAATTCAGAGCAGAAATCCAATAGCAGTGGAGGGCAATTGTTTTCTCTCCACCAAGGAAAAGTGCATCAAGTTCCAGTGCTGCATCAGCACATCCCCTCTGGGAGCATTATATTGCCCTACTAATCACGCTTGCCTGCATCCTGCATCTTCAAACCATCTTTATATTTGCATATCTGACAAAGTGCCCCTCTGAGGAGCCATAAGGAGGGTCTATAATTGTGCCAGGGTAGGGAGGGGCAGGACAAAGCACTGAGGGCAGCAGTGTGGCTTCCCAAAGAATATATTCCAATGCAAAACCAGCATTAAAAGTTTCCAGGCTAGCTGTAGTTATTATTAGAAATGTCTAGACTGGACGTCTAATATATTTGAAGACCAGCTGCTTTGTTTGAAAAGGAGTTTGATCTTGATTCCAGACTTCTCAACAAATCCACTTTCAGAACTTTATGGAATACCTGAGTGTCTTTTTCCTTCCAGTATTGCATGTACCAGAGTGTTTTTAAAGAGGAGAGTACAGTTTTAATTATCTGAGTTTTTAAAATTTGTTCAGAGTTAAAGTTATATATTAATAGTGCAACACTTTCCATAAGAAGTCCCACGTTGAGTGACAAATCCTTTCAGTGCAGATCCAATGGAGTTAATCTCCCAGATGGAACCCTTCGCAATTTGAAAACACCACTCCCCTTCCCAATCTGATCTGCCCATCAAAGCAAATTTGCTTAATTAACCTATCACATACTGAGAGGAATATAACCCAGGCTATTGGGGGTGTTCTGAGAGCAAATTGTCTTTGCTTCAGGTTAGTGAAAGTTAGAGAAAAAAGCTATTTCTGGCATCATAATCAGAAAAAGAAGCAAGGAGAAAAAGACAAAGAAAATAATTATTTTTTTAGTTTCATGACCTACCAAATTTTGAAAGACATTTACAACCTCTACAGTTGATTTTAAAGGGGTGCTTTTTGGTTACTACTGAGTTCAAGTGTAAACACAAAAACAAGAAGAGAGGACTTGGCAATGGAAGCATAGGTGGGTGGGAGACTGAAATGAAACCCCTGCCAAGTTCATCCTTGCTCTACTTTCTGGATTACCCTGGAATCCAAACAAGCAATTTCTTTTTGGATGGAGGGACAGGAAAAGGACAAGTAGAGTTAACACATTTGTTCTGAAAGACTGATTTTTTTCCTCCACTACACAAGGAAAGATGCATCAGGTTCTCAGTGCTATTGAACCTTTGCTTCCCAAAGGAGCTGAGTCGTTCAATGAAATCTCTCCTCATTTCTTCAACATTAACAATCCTTTGATTAAACCTTTATTTGTTTCTTTCTCTCAAATCTCTGTCTAATACAAAACACCCCAGTCTCCAATAAAAACTTATACTTCAATAATGAAATAAATTCTTGTATTGTGGGTGAGTCAGGGTCTGCTCATGATTAAGAAAACTAAACGTGACACATTATTTACAATTAAGAATTACTTCATTCCCTCAGAGAATATAACCTACAACAGAATTCTTTTACACAAAGCCCGGAATTTCAGAACTCCCCAACTGCTACAAACAAATGCATTTTGTTTACGTGTTGCCTGTGAAATAGGTTTGTTTGAAACTTGACCTGGAAGATAAAATTATCCAATGTCTGTGAAGTGCTGTAGCCAGAACAGAATGCTGATTTTTATGGAGTTTTTTTTACATATAATGACATCTTTCTGCCTATATAATTATTTTTAAAAGACAGGAAGAAAAGAAAAATAAAAGCCAGTAGGATCTAAATAACTTTCTCTCATACTCTTCCCTGCAGACACTGGATTATCCAGCCTTCTCAGGCTGAATCAGTATGCATTAGGTAATGCTCCCAATTTCAAATACAAAAATACCAACATCAAAATAGTAGACTATCCACAGGAGTCTGAGCTGAGGCTTGTCCAAATCTGTTTGCAGCAGAAGGGCCATAAAAAGCAATTGCCTTCTGCACACTGGCTCAGAGGCACTGCAGTCTTAATGAATTTCAGACTCAGACCAGTTTACATTTTCTGGCACTTGGTGCCTCAGTGGCATCTGGTAGGGGGTTATTTATTTATTTATTTATTGAAATTTGCTGTGCAGCACAAGCTTCAGTAAATTTGCAAGATTTTTGCAAGTAAGCTTGAAGGGCTTGTTCACCAGATTTGAATTATCAGTAAATGCTCAAAATTAGTTGTCAACTTCAAATAGGATGGAAAATCCAGTGGCATTGGATACAAATCTTAATGCTCAGGGCTTTAGGGGCACTCTGGAAGATTTGAACACAGTACCTTTGGGTTTCCAGATGAATTCAAGGGGAGCAGTGTTGTCTAAGCTTTTCCCTCATCACTGCACCTCAGCAGGAGCAGAGATCTGTCATCCCACAGAGCAGCCTCTGCATTAGTGGTGGCACAGGCAGTTTGACCTTCATTTATCAAAAGAAAACATTCACCTTCAGCCTTTCAAAGCTCCTGCAGGAGTCACTTTTGCTGAATTTACTTGTTATTCCTCTTACTGTTTTCTCCAACATATCATCCATCTCTAGTTCTAAAGCTGTAACAGCTGTAGAGAGTACAGTGGGATATTGAGGATGGGACACAGACCAAGAAATGCAAATTCATAAATACCCACTACAAAGCATCAGTGGTAAACACAGAAAGGCCTCACATAGTCTTGTGTGTGGGGATATAAATATAAAGTTTATAAAATCAAAACCTAGAAGCCAGCAAGTGCTAGAATCCACCTTAGCCTTAATTTCTCCTATTTGAAAATATATATCCCACTTTCTATATACTTCACAATATCTGATAACATCTGATAATATCTGTGGCGATATTAGAATTTAAATGTTCTCTTGTCTAATTCTTCCATACGACCAACTCCTCCCAAAGGCTGAGTTCAAGTTATTGCAACAACTAGACTAGTTGAGGGACTTAAATAATTCTGTGTTAACCACCTAGATTATCAGAATATTTTCAGAATATTTTCAGATGTAAAACATTCTTTTCCAAGCCTTAAAAACAGCTCTGGCTAAAACTTTGCAAACACTTGTGGAGAGAAACTCAAGGAATATTCCAACTAAAAATGTGCAGCACTACACATAAAGAGAAAGAGGTGTGGGATAACCCATTTAAAATACATTGTTTAAAAATATAAAATAAAAAAGGCAGAACTGTATACATTCAAAACATTTTAGCAGCAAATCCCAAAATAGTCCCTTAAAGGTGGTAGAAAAATGTGAAAACTGATAAGGCATCAATTAAATAACTTAATCATGCAGTCAGCAACAAAGGAGATGTTGCATTCCACATTTCTCCTGCTCTGAAACCAATGTCAAACCAGACCCAATAATTGCAATAATGGTTGCAATCTCTTTAAGGTACACAAAGCAAACCTTTGTTCCCACCAAAGGATATCTGTACAAACAGAACAGAAAATTAGGTCTGAAACCACCCATTTCACATTTGCAAATGCATCCTGATACAAACAAATGGAGAGGTTTCAGGTAAACAAGTTTTCAGCATATTTGCAAGTGAAAAATCCCTGCTTGCAGGTGGTAATTTGGTCTACCCTGGAGACATTTAAGAGCTGTTGAATTGCATGTCACAGCACTGCAACCTATATTTCACTATATGCTCTGTTTTCCCTAAGTAGTTTGGTAAGTCAAGGAAAACCAGAGCTAGCAAAGAAGTACTCAAACAGAATAACAAGGAGGATCACTTTTCATTTCAGGCTTTTATATCAGAGAATTATATTTTCAATCATAACATAGGTCACAATAGTCACAGTGGCAGTTTGCAACTTGCTCTCCAGGCACGTCATACAGTTGGGAAATATTTTCACATAATCAAAGTTGGATATTTCTAGAGAGATCAAAAGAGTGTGTGAAGTGGAAAGCAGGTGCTACAGACATCTTAGAGGATCTGAGAATGCAATTAACCAGCAAATGAGCATTGGAAAACCCAGTCTTGCTGAACAGATGAACACAATAAAAGCCACTGAGAAATGAGATGGCCAAAGCACAATAGCATAGAGACATCTGCCCCGCACCTTAACCTTTTGGAAAAGAGACCAGATCCCACCCAGAGAGGGAAGTAGGGACAATTATGTGAATGTCTGGGGCTCCTGGAGGAGATGGAATTTTATTGATTGCATTCACAGAGGCTCAGTTTAGCAGAGCGCCACTGGCGTCTCTCTATTCACACCAGTGGATTGATACTTGGGATGGCTGGTGCTGGAGGAAATGGGTCAAGTGGTTTACAGCAGATTATCAAACCCAGTGGTTTTACCCCTCAGCATTTCTGCAGCAACTTTTCTCATCATTTATATTCTAACTGCCAGCCTTGAAGTTGAGCACTGGGAGGTGTTTAATAAGCTTTGCAGGAATCTGTAGCCTTTAACATTTGGACAAATGTAATATGGCTTGGGACAAATGAAAATAATCCATCTGAACAATTTCTGCTGATGGCAAATTTCATACAAGTCTTACTTCAACAATGAAAAAGTGAGGTCTCAAACTTTGAAAATAGGTCAGACTTTCTATAATGCTATAATTTTTTTTTTTTTAATTTTTTTTTTTTTTTTAGCTTTTACAATACGCACTGCAGCAGCTTATGTCTTTACAGGGTATTAATTGCAAAAACCATCACATGTGAAGCCTCATATGGATTTTATAGACATTCAGGTTAAAAGGGGGATTTTCTGCTCTGACACAGAGGATCTCTTTGACAGGGCCATAAAATGTGCTCTCTTATGAAGAGAGAAAGAATTCAAAATGGCCACATGGGAATGAAATGTGATGTCACTAACCTTGCGGTGGGCCACGAGATGCAGATGGGGCATGAGCCTTAAACTGAGTGCTGCAAAATGCTTAATGATGTAGAATTGCTGAGTACCTTCTTATTTCCGTCTCCAACAACTCTGAAGCTTTAGAGAGTTTTGTCTTCCCTACCACTTAAGCTTGCTGTGACTTATTGAAGCTGGAGCCATGGCTGGGGTGGCCTCCAGTCCCCCCAGCCAGCAGGGCTAGATTGTGCAGCGCCCCTGGCAACATGAAATAACAATTATTTTTTAATCCTTTTGATTTGTTTGTTTGATCATTTTCTGCTACATTGTTAAGTGTGAGGACCTGAACCTCAGGTTGACACTGGATAATTTTTCTTTTTCTTTTTTAAAACTAATGATTTTTCGCACTTCACAGTCTACAAAATAGAGGATTTTGTTATAGTGCTCAAGGGATTCTTAAATGGCACTTAAGACACTTCTGAGCCCAGTTTTTACATACTTAGATGTAGGTACTTCCCTACATTTAGAACTTTCTCCAGCCTTAGTTAACCATGTAGAGATTCAAATATCCCTGCCTGCACTGAGAATGAGCTTCACACTCACCCTTAAGTGAGTTTGTCAGCTTAAATGCAGCTGAACCTTAAATTATCATATCCCTGATGAATGGAAGTGTGCTGCCCCCAGCTTTGATATGCCTAATTTTCATATTGCTGCTTCCCCTTCTCTCCATTTCATGATATGCAGTTTGACAAGAAATTGCTATTTCCACTCCTTATGCTTTTTGGGGTTTTTTTGGTGGGTTTTGTTGTTGTTTGGTTTTGGTTTGTTTTTTTTTTTTTTTTGGTTTTTTTTTGGGGAGGGGTTTTTTTATGGTATAAGCTCAATAACTTATTAAAACAAAGATATCAGTATAGCACCAATGACTTCAGACATCCTCAGTGGCTTGGCTTTTGCTGTAGGATGGTTAAGACATGATGGTTGTATCCTGTCATTTATTAAGAATTTAAGGAAATTAAAATCTTGCAGTCATGGGATTGATACTTAGAGGTCATCATTTAGAGGCACTATCTAGAAAAACATTCAGAAATAATTTCTGAATCATGCTGGGAGGAAAATCTTACCCTTACTATTAATTACCACAGTGTGACAAGCCAAATTCTCTTCAGGTTTTATTCCTTCACTTGTGGATAAAAGTCTTAAACTTCATTTACTCATTTTCTCTCTGGGCAGCTGTCTGGGTACTGCTTCCATGAAATAATCCCTTCTCCAACCATTGCTTTTCTACATTTTTCATCCTTTTTTTATGTTTTTGTTTTGCAAGGGTGCACCCAGGAGGAATTTAAAGTCCATTAAACAGTCAGGGTACTTAAGCAGCTACAGTTACCTTTGTGATCATATTGTAATTTTTAACTCTGACTATCGCCTCTCTTAATTTTATGCAGGTTCCTCATTTTTTTTTTTCTTAAATTTATTTGCTGCATCAATTTTTATCCGAGTTAAACACAATCATGTTGCCCTGGCACTTCTGCCTGTGTTGATTATTTGGGAAGTAACTATCATGTTTACTCCTCCAGTTATGCTGTGCATTTTTTCAGAATTCTCTGATGTGAACTAACACAGCCCCCACTTGGAAATAAGAACTAACATTGGATCAGATACAGAATCCACTACTTTGTTCACCCTTCTCTTAGAATGTCAACATTTAGCCCCAAATCACAGTAAGTTATATTATATTGGATTAAGGCAAATTCTTATCTTGTTCCTCTCCCACTGCATAACAAATTCTCATGAACACTTCATGAAAAAAAGAGTGTAAGAACTCTCTTTCTCAGTTAAAGACACAGTGATACGGGCTTCTGCAAGAGGAGGAGTTAATCTAATCCCACTCATGAAGGGTGGCCATGGATTGGTTTCAGTTCTCCTGAGTACCCTCAGCACCTTCAAACTGACTCCTTGGGATTGAAGAGAAGGGGAATTAGGTAGAGTGGAGGTCACACAACTCACCTGTGCATTTCTAACTTTTTCTTGATGATTTAAAATATTCTGTATTTCAATGTATGGCAGGTTTTGATCAGTGTTTTCTTCCACACAGTTTCTTGATCATTTGAGATTTAAACTGATTCATTCTGAAAACTTTAGGAAGAAAACATTAATCTTGCCAGAGGGGAAAAAAAATCAAAATACTGTAGAAGTTCTGAAAATAGTTGTCACTTGTGTATTTCCTTTGCATATAATGCTAACAGATTATATTGGAGAATTCCAGACTTTCATTTAGTCTGCATAGCAAGGTCTGTGTGGTGCTGCAAGTGGCACGTTGCCAAGCAGTCATTGCAGACAGAAGACAATTTCAAGTAGACTTTAGGACTGACCCAAGGTTTGTGAGCAGAGAACAGTGATCAACAGGAGTTTTTGGCTCATACCAGATATGGCACGTCCTATTCATCACAGAGATAGGAATCACTTGCCCTGTTGTCCCTCTCTGTCTTTAATCTGATTTTCTTTGTCACTTTTCCACTTCTGTGTGCGATAACACAACAGAGTTGAAGCATAAAAAAATATCCCCAGTTCCCTACAAAAATATCCCTTCAAAAATATCCCCAAATTCACATTGGTGTTGGCATTGTAGCTGCTTTCCCTTCATCTCTCATCTTCCTTCTAGAAGCAGCCCAAACCACCAGATAGCCAGCCTATTATTAATTGTGTTTTCTAATAATTTATTAATTGAACAGGGGAGCAGTACATCTGGAAACATTTACATTTGCCATCAGTGAATCAGATCGTCCATAGCAGAAGTCTAATTTTATTTGGCTTACCTTAGAAATAGGTGGTTCAGATGTGAAGAAATTTGTATTACTAAGAGATAGAGAACTCTGAAGATAAAAAATCTATTCTTTTGTACAACACACTGAGTCAAATTTGTTAGATTTATGCATATTCATGGCACCGTGTTAGGTCTCTAAAATGTTTCCATATATATTTTTTCACCTTCTACTTAAATTGACTGCAAATCAGCATAAAGTACTAGACATGCTGCTGTCTTTCTTATTTTTCAGACTTTGTCTAGATGATCTGGGAGTAGTGGCTTGACCTCTGTGCTGTATGGGCAGGTAGTTGGACAGGGTTACATTGTGACCAAAAATAATACAAGTATTAATTGGATATTAATTAATACCAGTGTAAATACAAGGAGGGGTGGAAATAAATGTTATTTAAGGTTCCTTCTATTGTAGCAAGACGACCCCTATCCAGAGAATAATGTGCAGTGACTCCATGATTCAGAAGGCTGAACAAATACTTTATTAAGCTATACTATATTACATATATACTATATTATACTATATCACTAACCTGTGACCCTTACCAGACAGTCACAACACAGCTTTGAACCTAACAGGTCAATCAATCCAAACAACCATCACCAGAGTCCAATTAAGAAATCTCTTTTCGTAAACAATCTCCATAACACATTCTACATGTACCAAACAGAGATAAGAATTGTTTTCTCTTCTTTCTGTGATCTTTCTCACTGCCTTCCCCTGGAGAAATCCTGAGAACATTGTGCCTGCTGCTCTCTGTGAAGAGAGATGAGTCCACGCCCTTCCAGCCCAGTCCACTCCAGGATTCCATTATTACAATGCTAAGAGTATGTGTGCTCAGGAAACCTGGATAGCACACAGCAAAGAAGAAGCTCTATCCCCTCCCTACTGTAGCCTAAAACATAAATAAGTCTGTAAAACTTCTCTCATAATTAATTTCAGTTGCAAACTTCCAGGATATCAGAGAAGTCATGTGGATAAAATGAGAGCCAGCTTAGGCCAGAAATCCATCCCTGAGTCATTGTCGGAACCCAGGACATTCCTCTGGCTGCCCTGGATGGCTTGAGACCCTGGCAGGGGGCTCAGAGACCTTGACACGGAGTCAAAGACACCTGTGCCTTTGATTTTAACCCATGGAAAAAATTACCAGCTTTGTATAAAGATGTACAAGCCACGAGAGTTTAGGTAGAATGATTGTTAGTCACAGGGTGAAAAGGTAGAATTTTGGGGTTTTTAGAATGGGGTTCAGGAGGCAAGATGGAGGGATTTGGGTGTTCCCTGTCCATCCCCCTTCTCTTTCTTAGCCTCCATCTTCTGTGTGATGGTGGCACTTTTAGATTGGCCTAGAGTAGGGACAGACTGTCTAACATAGATGATAAGTGTTGGAAAATTATTATAAATAAAGTACACATAGTTCTTAGCATAAAATGTTGACGCCCCCCCAAGGGCGGTCAGGGTGCCGCGAACCGACCTGCTGGACAGACCTCAGTGGGTCAGAAAAAGAATGTTATAGATAAGGAAAAATAAACAACCTTGAAAAGCAGAACTGACGCATCTCGGTTTCTTCTTCACTTGCGGGGCTGGGAAAAAGAGACTCTTTAATACCTTGGGAGCCATTTCAGCAACACAAAACCTGAGAAATCATCTGCCAGGATATGGGAGTCACCCCTGTTAGAAGTAATATGGGAGATAAATTAAATTGAAGCACTTTCTCCTTCCCTGTCTTTACATGGAAACCCTGTTCAAGCACTCACACAGAGCTCTCAATGGAAATTTCATTCCATTTTCATTCTGCCAGCCCTTTGTCACCTGTGTCGCACACTTCTGCCAAGGTGTGTATGTATTACACCGTAATAGATGTCACTGATGTCATAGGAGATCCACAAATATATGTTTCACTGTTGACTGAAGTATATTATAAAAGTCCATAGATGTTATCAATGAACGAGGCCAGATTTCGAAGAAAAATAAAAAAGGCTCTCGTTTATTTAAAAATAAGCCGTAAGGAATGGAGGGTCCAAGATAAGCTTGAACCCCCTCACAAGAGCTCCAAGATATCTACATGTTACGAACACGCTGGGTTCTCTCTCCCGTGAACTGATCTCAGCGCCCGCGGAAGAGAAAGACTCCCGCCCAACTGAAAACTCCCCTTTTTATAACACCCCTTAGGTCCAGGATTGGTGGGATTTAGATCAGCGCACTGATTGGTGGAATCTCGGTGCTCCGATTGGCCCTTAGCGATGTTCATTCTGGGCCAATCATTTCTTCAGGGCGTCGTATGATTGATTGGTGTTTTGGTCCAATCACCCTTCGCCTCGTCTGTCCATTACCTCCACCAAATCCTGGACACCCTCCCCCCTTACAACAAACAACTCCCTATTTTTCCCAAAACCAATTGAACCAAATTCATAACAATAGAGCAGCCCAAAACACTCCTGCCATTCCCAGTTCTTATGCCACCACACTTCCAGAAGTGCTTTGTCTTCTCTGGCCTTTAATATTTCAGATTGTCACAAAGTCTTTTCAACAAAAGCCTGGGAAAAACACTACAATAATATTTGATCTGTAATTTAATTATGAGACTTGATTTAAATTTATGACATGTAGCTTGTTTAGAGTGGAGCTTTTGGAATTATACTCCACTATGTACAGGGAATATAATTCAAAGCCTTAAAGAGATTGGGCTTGAATTTTGAAGGCGTCACAGACTTTTTTAATTCAGCCTAATCTCTACAAAAGTATGTTTGGCAAGGGTTTAAATGGAATAGGGCCATTTGCTTCTCAGATTCAGGTTTTGTTCCTCTGGACACTCTTTAGATGCACCATAGAGTGGGGGAAACAGCTTTAGTGCACTGATTAAAACTGGGGTTTGTGATTAAGCCAGGTACTGATGATGAATTGATAAAAGTGAAGCACCCAAATATCTGATTAATCATTAGACAAGGAATCACAGTACCTGTTTTAATCCTTCCCACACCTAACACCTTGAACCTTGCTAGGAAAGAGTTTGATTGATACATAATATAGGCCTTTTTATAGGTACTGTCTTTCAAATTTAAAGCTTCCAGGAGTTTCTTGGAAGCAGGCAGGTATGAAGATGTTCTACCTACTGATGAGATTTTCTACATTTGTATAGAGCAATTTCTACCAGACAGAAATGAAAATCAAATTAATTATTTGCAAAGATAATACACCAGACTCCATTAATTTTTTTCCTTTGGTTTAAAAGAAACAATCTCAATACAAACAATAAATGTATGTCTCTGGCAGAAATCAAACATCCGTTCATTATTAAAACAGAACCCTGCAATTCAGCCCAATTTTGATTATGTCACCATGTTATAACACCTAATTTGGTAAACAAATTGTTCCCAGCAGAAGTGATTTAATTTATCCCCACTTCAGATACACATCTGGGAAGTGCAAAACTGAATTAAAACCAATCAAAAGCACCGAGAGCACAGAGAATTTTCTTCTAAACCTTTCCTTGCTACTTAACCAACACTTGCAAGACACAAGATCAGGCAGCAGCTTTTCTTACTGTCCAGTCACTCAGAACGTGGCAACAAACAAGGCTGTCCGTCAGCAGTTCTGTTTCAAACTTCCTAAACATTTTATTTAGCTCCTTTTAAAGGCTACATTAGAAAAAATAACAATATTGAACAACCAAAACAACCAAAACAACCAACTAAACACCCCAAACAAAATCCAAACCTCCAAAAATACCCCATCTTGCATCAACTTTTGTTTGTTATCATATACGATTCCTTAACTGAACAGCAATTACTTACTACTTTATGACTAAGTGTTAGAACGTTTGGGAAAATCCACTGAAATTGAGGTAGTGGTATTTGGTTTTTTAATGTTTACAAGCATTGTCTTTTTAATGTCCTCCATATGGATTGCCTTTTTCTCCTTCTGTCTCTGTTCTTCATCTGGTGGAGATGGCTTTGAGTGCTGAATACTAATTAATGGATTTTTGGCCCAACTTATGACTGTTTGTTCTGAATTATTAATTCAGTTTGAAAAGCATCTGAACTGAGTAGGAAACCACTGAGATAATCTCATGCAGGGCCAATGGAAGATGCTGATGGAAACACACATAAGTGAAGAAAACACATGCGAATGTGCAATATTCTGCTCAAGGCTTCCTCATGTTTTCCTCTTGGATACACCTTTCCAGCAAGAACATTATCTATGTTCCTGTTGCTTCTGCTAGCTCCTTCATATCTCCAGTACTTTTATTGAAATGCAGCAGAGAAACTAAACATCTGGCAAGTCACCAAGCCAGAGTCACTGAGAAAAGCTGAAAAATCCCTCAGAGAGGGACCAACATCTGCTCGATAGGTAGTGAAAAATAAACCTCCAATAGACTAATTTTAACAACAAATAAAAGGGTCTAGGGGAAGGTTTTCTAAAATGCTGTTTACTCACATTATGCAATTAAATTGGCATTACTGTATTTGACAGTCAGAGAAAAGCAATTGTGAAAAGATTATGTGCTCAAAGGAACTGATAAAAGGACTCAATTTTCTACTTGCATAGCAAGAAAATCTGCTTTTTGAATTCTTATGGGTATTTTCTGGGCAAGAACCTATGAACTTTGTCCACTGCAATGCCAAAAAAGCTGTAAAAGAAACACTGTGCTCATCTGGGTCTTAAAAACCACCAAGTCCCAATGTTTCATGTTCTGTAGAAAAGCTATTTCAAAAGATGAAAAAAAAAATCTCCATCTCACTTAATGAACGTATCAGCTAATTCACCACTTGAAATTAAAGACAACTACACTATTATAATTTATTGCAAAATTCACCATGATTTTTTCACCAAGATAAATTCATTGGAAATTATTTGTGTGTAGAAGCTGTCGCCAGTGAGGATTACCAGATGGAAGATAAATGCAAGAATACAGATGTGAGTAAGCAAACAATATTTAAGTTACAAACTTGAGAATTACGCTGAGTGATAACACAAAAATCCAAACTTCATAATGAGGTACAGGGTACTGGTTTTGTCATGCACAGACTTAGATCCATTTATGCTGCAAGTCCAGTTTGCTTAGGAGCCAGTGAGTGAATCCTTTCCTTAGTAACATACTATGAAATAAATCTGAGAACTGCAAGGAATCATCCCTAAATCACAGATACATCTCTGATTTTATCAGATTTGCACCTTTTGGTTACATGAGAAATGTGCAGAAGAAATAGGATCATGTCCCATAGAACTGCAGCCTGATGCATGTGAGGAAGTACAAGGCATGTCAAGAGACAGTTCTCAAAAAACAAGTGACAAAGATTGAAGTTTCCTTTGCATTTTCCTTGCTAGTCACTGTATGACCATGAACAATGGCAATGTAAGATGTCCTGCAATAATAAATTCCACTGAGAAGGGCAAAGGTGTGGGAAGTAGCAACTGTTTGCACCTGAGGATGTGCTCACAGCTGAACACTGACAGCAACAGGAGCACTGCAGCTGTTCAGCTCTGAAAAAGGGCACACAGAGTTCTACCTTCACCCAAGAGCCATCAGAGCACACAAGCTGCACCCAAAGCTCCACAGTGATTTCCTGCTGCACATCACCAGGCTCTGACACACATGAACAACACCAGGGATGCACCTCAGAGTGCAGGGTACCAAAAGATGCATTTAATTCCTGGGTGGTCATGAAGATGCATAAAAGGGAAGTCATATGGGAAAACCTTATCCTGACTGCTAGAGATCTCTCACCATAACTTCAGAGGCCAAGTATTTTTCCTAATCAAATGTTTAAAATAAGTCATAGACACCACTCTTAATTGTCAAGAAACCAGTGTGTTGCATTAAGTAAAACGATCTCGAAGAATTGAGACTACATTTCTGTCTTTTGAGTTAGAAAAAAATTCCTATTTCAAGAAATACTGATTCTTTTCTGAAACCACAGTTTTTTTGTAAATCCGGGAAGTACTTATGAATGGGTAGTTGTGAGTTAGTTAAAATAATTTATCTTACTTGAACCTGTGTTCTTCACTGAAAGGACCTGATCTGAAAATTTTCTCCCACACCATATAAATGCCTCATTAAAACTAGTTACATTACTTGGTTAGTTACATGTGAATTGATGGATTTTGCCTGTACTTGGAAGACAAAGAAAAAAGTAATTTTTAAAATGATCAATTCATGATTCTCATTGACCTGAACAAGCTGGGCCACACAAAAAGACCCTGAAAGGTCCAAATTAAAAGATGGAAGCCACAATAACTGGCTAGAAATTAATTTGTGTTGCTGGTATTTCTGGCTGCCTTGCACTGGGTAAGCAGCACAAGTCCTTTATGCCTATAGAAGGCAGGGAGATCAGGTTTGACAATGAGTGCTGTCATCATGTGAGGATAGATATGGAGAGCAAAGAATTAATCACATTCCAGACCACTCCTGCAGTATACTGGCACATATAAATCCAGTGTTCCCATTGATCCCTATCTGTTACCTAAACGTTCTGACCAGAACAGCTCAAAGCCACAGATTGTTTTAGTGGCTATATTATCATGAAGCCTTCCTTCCTTAATAAAAATAATGCTGCAGTGTATGTACTAAACCAAAGTATAATAATAAAAAGATAAAAACTGCCAATAGGTTCCACACAGAATGAACTGGCTTCCAAATTACAGAAAGCTCTGAAATATTACGTGAGAGGCCATGTGTTCCGTGGGGTCAGTGGTTGGAGACAGGGACAATACACACACCTCAAAGCTTCATGCAACAGCAGCCTGTTTTATTGTCCAAACCTAGTATATACAGGGAATTTGAAACACCCCAGTCTCAACTGCTGATTTGTCTGATCCCTACACAGCCCAACTCCTGACCGGGGAGATGTCTGCAGGCTAGTATGGTGATAGGTGAAGTCCCTGTGTAGATTTAAATCAAATCTATCCTTGCCCGCCCAGGGGCTGCAATGCTGCAAGAAACATACCTTTGCCTTTTCAGCATAAAATAGATTAAATTCTTCATAGTGAAAACCTGACAGAGGCTTTTAAGACAGGTTTCTTCACCTTGCTGACATGTTTTAATTCTCTTGTCACTCCACTTACCACACCTAAAATTGTTGTTACTGGTACATGTCACTGTTCTGATTTAAGGACTCCAGAGAATCTGCCACAGAGATGGAGATTTTAGCTATTCCCCTGAGGGAAAAAAAGCCATTTAACTTTAGTGGATGAAACTGCCACCAAAGACAGACACTAAACACATGTGACATTGCCCTTGAAACAACAAGTAATTACTACCACAAGTGCGACTCATGCACTAATATGCAAGAGACACCTATCTACTAATGTAATAATAGACCACCAAGAGAATATACAGGCAATCTCCATTAGAGAGAAGAAATTTAGTAAATATTTACCAGCTAAAAATCCTGTGTGAGGTGACATACTTCCCTGGCATTCGGTGCACTTGAATTTGAACTCTTTTCCACAAGGTTCACTTTTCCCTGTGTATCTGAGCACTGATAACACCAGTCAGACTGGCAACTCCCTTGGGCTCCAACAGCTATTGAATACTGGTTTAAGATCATAGAATGGGTTGTGTTGAAAGGGACCTTAAATATCATCCAGTCTGGATGGGCCATGGGAGGGACACCTTCCACTGTCCCAGGCTGCTCCAAGCCCCAATGTCCAACCTGCCCTTGGATACTTCCAAGGATCCAGAAGCAGCCACAGCTGCTCTGGGAACCCTGTGGTAGGACCTCTCCACCCTCCCAGGGAACAATTCCTTCCAAATATCCCATCCATCCCTGCCCTCTGGTAGTGGGAAGCTATTCCCTTTTGTCCTGTCCCTCCATCCCTTATCAGTTGCCTTTCTCTATCTTTCCTGTAGCTCCTTCAGGCACCGGAAGTCTGTAATCAAGTTACTCCAAAGCCTTCTCTTCTCCAGGCTGAACAATCACAAGGAAGCATTTTTTCCTCTTGTGAAAGTCAAAGATAAATTAATTATAACCCACAGAGGGGAGAGCTTACTTGTACCCCATTTTTCTAAAATGGCAGTGCTGTGGCACCATCACTCCCATCAAGCCCTTTCCTGCAGGTGCCAGTGCAGGCATACCCACAGCAGGGACTTGTGTGGCCACTACACATTTGCACACACAGACACCACACTTCCACCTACAACCCAGGCAAGGGATATTCCCACACCTATCCTGTTTGCAGGCACTGAAGACTGGACAGCAGCAGAGCCAGCCTGGCCTGTTCCAGCTGATGGACTGAGCACTGCCAGCTAATTGTGTAACAGCTCTTCACTCAATTCCCAACAAGAACACTGGATAAGTGATGTCATGAAATACCTTAAAACACATTTATGCACAGTTAAATAATTCAGAACTCAGGAACACAGCTTTCTCACGCAGTTCACCATCACCAACAGCTCATCCAAATCACATCCAGACCTGAACATTTCAGTGAATGTAACTTCCTTTTCGTTTTACTCTCCTACCCTGGCTCTGAGTGTCCCACACTCTGCGGTACTCCCTCACCACCTTTTGCATGCCAAGGTCCCCAAACCCTTGGCATGCAAAAGGTGGTGAGGTCACATGCTCTGGCTCTGGGTGGGTGGGCTCCCACCCAGAGCCCACCCTGCAGCTGCACTGAAGGGATTCCAGTGAAAGGTATCATGATGCACTCTGTAATCCTCTTCCCAGCCCACATTCACACCCCATACCTCCCTGGAGGTAACTAATGAAAGTTAACAGTAATAGCTCAGGTACCCACCCAGAAGCCCTGGTGAGAATTATGCAAGGATGAGCAGTGCTGCTTGCCTTCCGAGCAATAAGTTAAATGGCTTTAAACCAGATGTAATTGGGTGGAACAGGGAAAGATAAAAAGACATCTGCTTAAAGCAATCTCAGCACTTATCAGAGCAGGCAGAACTGTCCCCCTGCCCCTCCACCCATAGCTGGAGATCCACTGTACATGAGCATTAAGATAACATTCCAGCCCTTCCTCACTTACGGCTCATTTATTATTCACCATAAAAGCATAGAGAAGTCTCAAAAGGGGGCAGGTCCTCCCACTCCTCACTCTACTGATGCTTCCCAAGCCAAGGCTGGCCTGAGTGGCTGCAACTTCAGGATCACCCAGGGAGTTCCCTCACATTTCTGGGTGGATTGACACAACCAGACAACAACACAACCAGGCAACTAGGCAACACTACCAGGCAACAAACTGGGTATCACCAACAATACCAGCATCCCTCGGGCTCTTTGCTACCAAATCTTTATGTAGTATCAAATGACACAGTGGTCCTTTTCAGGAAAAAATATTCCTTGAATCACTGTAACAAACAGAAAATCCTGTTGTGGGAGTCTTTCCTTTCTTCTTTTTTTTTTTTTTTTTTTCCCCATAGGACTCCCACATTTTAAAAATGTGGGAAATGCTGAAAGTTGCAGTTTTTATTTGGTTTTTGTGGAGTCTGAAGTCTCTCACTCACAGATGTACAGAGAGGAATAATTTAAATCTTATAAAAAGAATGTATTTCAAAACTAATACATTCCACATCAGACGTGTGAATGAGGCCTGACTAAACTATTTAGCAGCTTCTTCTCTTTTCTTCTTTATCCATAGGAGTTTAGAATGGGCTCATTATTTTTGAGGTTCCTTTGCACAATGCAATTATTTAGTCATCTAAATAATGAGAAATACACAATGTCTTTCTCTAAAAGCTTTTCAACCAAATATTCTTGCATTCAAATTTTTTCTTAGCTATGCCAGTTTAATTTCAGTGACTTGTGTATATTCTCTTTTACCTAATTTCAGAATCTTCTGTAAACAAGAATTCTGGTTTCTGTATAATTCCAAAATAACACAAATAGGTGCCATGTTTGGAACTCAACATCTTTTGGAAAAACAAGCTTAAAAATTTACCTGCTTCACACACAAAAGCTTGGGACTTCCATGAACAACACTGTTATTCATACACAGATTTACAAGGGCATCTTTTAACTGAACGTTACTTAAAGGAGTTCATATGACATGTTTCCTATTTCTTGGAAAAAGCACTTTGCCATTGATTTTGTTTTCTATTTTTCCTAAAAAATATACAGTTTTTCCTAAAAAATATACAAGACTCCCACTGTCTCATGAGAATAATACCTAATTGCCAAAATCGGATATTTTAATTTAATATCTTCACTGCAACAACACACTGGGTTCCTAGCACTACAAAAATTACTGAGCTTTGTTTCAAAAATTAACTTGAACTGTAAATAAATAGGCATCCCCACATCTACATGTTCACAGGAATTTTTTAGACAAATAATAGGAAAACACTCTATATTTAATTCCTTCAGGCTTTCAATGTCATTAACAGATCATAAATGGATCTTTCATAGGTATTCAGCACATCTAATAAGGGTGAGGCTCTGCATGTAGCATGGGCTTCATTTGGAGGCTTAAATTATTCACTTGATTTAAAAAACCCAGACCAACGATTTCAATCTTGGCTCCTTTCACAAAATGTAATTATCTTCTAAAATGGCATAACACTTTAAATTAATGGTCTGAGGCACCACCAAAAGTCATAACATTTTCAAATTCAATGCCAAACAGTTAAACAAGTACCCACTAGATGGCTGTTAACATGTAAGATCATAGTATTTCTAGGGCTTAATAAATAAAGGAAATTTTCTTCACTGAAAAAATACAGGTTTTGCTTTGCAATTCATATGCTCAACAACAAAAAAATCACATTCTATTATATATTTATATTAGGGAAACAAGCAATATTGTCTGAATAAAGGGTTTTCTCAAAAGGGAAAAAATAAACTGTTCTGGCACAGAATCTCCTCTGTCTTTCTGTGTGACCATGGTTAGAGCTTTTTAGCCAATATTTCCTTGCAGAAGGACGTGCTGGACAGTCAGACCTGGGAGGAGGGGCTGAGGGAGCTGGAAAGCTTCAGCCTGGAGAAAAGGAAGCTCAGGGATGACCTTCTGGTTCTGCACAACTCCCTGATAGGAGGGGACAGCTGGGTGTTGTTGGCTCTGCTTCCAGGAGGAGAGGGAACATCCTCAGGCTGGGCCAGGGCAGGCTCAGGGGGGACACTATGAAGAATTTCTCCATGGAAAGGGTGTTCAGGCCTTGGCAGGGGCTGCCCAGGGAGGTTTGGAGTCCCCATCCCTGGAGGTGTCCAAGGGAGAGATGTTTGGGGCTTTTTTCCTTGTTTATTCAATAGTAAAATCCAAAATCTACTGTATTTAACCTCAGCCAAGTCTTGAATTAAGAACGCAACAAAGCTTTTTTTTTATGCCCAGAGTTCAATTCGTGTCCTTGGTTTTATATCCTTTCTCTGTAACATTTCTCTTTCATTTCTGCCTCACACATGCTTCTTGTCATCCCACTTCTCTCACAGACATGCTTCACTTCACAAATTAATAACTAATGAAGCCCTTCTGCTCTCCCATGCTTTGCATAAGCCTTTATTCTGGCTGATGACATGGGATTGTTTTCTGTTATGGTTCCTTTAGTTTTAACAATTGCCTTTGTAGAACTGGTTAATTATTTATAACTAACAGTTCTCCTAAATGAAGAGCAGCTGTTTAAATTATCCAAAATTATAGGTCCAATGTCATTCATACCAAAGTGATGATGACCCTGGGGTTTTGACAATAGAATATAAACATAGCATAATTTTTTCAAAAGGTATGTAGCAGCAATGTCCATTGATTGGTTGTCTTGGCTTTACCTTAAAAGAATTTTATATAAAGAAGAAAGTGTCATTTAATAATTTTCTCAAATATGTCCAAAGACATGTTCCTGTTTCTTTTCATTTTGCTTTCTCTGCAGTAACTCTCTGCTGCAAAGTACCTTTAAAACATAATTACTTTCAGTATTAGAGATCCAGAGTCCTTAAGGCTGAATATGTAACGGTAAGGTGATACACACATAGACACACAGAGCAGCACATGAGAGGTTGAGTGTGAAGGGATGTGTTGGAACTCTGGGAAAAGGAGGGTTTTTATGTATGACCACTATAACATTAGAGTAAAAGCACTGCTCAGGAACAGATACATAACCCAAGTTACATGGTTAAGTCATAATTTCCTGATATTTCTTGTATTTACCACTCATGAAAGCTAGTAGGGATTCCATTCAATACAATAGATTAGAAAACTATTCCAGTTACAACTTCAGCAATTACAGGAACTGTACCTCACTTCCATTTTAGAGAACAGCAGAAAAAATTAATTCCCAAATTCATTAAGTATAAAGCCTTATATTATTGTATTAACTTCTTTTATTCCTTTCAAGTAAGTATAAAACCTTAGTGAGCTTATCTGGTTTTAATATCTATTCATTACACAGAGAGGAGGAGAACAAGGCTCTCAGAGTTGTCTTGTCAATCGCCCCTCGCTTCCCTGCTGATGGCCGGGGAAGACCGGCACCCTGTGCCTGACTGACAGGACATGGCGGGGGGGGTGGGGGGTGCAAGCATCTGATCAGCTACCTTGTCAATTGCCCCTCAGTGACCTGAGGGTTTTTAAGGAAAGACTGGACAAGGCACTCAGTGCTCTAGGCTGGGTGGCAATGTGAGCATCAGACGTCTTTTCCAACCTACATGACTCTGGGATTCCCTGTCTGATCTCCTGAAGTATCTTGAGGAGTGGGGAGTGAAAGAGCTACTGCTTGTTTTTGAGAGGATGCCACAAAAATGCCATTGTCACCTTTTTAAGAAACAGCTTCTTGAATGTTCCCAACTCTAAAGAGTGTGTGTAAGTGTAAATACTGGTACTTACCAAGTCAGAGCATTGATTGGCCATCAAAATCTTTTATGTAGGAATTGTGGCTACACCAGACTCTTGTGGCTTCTGGTGAAAATAAAACTTGAGTTGTTGAAATTCCTCTCATTGGCTTTTACCTTATTATTTCCAGTGCTGTGTTCTGTGTTTTCCACCCTGTAAATTGCAAGCGTTTGAGCTGTAGCTGTTTCCCTCAGCAGCATCTAAATCCCCTGCTTGGTCTTTCCTTTCATGCAAAGGCTTTTGCTGGTTTACAGTACTTTTTTGGCTGCCACTGTCTCATGCACATGCCCTGTGTTGCCCCAATCCCTGGTAACACCCAGGCGCTACTCTTGTGCAAAGCAGAAAAAATTATCAGCTGGAACCACTCATGTACTACTTCTTGATCTAAAGGAGCCTGAAGTGGTCTGGCTACAACGCTTTATCTTTGATCTCCACTAGTGGGAGGATTTCCCAGAAGTGGTAAAGGGGCTGGGTGCAGGAATTGTCAAGTAGGAAAAAAGTGAGCCACACCCACCCACCCCACTTGAAGATAACCCAGCACCATCACAAAAGCATTTCTGGTGCTTTCATAGTTGATATTATTGATTATAGTTGACAAGATTGATTTTGTTTGTTTCTCTTTGACAAGAGCTCAGGGGGTGTGGGGGGGGAGGGGTGGGGCTTCTGCCTGCTTTATAAAGGGAACCCCTGGAGGCCCTTTTCCTCCCGGAGGGGCTGTACCTGGTGGGTGCCAGGGCTTTCCTTGCTAGCCCCACTCGGAGTCACTGAGCTGGGCTGGGTTCCAAGGGTGGCCCTAGCCCATCTGTGATGTGTCTGGCACGTGTGACATCAGGGGGGCTGTGTCACAGTGGGGGCAGCTCTAAAAGGACCCCGCAGGTAACGGTGGCCCCGCACAGCCTGGGCAAGTGGTGAGTGCACATGTGGCAGGGCTGGGCTGGGCCAGGGCAGGGGCACAAGTGCCACATCCAGGGCTGCACTGTCCCCCTGCATCCAGGGCCAGTCCCTGATGTCAGTGCCTTAGGAAGGGCGCAAGCCTGCTGCTGTCATGCTGGGACAGGTCTTGCTGCCTGCCAGCTGTCCGGGGTCCTCTGCTTCCTGCCCTCCACTCCTCACTTCACAAGCTCCCTTGGTAGCTGCACTAAAAGCCTTGTCTCTCTCCCGCTGCAAACCATGGCGGACAGATCAGTCCTGACCCTGTTTGTGCTGCTCATCTTCCAGTTCCCACAGCCTGTGGTGAACAGATTTGATGAGCAAGAGTGGCAGCCATGTGTGGGGCACCTGGAGCAGGACACCATGGAGCTGCCTGAGCCTGGCTGGGGAGCCCTGCTCAGGGCTTCCTTGTAGCAGTGGCCCTTCTGGGCCACTGCCCAAGTGCTGCTCCTGCCTTTGGCTCCCTGGTTTTGGCACAGAAGGGCAGAGGAGGCAGAGAGCAGAGGCCAGGAGAGTTCAGGAAGAGGCCTTGAGGTGCAGGTTGGAAATCAAGCACAGAAGGCTTTGCTTAAAGCAGAGCTTCGAGGAGATAAAGGCCATGTAGAAGACTGTGCTAGTTTAGTATTAATTGATTTTTGGTGAGGAGAGATAAGAGACAACAACACGGAAGTGATTATCTGAAGGAGCTGTTGAGACCTTCCTCTGTGCATGGCAAAACCAATAGCTGGCGAGCTCTGAGAATTGGCACCTTGTTAAACTACTAAAAAGCTGAACATGCCTCAATGAACACCTGTTAAAAATGAACAAGCCCCAGGAATTTATCACTTTTTTCCAGCCGGGGAAGAGGTAACAGGCCAACCAGGCCTCCCAGCACACACAGGCCAGTCAGGCTGGCAATTAGGGTTCAGAGGAATTGAAGGGACCTAGATTCTGACCAATTTAGTTTTGGAGAAATCCAGCAAAATTTGCAAATTTGTAGCTTGGGTGTCCAGGGTGGGCTACGGCAAGTGGCCGCAAACAGAGGCCATTTTCCAGGGGAAAAAGAAGTCATTGGCCCAGGCTCCGGGCATCAGATGAAAGCTGGCGATTGGGGCTCTGAGGACTTGTATTGGCTTAGATTGTGACCACTTTAGTTTAGGAGAAATCCAGCAAAATTTGCAAATTTGTAGCTTGGGTGTCCAGGGTGGGCTACGCCAAGTGACCGCAAAGAGAGGCCATTTTGCAGGGGGAAAAGAAGTCATTTGCCCAGTCTCTGGGTATCAGATGAAAGCTGGCAATTGGGGCTCTGAGGACTTGCATTGGCTTAGTTTGTGACCACTTTAGTTTAGGAGAAATCCAGCAAAATTTGGAAATTTCTAGCTTGGGTGTCCAGGGTGGGCCAGGGCGAGAGGCCACAAACAGAGGCCATTTTCCAGGGGAAAAAGAAGTTCTTTGCCCAGGCTCTGGGCATCAGATGAAAGCTGGCGATTGGGGCTCTGAGGACGTGCAGGGACCGAGATTCTGACCACTTTAGTTATGGAGAAATCCAGCAAAATTTGGAAATTTCTAGCTTGGGTGGCCAGGGTGGGCCAGGGCGAGAGGCCACAAACAGAGGCTATTTTGCTGGGGAAAAAGAGGTCACTTGCCCAGGCTTTGGGTATCAGATGAAAGCTGGCGATTGGGGCTCTGAGGGCGTGCATTGGCTCAGATTCTGACCACTTCAGTTAGTTTTGGAGAAAGCCAGTAAAATTTGGGAATTTGTACTTTGCGTGGCCAGGGTGGGCCAGGGCGAGAGGCCACAAACAGAAGCTATTTTGCAGGGGAGTAATAAGTCATTTGCTCAGGCTCTGGGTATCTGATGAAATCTGGCGATCGGGGCTCTGAGGGTTTGCATTGGCTCCGATTCTGACCACTTCAGTTAGTTTTGGAGAAAGCCAGTAAAATTTGGGAATTTGTACTTTGCGTGGCCAGGGTTGGCCAAGGCGAGTGGCCACAAACAGAAGCCATTTTGCAGGGGAGTAATAAGTCATTTGCCCAGGCTCTGGGTATCTGATGAAATCTGGCGATTGGGGCTCTGAGGGTTTGCATTGGCTCAGATTCTGACCACTTCAGTTAGTTTTGGAGAAATCCAGTAAAATTTGGGAATTTGTACTTTGCGTGGCCAGGGTGGGCCAGGGCAAGTGGTTGGAAACCGAGGCCATTTTCTAGGGGAAAAAGAAGTCATTTGCCCAGGCTCTGGGTATCAGTTGAAAGCTGACGATTGGGGCTCTGAGCATGTGCAGGGACCGAGATTCTGATCACTTTAGTTTAGGAGAAATCCAGCAAAATCTGGAAATCTCTGGCTTGGGTGGCCAGGCTGGGACACAGTGTCGCCACAAACAGAGGATATTTTCCAGGGGAAAAAGAAGTCATTTCCCCGGAGTCTGGGTAACAGGTGACAGGTGCTTTTTGCTTCTCTGAAGACTTGTGTATGCCTTGTTTCTTGCAGCTGTATTTTTGGAGTAATCCAGAAATTTATGCCAATTTCTAGCCTCCATGTTAGCGTAAGCATGGGTGAGTAGCCGCAAACATATGCAGTTTTCCTGGGGAAAAATGTGGATGTGTGGATTCTATGAATGTAGAGATAGTGATGCAGGTAATCTCACCCCTAGGTAGTTACTCTTCTTTAATTTTAAAGAATTTGTTACAGACCTGCACTAATTAGCCACAGCTAGATCAAAATAGGATGGGTATTGTTGAAGAATAGTTTGGCTAGGTTGGAGGTTAGATGGATCTTGATGTCAATGCAGGAAGAAGAAGGAATCAGTGCTTTGAGGAGATGCCCATGAGAAACCGCCAAAAAGGTGAGACACCTTTGCAATAAAATGGCAAGAGAAAAAGTCATTTGTCCAGGGTCTGGGCATCAGATGAAAGCTGGTGATTGGGGCTCTGAGCCCTCCACCTGAGGTCAGTTGCAGTGCTGCAGCCTTGTGGAAAGAGAGGCATACTGTAGCTCGCCCTGGCTGATATGAACAGCCACCTTGTTGACAGAGAGAGGTACTGCAGTTCTCCCCATACTAATCCACCAGGGTGAGATGCAGTACCTCTCTCTTTCCACAAGATGGCAGCAGCCCTGCCGTTTATGTTGTCCAGGATGAGCTCCAATACATCTCTGTGTCCGCAAGGCGGCAGCACTGCCACAGATTTCAGGTGGAGCTAACTGCAGTAACTCTTTCTTTCCACAAGGCTGCATCCCTGCCATCCTCATCAGCCAGTGTGAGTTGCAGTACCACATTCTGTCCACAAAGCTGTAGAACTGCCTCCCACCTCACTTTCCGGGGGATCTGCAGTACATCTATCTGTCCAAAAGGTGGCAGCACTGCCACCCACCTCTTTTATTTCTATCTGCAGTACCTCTCTCCGTCCACATGGTAGCAGCATTTTCTTCCTCCTCAATGGAGTGGATCTGCATTACCTGCACTTCTAAGCCTCATAACTCCTCACAATTTTCTAAAACATTTTAAAAAAGAGAAAAATAATTTTCCAAGTACTCCATAAAGAAAAAATTTCTACAAATACGCAAAAATACTTTCAAATCAATAAAATCACTCTATTACATTCTAACAAAACCCGAAATCACCCTAAAATCCCCCCAAAAATTTTAGAAACATCCCTAAAAAAGCAAAACTCTTATTAAAATTGAAACAAATATAAATGCACAAAACATGGACACATACTTAAAAGCATTCAAAAACCTCCTTTAACCACTTCTTATTTCATGGAGCTTATACGACAAAAATAAATACAAAATATCTTATAAATACCCAGAAAACTCAGAGTAATAAACATTATAGAGTCATAGGAAAGTACCTAAAAATTCATCTTACGAAACATGACAAATAAACCCTTTAAATACGCTGTAACACCCTGTAAATCTGAAATCTCCAGCACACAATCAAAAACAATGAAAAGCCACCAATAGTCACTTAAAATACTCATGCTATACAATACCACCTGAACACCCCTAAAATACCCCCGTAGCAGACTAGAAATATACCAAACTTATACACACTCTGTAACTCAACCTACAGTAACCCGAAAAGACCTATAAATCTAACAATGAAATAAGAAAAGAAAAACCCAAAAAATACCCCTTAAACATAAAATAAACTGATTAAATTCCCACAGACCATGAAAGGATCCTAAATTCACCTGAAAACACCTCCAAATCTTGCGATGAAATTCTACGAAAAACCCTAAAAATACCCTTTTAACAGCCTATACAAGCAAAAAGCCTGTACTCTCTTCAAAACCCTCCAAATTCACCTAAAAACACCCTCAAAGTTATTGTGTGCAATGCTTCCAGAGACCCCGGTAAAACACCCCTGTGAACACACACATTCCCGCACACTCTGGGGAACACCTAAAAACACAGGAAAACTCCTCCAAATTCATGCTCTAAAATTAGACCAGAAAGAAATCTTAAACATGATATAAACAGCTTAAAACCACTCAAACACATTCAATGAAATCTACTTAACTTTGTCTCAAACACATGAAATATGTTATAAATTATCGTCACTAAATATCCTAGACCACAAACCAAACATTTAAAATCAAAAATTTCTCACTGAGTAGCGAATACACAAATACACACCTACAAAGGTATTTTGTCAGTTTTTCTTATAGTTTCTTATAGAATGGTATTAGCAGCGTTAATAGGTGCCTGCAAGCTATTTTCGAGAGTGTGTTTGAGCTTCGAATGAGTCCACACTGGTACAGTGGTATTTTAAGTGTTTTTCTGAGGGGATTTCATAGGATGACTTTTGGAGGAGTTCTCTGGGGATTTTTGGGTGTTTCGAAGAGCGTGTTTAGGTTTAGTGTGTTTATAGACTGTTACAGGTATATTTTAAGATGTTAATTGGCCATGTTTTATAGCGTGAACTTGGAGGCACAAGCACATGATTTTGGGGTGATTTTCATGGTATGTGTCTTTAGGTGTGTTTACAGACCTTTTAAGAAAATTTCTGGTCGCACTTTGTTGCATGTATTTGGAGGCATTTTCGAGAGAATGTGAGGTGTTTTCTAGAGATTTTGTAGGTTTTTTTATGGTTTAGACTTTTAAGTGGTATTCTGCTAGCTGTTTTATTTTATAGCATGAGTTTGGAGGTGTTTTCCGGTGATTTGAGAGTGTTTTCTAGACCGTGTGTACGGCTTGTGTGTATATAGTCTTTTTAACAAGTCTTTCAGATGTGTGTCAGGTCGTATTTTAAAGAAGGACTTTGGAGGTGTTTTTGTGTCATTTCATTGATTTTTAGAGAGTGTCAGTATGTTCCTAGTGATTGGAGAATGTTACAGGAATATTTTAAGGGTTGTTCTTTCCGTAATTCATAGCAAGAATTTGGAAATGGTCTCGGGTGATTTTATTGTGGTTATCATAGTGTGCCCCAGTTTTCCCTGTTTATGGTGTCTTTAGGGGTATTTTTGGGATCTTGATTCAATTTTATAACATGATATTGGAGGAGTTTTCGGTGTATTTTACATTGTTTTTGAGACATTGTTTTTAATTTGTGGTTTTCTAGGCTTTTGCGGTTCTATTTTAGTCGTGTCCTTGTCGTATTTTATAGCATCAGTTTGGAGGTGTTTTCTGTAGATATTATACTCGTTTGGAAAGTATAATTTTTCCGTGTTTATAGGCTGACACAGTGGTATTTTAAGGGTTTTTCAGGTCTTATTTTATAGCATGATTTCGGAGGTGTTCTCTGCTGATTTTAGAATATTAACGACCTTGTGTTCTGGTCTTCTTTGTTTATAATCCTGTACAGGTTTATATTAAATGTATTTTGATCATATTTTATATCATGACTTTGGAGGTGTCTTCGGACAATTTATGTTGGTTTTCATGGTATGTGGGTTGTTTGTGGGTTTATAGGCAGTAACAGGCTAATTTCAAGGGAGATTATGGCCGTATTTCTAGCATGAGTTCGGAAGTGTTTTCCTGTGATTTTAGAGTGTTTTTCATTGTGTGTGGGTGATTTGTGTGTTTATTGTGATACAGGGTAATTTTCAGAGTTTTTTTGGACAATTATATATCATGATGTTGCAGGTCTTTTCGGGAGATTTTAGGCTGTTTTGGAGAGTGTGTGTAGGTGTTTTCTCCTTCTAGGATGTTACAGAGGTATATTGGGGTGATTCTGTCAGAATTTTATAGCATGAGTTTGGAGGTCTTTTCGGGAAATTTTAGGCTGTTTTGGAAAGTGTGTGTAGGTTTTCCTGTATATAGGCTGACACAGGGTTATTTTAAAGGTTTTCAAGGTCTTATTTCATGGCTTGATTTAGAGGTGTTTTTGGGAAATTTTGGGGTATTTTTCATCATGTGTCGGTGTTTCATGTGTTTATACGCCATTACCAGGGTATTTAGTGTTTTTTTTGGATCGTATTTGTAGAATGATTGTGGACGTGTTTTAGGGTCATTTTAGGCTGTGTTGGAGAGTGTGTTTGTGTTTTCTGTGTATATAGGCTGTTACAGCGGTATTTTAAAGTTTTTTTCTAGTCGGATGTTACAGCATGACTTATGAGGCGTTACCTGGTGATTTTCAGTTGCTAACGAGTGAGAGTGTAAGTTTCGAACCTTTCCAATATGTATCCGGGTTAATTTAGGTGTGTTCTTGGTCCTATATTTGAACATGACCATAAAGGTGTTTGCAGGCAGTGTTTTGCTGTTTTGGCCATTGTGCTTAAGTTTTCTGTGTATACAGGCTAGTGCCGTGGTGTTTTGAGTGTTTTCCTACCTCCGGTTCTACAAATTACAGTTTCAGTTGATACACTTAATACTTTTTCCTCCAGAAAATTTCATAGTTATACATAGCATCTTCTCTAACTTCAACTTATTTTTTCTCAATAGTTTATATTTATCTTCTTTACTGGGAGAATAGGGGTATTATGAGAAGATATAAAAAGTTCTTTTCTTGCTAGATTCAGATTTTCCCATCATCGTAAAGATATGAGATATTGACATGCATGTACGGGATGATCTTCTCTCCTAATTGTAACCCTTATGGGTCAATAGTTAATCCTTCCCTATTTCCTTCCCCAGCCAAAACTTTTCTTATTTTTTATTTTAATAAATAAATCCAGAGCTTAACAAATCCAGATATCTGTTCTGATAATTTGAAATTGTCGACAAGCTAACTTACGACCTCCTCATGTTGTTTTCTCATCACTCACGCTACAATGGCTCACCAAGCACACTCTTATCACATAGTAGACCCAAGCCCATGACCTATTTTCAGAGCAGCTGCTGCCCTGCTAACCACTTCAGGACTGACAATATGATTCCACTACAACTCCCCCCGACTTCTCATCCTGGGCCTCATTACTACAGCCCTAGTCATGTTCCAATGATGACGCGACATTGTAAGAGAAAGCACATTCCAAGGTCATCACACCCCAACTGTACAAAAGGGGCTACGATATGGAATAGCCCTGTTCATCACATCAGAAGCCTTCTTCTTCCTAGGCTTCTTCTGAGCTTTCTTCCACTCAAGCCTAGCCCCCACTCCAGAACTAGGCGGACAGTGACCACCAGTCCAAATCAAGCCCCTGAACTCCCTAGAAGTACCACTCTTAAACACTGCCATCCTCCTAGCCTCCTGAGTTACCTTAACATGAGCCCACCACAACATCACAGAAGCTAAACGGAAACAGGCAATCCAAGCCCTATCCCTAACAGTCCTCCTAGGATTCTACTTCACTGCCCTCCAAGCCATAGAACACTACGAAGCTCCCTTCTCCATCGCTGATGGAGTCTACAGCTCAAACTTCTTCGTCGCCACTGGATTCCGCGGTCTGCAAGTAATTATCGGCTCCACCTTTCTCCTAGTATGCCTCCTACTCCTAATCAAACACCACTTCACATCTCACCACTGCCACTTCTCTTCCCCAGCTAGCTGATGTTGAGAGTGAGGGGCGGCAGTTTTCCCCCTGGAGCTCCTTGAATCCCAGTTATCAGTTGTTTTGGCGCAGTATAAAACACAGGCAGTGCACAGGGGTCCCAGGGAAACTTTATTTGATGGTGTTTCTTCCCCTCTTTGCAAGACAGTTGATTTTGACACAAAAAATTATAGCTCACACCCTATAACTTTATTTTGAGGCGTTTTTGGGTACTACTAGGCAGTAATCGATAGTGTGTTTACGTTTTCTGTGTTTGTAGGCTTCTACAGGTGTATTTTTTGTGTTTACCTGTTCGTATAATATATTATGAATTTGGAGGTATTTTCTGGTGATTTTAGGGTGTAATCAAGAGTGTGTATAGGTTTTGACTTTTTCCAGGCTGCTACAGGTGTATTTCACTTGTGTTTCTTATCCTATTCTATTGCATGACTTTAAAGGTGTTTTCATTTTCTGGTCGTTTTAAGCTATTTTCGTAGCTTAAATTGTTCGGAGATTGTTCGTAGGCTTTCTGTGTTTAGAGGCTGGTACTGGGGTGTTTTAAGGGTTTTTCCGGCCGGATTTTATAGCATGATGTTGGAGGTGCTTTCCTTTGATATTAGGGGTTTATCGAAAGTGTGTATAAGTTTTGAGGCTTTTTTAGGTATTATAGGTGTATAGTAGTGATGTTTCTATTAGTATAATACAGCATGAATTTGGAGGCGTTTTCGGGTCTATTTAGGGTGCTGTCAATAGTGTCTGTAAGTTCTAGGCTCAAACAGTGTTCTTTTAGGGGTGTTTCAGGTTGTATATTTAGCATGATACAGGAGGTGTTTTGGTGATTTTGGTCTGCTTTGTAGACTGTAGGTTCTGTTCGTTTTCATGCTCCTAAAGGGCTATTTTAGGACTTTGTTCCTATTTTATACCCACTTGCCGGGGCCGACGCTGCTATCCTGGATTAGGGACTCCGATGATCTGGGAGCCTCTCTGCATTGCCACCACTGAGCCAGCTCACTCCTGGCCAGAAAACCTGTGTAATCTGCCCTCAGCACCACCGCCAGGTCCCCTCTGTGAATCCTTCTCTGCCGCAGCCCCTGAGACACCGCCGCTTGTACAGGAGCAGTCAAACATCTCCCAACATTGACAGCTCAAACTTAGTGCCTCTAGGTGCTCTCGACTTTTTTTTTTTTTTTTTTTTTTTCCCTTAGCCAAAATATCCACTTTTCCCATCAAGGAGGGCCTGTTCTGCCAAAATTTTTTCAGACCCCATTTCGGCATTGAGAAGTCTCTTTAACAACCATGTGTTAAGACACCTCCTTGATCTTTATACAGAAAGCTCATTCACACTTCTGCTCTCTTCTAACACTAAAACATCACCACTCCATGTTCCAGCACCCCAGAGTCTGCTAACCACCCCTCCCCTTCTTCAATTTCTCTCTCCTCTTCTTGATTTCTTTTTCTTTTTTTTGATTCAACACACTCCAGACTGTACAATGTGTACAAACAAGTAGTTTACTTCCAAAATTGAACATATAATTTTCTTTAACTAGGATTGCAGTAGCTGTTATAGGTTAAATACATAATGGCCTGCTGTGGCCTACAGGACTTAACATCTTTGATAAATGAGCTACTAGTTTCTTTACTCCTTTCCACTCCTGAATTAAAATTTCATGAGCTACTCCATTTTCTACATTTACATACAGAAGAGAAAGGTTTTCCTAACCATGATAAACTTAAAGCGGGTACACAGGCCAGTTTTTAACTTCAAGTCTTCTAACTTAACATTACTTTCTTTGGACCATTTTCCATTAAAAAAAATTTTCTGCTTGTGTGTATCACTCAATCCATAATCTAAAATATCTGTATAGTTTAAGTACTTTTCTAATCTCCACCTTTGAAGAGGGAGGGGGAAGGGATAGAATTCCTGAAATTTTCTCATGGTTGAGTTTCCAGCTACCTTTATTTATTATCTAAGATATTTTACCTCCGGTTCTACAAATTACAGTTTCAGTTGATATACTTAATACTTTTTCCTCCAGAAAATTTCATAGTTATACATAGCATCTTCTCTAACTTCAACTTATTTTTTCTCAATAGTTTATATTTATCTTCTTTACTGGGAGAATAGGGGTATTATGAGAAGATATAAAAAGTTCTTTTCTTGCTAGATTCAGATTTTCCCATCATCGTAAAGATATGAGATATTGACATGCATGTACGGGATGATCTTCTCTCCTAATTGTAACCCTTATGGGTCAATAGTTAATCCTTCCCTATTTCCTTCCCCAGCCAAAACTTTTCTTATTTTTTATTTTAATAAATAAATCCAGAGCTTAACAAATCCAGATATCTGTTCTGATAATTTGAAATTGTCGACAAGCTAACTTACGACCTCCTCATGTTGTTTTCTCATCACTTTTTTTTTTATTTGGAATTATTATTAACGTAACTCTTCCAGCTCCATTTTCTGATGCATCTTATGTTCCTGATCTGCTAAATTATTACTTCTTATTTCAGTGATCTTAACATTTAGTGGTTTTTAATGGGTACTACATATATCGCTGCAGATAATTTTGATGCTTCTAAGACTTCTAAAATGAGTCACTTATTTACTAACCCTTTTCCACTTGAATTAAATAGATCTCCGTCTTCCCAAATTTTTCCAAAATTATGTAGTATGCTAATTATTCCAGGGCTATTTTAGACCATAAAATTCACAGATTTGTGCTGAGCAGTTGATAGTAATTTACCTCTTTCAACAGTTTGCCTGTTTGCGGGTTTTTTTCCTATCAACTAGTGCGTAAGGTGTATTTTCTCCTTTTGCAAGGAGTTGTATTCCTGTTAGCTAACATAACTCCGGAAGGGCTATCCTGGGGTATGTCGCTAGTAGGCTTTTATTCCCCCTTTCTCATGTACCGAACTTACTGGTTCTCTATTGCATTTTCAAGACCTTATCCATGCATAATCTGGCTCTGTTCCTCACTCTCACTAACAGATTAAACACCGCTTCTCTTTCAAATACTCACACCCAAAAGTAAAGAACATTTTTTCTCACTCTATTTTCCAATAATTACATCACCCTCCAAGGAGACTTGGTAAAGCTTAATATGCACAATCTGCATTAAACACACTTTGATTTGTCTACATTACTCACTTTTATTTCTCATTCATTTTCACGCAATCTTTTACAACCTCAGGACACAAAGCAGATCCCTGTAGCCAGGGAATCACGAGTACCTGTGGCCACCTTTCGCCATGGGGGTGTCTTCTGCGTTTCAGTATCACCAGGCTTCCTGGACGTGCCCTGACACTTGTGCCTCCATGACAGCCCACATGTCAGGCAGTCTGCGTGCCTCTCACACTCTTTAGCCACAGACATCACTTTTATTTCTCATTCATTTTCACGCAATCTTTTACAACCTCAGGACACAAAGCAGATCCCTGTAGCCAGGGAATCACGAGTACCTGTGGCCACCTTTCGCCATGGGGGTGTCTTCTGCGTTTCAGTATCACCAGGCTTCCTGGACGTGCCCTGACACTTGTGCCTCCATGACAGCCCACATGTCAGGCAGTCTGCGTGCCTCTCACACTCTTTAGCCACAGACCCCTTCACAGTCCAGAGAGAAGAGTGGCAGGTTTGCTGGTCACGTTTACCATAGCCAGAGTTCCCACCTGCATGGGACACAACAGCCTAAACTCAGGTCACTTATACCTTAGCCAGAGTACCCAGCTACCCAGGAGAAAACATCCTAATCGCAGGTCACGTATAACTTAGCAAGGGTTCCCACATACCCGGAAAAAATGGCCTGTATGCCTGTCAACTCTACTTAGCCATAGTTCCCACCTGCCGTGGAGACAACGACCTTATCACCGCTCACTTATAGCCTACCTACATTTCCCACCTGTCCAGGAGACAATGGCCCACTCGCAAGGAACTCACACCGTAGCCAGTGTTCCGACCTGCCAGGGAGAAAACGGCTTAATCGCAGGTCACTTACACCGACGCCAGATATCCCCCCTGCGCAGGGAATTCCCCCTATGACTTGCCACCCTCCTGACAGGCCTACGAAACCAGCCGTCTGCCTCCCTAGGCCAGCTCCTTCCAGAAGGTACTCCGACCCCACTAATCCCAGCACTAATCCTAATCTAAACAACAAGCCTACTTATCGCCCACAGTCCGAATCAAGCCCCTGAACTCCCTAGAAGTACCACTCTTAAACACTGCCATCCTCCTAGCCTCCTGAGTTACCTTAACATGAGCCCACCGCAGCATCACAGAAGCTAAACAGAAACAGGCAATCCAAGCCCTATCCCTAACAGTCCTCCTAGGATTCTACTTCACTGCCCTCCAAGCCATAGAACAATACGAAGCTCCCTTCTCCATCGCTGATGGAGTCTACGGCTCAAACTTCTTTTGTCGCCACCAGATTCCGTGGTCTGCAAGTAATTATCGGCTCTACCTTTCTCCTAGTATGCCTCCTACTCCTAATCAAATACCACTTCACATCTAACCACCACTTCGGATTTGAAGCAGCAGCCTGATATGACACTTCATAGACGTTGTATGATTATTCCTCTACATCTCTATCTACTGATGAGGATCCTACTCTTCTAGTATATTAATTACAATCGACTTCCAATCCTTAAAATCTGGTTTAAACCCAAAGAGTAATAAACATAATCTTATTCATTTACCCTAAGTATACTCCTGACTGCACTAAACTTTTGACTAGCCCAAATAAACCCTGACTCAGAAAAACTCTCCCCATACGAATGCGGATTCCACCCCTTAGGGTAAGCTCGACTACCCTTCTCCATCCGCTTCTTCCTTGTTGCCATCCTATTCCTCCTATTCGACCTAGAAATCACCCTACTACTCCCACTACCATGAGCCACCCAGCTACAATCTCCTATCACCACCCTAGCCTGAACCTCCCTACTTATCCTGCTCCTCACATTCGGACTAATCTACGAATGAATCCAAGGAGGACTAGAGTGAGCAGAATAACAGAAAGTTATCCTAAGCAAGACAGTTGATTTTGACACAAAAAATTATAGCTCACACCCTATAACTTTCTTTATGTCCTACCTCCACTTAAGTTTCTACTCAGCCTTTACACTAAGCAGCCTGGACCTAGCCTTCCACCGAACCTACCTGATCTCAGCTCTACTATGTCTAGAAAGCATAATACTATCCATATACGTCGCCCTAGCCATATGGCCTATCAAAATACAATCGCTATCATCCACTATCATCCTCATCCTCATATTAACCTTCTCTGCCTGCGAAGCAGGTGCGGGGCTGGCCCTATTAGTGGCTTCTACCTGAACCCATGGCTGTGACCTACTACACAACTTCAACCTCTTACGATGCTAAAAATAATTATCCCAACTGCCATACTACTACCTCTGACTTTCATCTCTCCTGCCACCCCTATCATAAACCACTTCTGTCCGACAAACTTAAAAACACTCGCACAATCATCACAAATACAGTAAAAG
Source organism: Onychostruthus taczanowskii (assembly GCF_017590055.1). Taxonomy (NCBI): domain Eukaryota; kingdom Metazoa; phylum Chordata; class Aves; order Passeriformes; family Passeridae; genus Onychostruthus; species Onychostruthus taczanowskii. Next base: position 227,462 of record NW_024499707.1, read on the forward strand.
CTTCCTTCCTAATCAGCCTAATCCCCATAACAATCTCCATCTATTCAGGAACAGAGAGCCTGACTTCCTTCTGAGAATGAAAATTCTTCATAATCTTCAAAATCCCAATTAGCCTAAAAATAGACTTCTATTCACTCACTTTCTTTCCCATCGCACTGTTCGTATCATGATCCATCCTACAATTTGCAACTTGATATATGGCCTCAGAGCCTTTTATCACAAAATTCTTCGCCTACAGACTATTCTTTCTAATCGCAATACTAATCTTAATCATTGCTAACAACCTATTTGTCCTATTCATTGGCTGATAAGGGGTAGGAATTATATCATTCCTGATAATTAGCTGATGACATGGGCTGGCGGAGACTAATGCTGCTGCTCTCCAGGCCATACTCTACAATTGAGTCGGAGACGTAGGTCTGATCCTATGTATAGCATGACTAGCATCCACTATAAACACCTGAGAAATCCACCAACTCTACTCCACATCCCAAACACCCACACTCCCTCTTCACAAATGCTAGCTGCGACAGGCAAATCCACCCAATTCGGTCTGCAGCCATGACTGCCAGCCCCAATAGAAGGACCAACCCTTCTATCCGCCCTACTCCACTCCAGCACAATAGTAGTAGCCGGATTCTTCCTACTCATCTGAACCCGCCCCCTATTCAACAACAACCAAACCACTTTAACCCTATGCCTATGCCTGGGGGCCCTAACCACACTATTTGCAGCCACTTCTTCATCTGCATCTACCTACACATTGGCCGAGGACTCTAATACAGCTCATACCTGAACAAAGAAACCTGAAACATCGGAGTGATCCTCCTCTTAACACTCATGGCAACGCTTTTGTAGGATACGTCCTACCATGAGGCCAAATATCCTTCTGAGGAGCAACGGTCATCACAAACGTATTCTCAGCAATCCGCTATATCGGACAAACACTAGTAGAATGAGCCTGAGGAGGATTCTCCGTAGACAACCCCACACTAACCCGATTCTTTGCCCTCCACTTCCTCCCATTCGTCATTGTAGGCCTTACATTAGTTCACCTTACATTCCTCCACGAAACAAGATCAAACAACCCACTAAGGATCCCCTCAGACTGCAACAAAATCCCCTTCCACCCATACTACATTGTAAAACACATCCTAGGATTCATACTAATACTGATCCTACTAGTTTCCCTAGCCCTATTCTCCCCTAACCTCCTAGGAGATCCAGCCAACCCCCTAGTATCACCCCCCTACACCAAACCTGAATGATATTTCCTATTCGCCTACGCCATCCTACGATCCATCCCAAACAAACGAAGAGAAGTACTAGCCCTAGCCTCTTCAGTCTTTGTACTATTCCTAACCGCACTCCTTCACACATCAAAACTACGATCAATAACCTTCCGCCCTCTTTCCCAAATCCTACTCTGAACCCTAGTGGCCAACATCCTAATTCTCACCTGAGTAGGCAGCCAGCCAGTAGAACACCCATTCATCATCATCATCATCGGCCAACTAGTCTCACTCTCATACTTCACAATTATCCTACTACTATTCCCTCTTGTAGCCATCCTAGAAAACAAGCTACTTAAACTCTAATTAAACCCCAACAAACTCTAATAGTTTATAAAAACATTGGTCTTGTAAGCCAAAGATTGAAGATTACACCCCTTCTTAGAGTTTAATCCCACCACCTCAGGAAAGAAGGACTTAAACCTTCATCACCAACTCCCAAAGCTGGTATTTTCAACTAAACTATCTCCTGACTACCCCCTCCCCCTACACGGCCCGAATAGCCCCCCGAGACAACCCTCGCACAAGCTCCAACACCACAAACAAAGTCAACAACAGCCCCCACCCCCCAATTAAAAGCAACCCCACCCCCTCTGAATACAACAGAGCCGCCCCACTAAAATCAGACCGCACTGACAATAAACCCCCATTATTTACCGTCCCCATATCCACCAACAGCTCCACCACTCCCCCTATGGCAAGCCCTACTACAACAACCAAACTCATTCCAAAGCCATAACCAACAACCCCCAAACTGCCTCAAGCCTCAGGATAAGGGTCCGCCGCCAATGACACTGAATAAACAAACACTACCAACATTCCCCCCAAATACACCATAACAAGCACCAAAGAAACAAAAGAAACCCCCAAACTCACCAACCAACCACACCCCGCAACAGCTGCCACAACCAACCCTAACACCCCATAATAAGGAGAGGGGTTAGACGCAACTGCTAGTCCCCCCAAAGCAAAACACAGACCCAAAAACAAAACAAATTCTAGCATAAATTCTCACTCGGCCTTTCTCCGAGATCTACGGCCTGAAAAGCCGTTGTTATAAATTTTAACTACAAGAACGCCTACCTCAGTCCATCTACCCCCCCCCCTTCCCCCCCCACGAGCATGGTTTTACTCATGCTTACTAGGGTATGTATAATATGCATTACACTCTCTGCCACATCAGACAGTTCATGAAATGTAGGATATTCCACATTATACGTAATGGTACTCCACCAAAAACCCAAACATTATCTCCAAAACAGATGTTATACGGACAACTACATCACCAGATACATTCTTGTTTCAGGTACCATACAGCCCAAGTGATCCTACCAAAGGCCGAGCCGCAAGCGTCACCCACAGACCCAGGAACTTACCACTATACCCAACCTCCACTCTCGTAAACGAGGAATATACTAGTACACCTTTGAATTCTCATAGTCTACCGAGTTCGCCCACCTCCTAGGTACTATTCTAGGCCAACAGCCTTCAAGCACTCCCAAGCCAGAGGACCAGGTTATTTCTCGACTGCGCTTCTCACGAGAACCGAGCTACTCAACGTTATAGGTGATTTAGGTTATTGGCTTCAAAACTTGACACTGTTGCACTTTGACCCCATTCTTGGAGGGCGCGCTAATCACCTCTGGGTAAGCAGATAGTGTAATGGTTACCGGACATACTTATTATTTTTCTACTATCTAGGAACTTATGTTTAAAACCTGTTTTATACATCCGTTTCTTTTTATCTTGAAATTTTTATCATTTTAAATCAAATAATTTAACAATATTTTTCTAGATTTATCCAAACATTTATTATTCATTCACTTTAAACTAATCTTCCTCTCCATTTCCTAGTATTATGAACTAAACAATCAACAATTATCATTCCATAAACAACTCAAAACAATTGCAGAAACAAACCTAAAACCAACCACCATCCACCAAACACCCAATCCACACAACCAAACCCACCCCATACTCCCTTACCTTCCCCCATTTTCTAAAAATGTTCTAATTGCAGGTCACTTACACAACATGACAAAAATAAGGTACGTTTTATTTTCAAACCACCTTTTACACTTTTAGGTCTTACTGGCCTGGCCCGGTGCTATTGGATATCCCTCAATC
>NW_024499708.1:0-1347 GCF_017590055.1 Onychostruthus taczanowskii
AAGAGCAGGTCTGAGTCTCAAAAGAAAGGGCAGGTTTTATTCTTAAACAACCCCAAATAAAAATAAACCTATCTTACAGAATAAGTGAAAATAAGTGAAGATAAGTGAAAGTAAGTGAATGTTTGCAAAGACAAATGAGCAATTTTGATAATTTTTCTTCTACCTGGCTTTGAATTTGGTTTTGCTGCAAAAACTCCCAGCACCAAATGGGCAATTTCTCTCTGTGCAGAGACTGTTCTCCTTGCAGTGTCCTGAAATCTTTGTGGTCATCAGCAGCCCACACCACAGCTAAAGATGACCAACCACACACTCTCTCTTTTGTCAAAATGCCATTTCCTCATCAGTGGCTGCAAAGAGAATCAGAGTCCGTGGCTGTGTAAAGTGTGTCCTTATTTCTCTGTCAGCTGGGAGATGGTGCTGCAGGCCTGCCTTGGTGCTGCAGCTCTTGACCAAACCTGCAGCTCTGTCCTGGTGCTCTCTGCCTCACCAGGGCCTGAACTGCTGTCCTGATGCCTTGTGCACTGGAGCAGGACTCACACACAGCCATTCCAGGGCTTTGGCATCATCTCACTATTCCCTACCCTCCCTGGCTCCCTCTGGAGCCCTTTGGCTGGCTCAGCCTGCTGCTCTCCTGCGTGCAGGAACATGGGTCAGGGTTACTGCATGAGCCAGGGATGCAGGAGTTAGCCAAACAAATGGTGCAGGGCCTTGTGTTTGCTCTCTTGGCTCTGGAAAAATCCTTGGCTGGGGTTTGGAAAGTCTGTGCTGTGGAATCACTTAGCTTCCACTGTCTTGCAGCTGTGTCAAAAGCACATTTAGGGATGGTTTAGCATTGCTCTATTTTTATTTTTTTTTTAAATGTATCTAAGCATGGACAGCATTTAATGTAGGAATTGTCTGTGAGCAGAAAACAGAATCATTAAAATTAATGAATCAGCCTATTCAGTGAGGATGGGCTTTCATAAAGTGGCTTCGTTGTCTTGAAATCATTCTAAACAATTCTTTAGAAATCCTTAATTGCTCTTAAAACTTGGGTCATACGCTATAGGAGCCTCACTTAAATTTCAAGTAAATATGCACATGGTAGTACCAGATCTGCAGCCCTTTGTGGGGGCACTAATGAATGTCCTGAGGAGCTGTCAAGGCACAGATAAAATTTTGGGAACAAGCCATCCCCAGGTGAGGTGACACATACTTCCCTGTTTTTACCACCCTGAGCAAGAGCAGCCAAACCTGTGCTGCTCATCAGCCAAAACCAGCACAGTATGAAAGGTAGCTTTAGGTATTCCAGATTGTTTTGTTTACATTTCTGTTCTTTTTATTCCATACCCCTCCTCTTTTTTTTTT
>NW_024499709.1:0-202 GCF_017590055.1 Onychostruthus taczanowskii
TTTTGGGGACATTTTGGGGGTCTCAGGATGGGGGGGGGAGGCGACAGGCCACGCCCAGAGGTGACAAAGTCACCCTGGCCCCGCCCCCATTTAAAAAAAACCCAAACAGCCACCAAAGGAAATTTTATTACAAATTTTTGCCGAAAAAATTTATCCAAAAAAAAAATTCGGCTCCGAAATTTGGGGGGGGGGGGGGGGGGAA
>NW_024499709.1:225-1341 GCF_017590055.1 Onychostruthus taczanowskii
ACAAAGGGACAGCGAGGGGTGGCATTGGGGGAGGGGCAGGGGACAGCCGGTAAGTGCCACAAGCCTGGGGGGAGGGGTGGCCTTGGGACCCCCCCCGGGGGCGTTTTGGGGACAAATTTGGGGATTTTGGGGTCGTTTTGGGGACACTTGGGGACATTTTGGGGTCATTTTGGGACATTTTGGGGTCATTTGGGGACATTTAGGGTAATTTGGGGACATTTGAGGACATTTTGGGACATTTTGAGGGGTTCCGTGGCATTTTAGGGACATTGGGAGGAGTTTTTGGGATATTTTGGTGCTTTTTGGGTCCTTTTGGGGACATTTGAGGGATTTTGGGGACATTTTGGATGTTTGGGGTGGTTTTTGGGGCCGTTTTTGGGGTCGTTTTTGGGGAGTTTTGGGGATATTTTGGGGGTTTTGGGGCCGGTTTTGGGATCATTTTTTGGGGATTTGTGGCCGTTTTAAGGTCATTTTTGGGGCATTTTTTGGAGCTTTGAGGCTCGTTTGGGGCATTTTTTGGAGCTTTGAGGCTCGTTTTTGGGGTTTTGGGGCCATTTTTGGGGGGATTTGGGGTTGGTTTTTGGGTTTTAGGGCCATTATTGGGGTTTGGGGCGGTTTTTGTGCCGTGTTGGGGGTTCTAAGGTCATTTTGGGGGTTTTTGGGCCATTTTTGGGATTTTGGGGCTGTTTTTGGGGGGTTCTGGTGCTGTTGTTGGGGTTTTGGGGGCATTTTTGGGGATTTTGGGGTCATTTGGGGGGGATTTGGGGTTGTTTTGGGGGTTTTAGGGTCACTTTTGGGGTCCTGGGGCCGTTTCTGGGTGTTTTAGGGTCATTTTTGGGAATTTTGGGGCCGTTTTTGGGGGGTTTTAGGGTCTTGTGTTTGGGGTGTTGGGGCCATTTTTGGGGTCCTGGGGCCGTTTCTGGGTGTTTTAGGGTCATTTCTGGGGGCGTTTCTGGGTGTTTTAGGATCATTTTTGGGGGTTTTGGGGCCGTTTTTGGGGTTTTGGGGCTGTTTTTGGGGGGTTTAGGGTCATTTTTGGGGGCTTTGGGGCCATTTTTGGGGTCCTGGGGCCGTTTCTGGGGGTTTTGTGGCCGTTTTTGGGGCCGTTTTTGGGGT
>NW_024499710.1:0-1341 GCF_017590055.1 Onychostruthus taczanowskii
GGGTCTCAGGGGTCTCTGCCGCCTGCCACCCACGCCCGGAGATAGTAATGGGCTGAATTCCCAAGATTTTGGGCAATTTTGGGCGTTTCGGGGCGGTTTGATTCAAAATCAGGAGGTTTGAACCCAAATCAGGAGGTTTGAACCCAAATCGGGAGGTTTGAACCCAAATCGAGGGATTTGAACCCAAATTCAGGGGGTCTCAGGGGTCTCTGCCGCCCGCGCCCGGAGATAGTAATGGGCTGAATTCCCAAGATTTTGGGCAATTTTGGGCAATTTCGGGCGTTTTGGGGCGTTTCGGGGCGGTTTGATCTGAAATCGGGAGGTTTGAACCAAAATCGTGAGGTTGGAACCCAAATAACTCCGGGGGTCAGCGCTGTTTGTCTCACATTTTAACCCTTTCTGTGCCATTTTTAACCCTTTCTATCCCATCTTTAACCCTTTCTGTGCCATTTTTAACCCTTTCTATCCCATCTTTAACCCTTCCTCTGCTATCTTTAACGCCATTTTTAACCCTTTCTATGCCGTATTTATCTCCATTTTTAACCCTTTCTGTCCCATTTTTAACCCTTTCCATCCCATTTCCCTCCCAGTTCCCTCCCATTTTTAACCCTTTCCATCCCATTTTTAACCCTTTCTATCCCGTATTTATCTCCATTTTTAACCCTTTCTATGCCATCTTTAACCCTTTTTATGCCATTTTTAACCCTTACTATCCCACACTTATCTCCATTTTAACCCTTTCTGTGCCGTTTTTAACCCCTTTTCCCCCATTTTTTCCCCGTTTTACCCCGATTTTAACCCATTTCTCCCCATTTTGTGTCCCTTGCAGTGCCCCCCGCGGTGTCCCCGGCGCCGCTGGCTGTGCCCCACTTTAACCCTTTATTACCCAAATGTAACCCATTTTTAACCCTTTCTATCCCATTTTTAACCCTTCCTATCCCATCTTTAACCCTTTCTATGCCATTTTTAACCCTTTCTGTGCCATCTTTAACCCTTTCTATGCCGTTCCTTCCCCATTTTCCCCCATTTTTAACCTGTTTCTCCCTGTTTTCTCCCCATTGCAGTGCCCCCCGCGGTGTCCCCGGCGCCGCTGGCTGTGCCCCACTTTAACCCTTTATTACCCAAATGTAACCCATTTTTAACCCTTCCTATCCCATTTTTAACCCTTTCTATGCCATTTTTAACCCTTTCTATCCCGTATTTATCTCCATTTTTAACCCTTTCTGTGCCATTTTTAACCCTTTCTATCCCATCTTTAACCCTTCCTCTGCTATCTTTAACGCCATTTTTAACCCTTTCTATGCCGTTCTTTCCCCATTTTTCACCGTTTTTAACCCGTTT
>NW_024499711.1:0-1341 GCF_017590055.1 Onychostruthus taczanowskii
CCTCCCCTGCCCAGCCACAGACCAGGTGAGGTAGGGGAAGCCATGCGGCCGAGACTGAGGTAGGCCGGAACCCCGGATAGAGAAGGGCGTGAAGGGAGTGGAACCGGGCACGGCCCCTGCAGGAACGGAGAGGTGGAGAAGCACTGAGATGTCCTGGGCAGCCCCCCCAGAGAGAGAGAGCCTGTGCCACCTTGGAATTTGATATCATGTGCTGACAGCAGGGCTGGCAGAGAAGAAAGAGAAGGGAGGCGGAAGGTGCCCAGCTGTGGGAGTCCTGGGCAGGCTGCTGTGAGATTTCAGCTGTCCTGAGGGCAGCAGAACTTGAGACTTTAAGCCTTCCTTAGACAAAGAAAACTTGGTGAAACACTAATGCTTGATCTGAAAGAGAAGAGAGACAGCCTGGGACTTGAGATGTCAGGAGAAGATGGGAAAGAATCCTAGGTGGGAAGAGATGATGGAGTGGGCTTTGGCTGGACTTCTTCTTATATAGCCATAGACTGAACCAATTGTCCCGTAACACAGAGACTGCATTTAGGGGGATGCAATGACTTGAGCCAAGAGAGTGACGTATTGCAGTGATTGCTAGTGCAGGAGTGAGAGTGACCTGCTGCAGTGACGCCATGTGCAGGAGTGAGAGTGACCTGCTGCAGTGACGCCATGTGCAGGAGTGAGAGTGACCTGCTGCAGTGATTGCCAGTGCAGGAGTGAAGTGAACAGAGAAAGATGAGGAGGGTGTGGTGGTGTCCTCTGGCTTCAGGGAAGAAGAAGATCTCTGTTCTCAAGACCCTCAGACCCAGGGGAGGTGAAAATGTTGTCCCAAAATGAGAAAAACTGCCGTTCCTTGGTACTTAGCAAAGCATCCTTAAAAGGAACCCTACAAGCAGTCTTGGTCTATGGACAGTGGTGAGAGCATGGAAGGAGGAGTTCACAATGGAAGATTTTCTCTGGGCAGTGCCATTTGTGACATGGAAACAGAAGAGGTTTCATCTGTGTTTCCTGTGGAAGACTATGGTGCAAGAAAGACTCCTCTCTCCCTTGATGAACTGAGAATTGATTATATGAGAGGTGGCAACTGAGAATCCAAGGTTTTTTCTCACTGTGCTTTGGTGGAAATTGGGTGGGGGGAGGAGGAATGTTTTGGAAGGTTTTCATTTTGAAGTTTGTGTGTTTCTTTTATTACAGTCGTAGGTTAATCAAGTTTTTTTCCTTTATTTCTAAGCTTGAGCCTGCTCTGCTCTGTTTCTGGTCACATCTCACAGTAGCCATTTGAGAAAATTCTATTGTCATGGGTGCACTGGCATTGTTCCAGCACAGCCCATGACACAGAGAAAGGCCGGAAGG
>NW_024499712.1:0-1341 GCF_017590055.1 Onychostruthus taczanowskii
GTGTCTCCATGGATGTCCCCATGTCCCTGAGTTGTCCCCAAGGTGTTCCTGAGGTGTCTCCATGGATGTCCCCATGTCCTTGAGGTGTCCCTGAGGTGTTCCTGAGGTGTCTCCATGGATGTCCCCATGTCCTTGAGGTGTCCCTGAGGTGTTCCTGAGGTGTCTTAATGTCCCCAGGTGTCCCCATGTCCCTGAGGTATCCCATAGGTGTTCCTGAGGTATCTCCATGAATGTCCCCATGTCCCTGAGGTGTCTCTGAGGTGTCCCTGAGGTGTCTCCATGGATGTCCTCATGTTCCCATGGTGTCCCATTGTCCCTGAGGTGTTCCTGAGGTGACCCCATGAATGTCCCCGTGTCTCTGAGATGTCCCCATGTCCCTAAGGTGTCCCCATGTCCCTGAGGTGTCTCTGAGGTGTCCCTGAGGTGTCTCCATGGATGTCCTCATGTTCCCATGGTGTCCCATTTTCCCTGAGGTGTTCCTGAGGTGACCCCATGAATGTCCCCATGTCTCTGAGATGTCCCCATGTCCCTAAGGTGTCCCCATGTCCTGAGGTGTCTCCATGCATGTCCCCATGTCCCTGAGGTGTCCCCATGTTCTGAGGTGTCTCCATGGATGTCCCATGTCCCTGAGGTGTTCCTGAGGTGCCCCCGAGGTGTTTCTGAGGCGTCTCCATGGATGTCCCCATGTTCCTGGGCTGTCCCCATGTCCCCGAGGTGTCCCCGAGGTGTTCCTGAGGTGTCTCCATGGATGTCCCCATGTCCTCGAAGTGTTCCTGAGATGAACCCATGCATGTCCCCATGTCCCCGAGGTGTCCCTGAGGTGTTCCTGAGGTGTCTCCATGGATGTCCCCATGTCCTCGAGGTGTTCCTGAGATGAATGATGCATGTCCCCATGTCCCCGAGGTGTCCCTGAGGTGTTCCTGAGGTGTCTCCATGGATGTCCCCATGTCCTCGAGGTGTTCCTGAGATGAATGATGCATGTCCCCATGTCCCCGAGGTGTCCCTGAGGTGTTCCTGAGGTGTCTCCATGGATGTCCCCATGTCCTTGAGGTGTCCCTGAGGTGTTCCTGAGGTGTCTCCATGGATGTCCCCATGTTCCTGGGGTGTCTCCATGTCCCCGAGGTGTCCCCGAGGTGTTCCTGAGATGAATGATGCATGTCCCCATGTCCCTGAGGTGTCCCTGAGGTGTTTCTGAGGCGTCTCCATGGATGTCCCCATGTTCCTGGGGTGTCCCCATGTCCCCGAGGTGTTCCCAAGGTGTTCCTGAGGTGTCTCCATGGATGTCCCATGTCCCTGAGGTGTTCCTAAGGTGTTCCCGAGGTGTTTCTGAGGTGTCTCCAT
>NW_024499713.1:0-1359 GCF_017590055.1 Onychostruthus taczanowskii
GCACTTGCCAAAGGCATCAGCTCTTACTCACGTTTCCCCGTAGCCACATGCCCTGGTGATGACTCCTCCAGGGCTGTTTGCTGTTCCCCACAGCTCTGTGTATCCCATTTTCCTTCATCCTTGTTGCCACACTATCTCCTGCAGGGCTCAGCCAGGGTGCTGTAGTGCCAGGGTCAATGGGGAGCTTGGCCCTGCATCTCCACATCACCAGCACCTGCACTGCTCTAGTGGAAGGTGTCCTGCTCATGGCAGAGGGGTTGGAATGAGATGGGATCTCAGGTTCTTCCCAAACCAACCCATTCCATGGTTCTAAAATCCTCAGCACTGCCTTGTTCCTTGTAAGCCAGGCCATGGTGAGCTGGTCAGCAGGAGCTGGAACCAGTGTTGATGCTTTCTAGATGTTTCTCCAGGTCTCCAGAGATCCAACAGCAAATGTGTGGAGGTGTCTCCATCAAGAGACAGATTTGCCTTAGCAATATATGGGAATCTCTGGTTTGACCATCTGAGTTGAAAACCTGGTGAGATCTTGGCCTCAGATCCCACTTGCAGGAACTGTTGGACAATTGAGGGCACGGCTGACCCCAGAGCTAATGAAGGACCAAGTAATACACAGAGCTCAGAGATCTGGGGGGCAGTAGGAGAGCTGCTGTGGTGAGAGAGGTGATCCGTGTGGTCCAAAACCGGAGGAAAACCAACAAAGCGTTTCCTGGGGAGGGGAGGGGGAGGCAGAGCGGCAGCGTGTGATTAACTTGGCTCGGCTCCCCAGAGCTGCCCACCCGCTGCTCCTCTCTGACAGGCTGCGATCCCAGCGGAGCCCCTGGAGCCGGGCCGGGCGGTTGCACAATCGCAGATGGGGAGCCGAGGCTGGAGCAGCGCGGGGGGCTCGGGCAGGCCGGCCCCGGCCACGGAGGATGAACCCTGCAGGTGTCTGCGGGGACGGAGCACAGCCTGTCCCCGCAGAGCCCATGGTTTGGTTGTTCCAGCCAGCCCTGAGGGCAGCCACAGACCCCCAGCTCTGCTGTTTGGGGCCAGCTCAGCTCTGTACCCTGGTCTTCCTCTCCTGCTCCCCCTCTCCTGATGGTTCAGGGAAGAGGCACCAGCCCTCTGCTTGCCCCTGTTCCCAGCAGGTCTGGCAGCCCAGGGGGATGTTCCTCAGCTGCCAAATGCTGTCCCCCCATCACAGACACGGGGCTGGCCGAGGTGGGCTCCGGCTCTGTCTGGGGAGTTGCTGTGCTGCAAAGTGCTCTCAGCAATTGCATCCTGCTGCCTTTGTTTCTAAGGCAGCTGCATTCCAGGCACGGGGGAAGACCCGTGTGAAAACAGGGCTTTGTCAGCTGCTGTGGGATTGTTGTTACAGAT
>NW_024499714.1:0-1339 GCF_017590055.1 Onychostruthus taczanowskii
AAAAAAACCCCGAAAACCCCCCAAAAAATTCCCCTAAAAGTACCCCTGAAATACCCAAAAATTACCCAAACGGTTCCAAAAAACCACCACAAAAATAGCCAAAAGTACTCAAAAATCCTCTCAAAAACCCCAAAAAAACCCCCCTAAAAATACCCCTGAAATATCCAAAAATTACCAAAAAAATAGCCAAACCCCCAATACCCCAAAATTACCCAAAAACTGCCAAAAAACCCACCCAAAAAAATAGCCAAAAGTACTCAAAAATCCTCTCAAAAACCCCCAAAAAAACCCTAAAAATACCCAAAAATTACCCAAAAGCTTCCAAAAAAACACCCAAAAAGTAGCCAAAAGTACTCAAAAATCCTCTCAAAACCCCCCAAAAAAACCCCTAAAAATACCCCTGAAATATCAAAAAAATACCCCAAAATTACCCAAAAACTACCAAAAAAACCACCAAAAAAATAGCCAAAAGTACTCAAAAATCCTCTCAAAACCCCCAAAAAAAACCCCCGATAACCCCCCAAAAAATTCCCCTGAAATATCCAAAAAATATCCAAAAATTACCCAAAAAACTACCAAAAAAAGAGCCAAAAGTACTCAAAAATCCTCTCAAAGCCCCCAAAAAAAACCCCCGATAACCCCCCCAAAAATTCCCCTGAAATATCCAAAAAATATCCAAAAATTACCCAAAAAACTACCAAAAAAAGAGCCAAAAGTACTCAAAAATCCTCTCAAAACCCCAAAAAAAACCCTAAAAATACCCCTGAAATATCCCAAAAATATCCAAAAATTCCCCAAAAAACTACCAAAAAAAGAGCCAAAAGTACTCAAAAATCCTCTCAAAACCCCAAAAAAAACCCTAAAAATACCCCTGAAATATCCCAAAAATATCCAAAAATTACCCAAAAAACTACCAAAAAAAGAGCCAAAAGTACTCAAAAATCCTCTCAAAACCCCAAAAAAAACCCTAAAAATACCTCTGAAATATCCAAAAAATATCCAAAAATTACCCAAAAAACCCACCAAAAAAATAGCCAAAAGTACTCAAAAATCCTCTCAAAACCCCCAAAAAAAACCCCCGATAACCCCCCAAAAAATTCCCCTGAAATATCCAAAAAATATCCAAAAATTACCCAAAAACTACAAAAAAACCCACCAAAAAATAGCCAAAAGTACTCAAAAATCCTCTCAAAACCCCCAAAAAAAACCCCCGATAACCCCCCAAAAAATTCCCCTGAAATATCCAAAAAATATCCAAAAATTACCCAAAAACTACAAAAAAACCCACCAAAAAATAGCCAAAAGTACTTCCCCCAAAAAATCTCCTAAAATCTCCCCA
>NW_024499715.1:0-1339 GCF_017590055.1 Onychostruthus taczanowskii
TTTGAGGGGAATAAATGGAAAAAAATTAGATTTTTGGGGGGAAAAAAATTGAGATTTTGAGGGGAACATGGAGAAAAATTGAGATTTTGGGGGAAAAATGGGGAAAAATTGAGATTTTTGGGAAAAATAGGAAAAAATTCAGATTTTGGGGGGGAAAATGGGAAAAAATTGAGATTTTTTTGGGGGGAAAATTGAGATTTTGGGGGGAAAAATGGAGAAAAAATTAAGATTTTTTGGGGGAAAAATGGAGAAATAATTAACATTTTTTGGGGGGAAAAATGGGGAAAAATTTGAGATTTTGGGGAGGAAAAAAGGAAAAAAAATGAGATTTTGGGGGGAGAAAATGGTAAAAAATTGGGGAAAAAATTGAGATTTTTGGGGGGGAAAATGGAGAAAAAATTAAGATTTTTTGGGGGAAAAATGGAGAAATAATTAACATTTTTTGGGGGGAAAAATGGGGAAAAATTTGAGATTTTGGGGAGGAAAAAAGGAAAAAAAATGAGATTTTGGGGGGAGAAAATGGTAAAAAATTGGGGAAAAAATTGAGATTTTTGGGGAAAAAAATGGGGAAAAATTTGAGATATTGGAGGGAAAAAATGGGAAAAAATTGAGATTTTTGGGGAAAAAAATGGGGAAAAATTTGAGATATTGGAGGGAAAAAATGGGAAAAAATTGAGATTTTTGGGGAAAAAAATGGGGAAAAATTTGAGATATTGGAGGGAAAAAATGGGAAAAAATTGAGATTTTTGGGGAAAAAAATGGGGAAAAATTTGAGATATTGGAGGGAAAAAATGGGAAAAAATTGAGATTTTTGGGGAAAAAAATGGGGAAAAATTTGAGATATTGGAGGGAAAAAATGGGAAAAAATTGAGATTTTTGGGGAAAAAAATGGGGAAAAATTTGAGATATTGGAGGGAAAAAATGGGAAAAAATTGAGATTTTTGGGGGGGAAAATGGAGAAAAAATTAAGATTTTTTGGGGGGAAATGCGGGGGTTTTGGGGAGAAAATTGGGGAAAATAGGAAAAATTTGAGATATTGGAGGGGAAAAATGGGAAAAAATTGAGATTTTTGGGGAAAAAATAGAAAAAAATTGAGATTTTTTTGTGGGAGAAAATGGGAAAAATTTAGATTTTTTTGGGGGGGGGGAATGGGGAAAATTTGAGATTTTTGGGAGAAAAAATGGAGAAAAAATTGAGATTTTTGGGGGGGGAAATGGGAAAAAATTGAGATTTTTGGGGAAAAAATAGAAAAAAATTGAGATTTTGGGGGAAAAAGGAAAAAAATTGAGATATTTTTATGGGAGAAAATGGGAAAAATTGAGATTTTTTTGGGGGGGGA
>NW_024499716.1:0-1338 GCF_017590055.1 Onychostruthus taczanowskii
ATGCGGCGCAGCAGCAGCGACTCCGCGGCCGGGGGAGGGGAGGGGGGGCTCCCTGGGCTGGGGGGGGCTCCGGGAATCCCCGAAATTCCCGAAATTCCGGCAGGAATCCCCGAAATTCCCGGAATTTCGGGGGGCCCCCGGCCCAGCAGCGAGCGGAGCCGCCGCGATCTCATGTCCAGGATGGTGTCGCTGTAACCGACCTCCTCCAGGTACCTGAATTTTGGGGGAAAATTCGGGAAAATTGGGATGGGGGAAGGCGGGAATATCCTGGGAAAATCACACAAAAAAAACTGACAAAAATCCTGGGAAAATCCTGGGAAAATCGGGGGAAAAATTCCATAAAAATGTGGGAAAATCCCACAAAAAACCTTGAAAAATCCTGGGAAAAATTCCCAGAAAAAGTCAGGAAAATCCTGGGAAAATCCCACAGAAAAAACTTGGAAAATCCTGGGGAAATCCTGGGAAAATTCCCATAAAAAGGCAGGAAAATCCTGGGAAAATCACACAAAAAAACCTGACAAAAAACCTTGAAAAATCCTGGGAAAATTCCCACAAAAAAGCGGGAAAATCCTGGGAAAATCCCACAGAAAAAAACCTTGGAAAATCCTGGGAAAATCCCACAAAAAAGCCTTGAAAAATCCTGGGAAAATTCCCACAAAAATGCGGGAAAATCCTGGGAAAATCCCACAGAAAAAACTTGGAAAATCCTGGGGAAATCCTGGGAAAATCGGGGGAAAAATTCCCATTAAAATGTGGGAAAATCCCACAAAAAAACCTTGAAAAATCCTGGGAAAATCCTGGGAAATAGTGGGGAAAATTCCCATTAAAATGTGGGAAAATCCCACAAAAAAAACTTGAAAAATCCTGGGAAAATTCCCATAAAAAGGCGGGAAAATCCTGGGAAAATCCCACAGAAATCCTGGGAAAATCCTGGGAAAATTCCCATAAAAAGGTGGGAAAATCCTGAGAAAATCCTGCAAAAAGACCTTGAAAAATCCTGGAAAAATTCCCATAAAAATGCGGGAAAATCCCACAAAAAACCCTTGAAAAATCCTGGGAAAATTCTGGAAAATAGTGGGAAAAATTCCCATAAAAAGGCAGGAAAATCCTGGAAAATCCCACAAAAAAAACCTTGAAAAATCCTGGAAAAATCCCATTAAAATCCTAGGAAAAATCCTGGGAAAATCCCACAAAAATCGTGGGAAAAATCCCCAGAAAAATCCTGAAAAAATCCTACAAAAATCCTGGAAAAAATCCCATTAAAATCCTGGAAAAATCCTGCAAAGATTCTCCAAAAATCCCACAAAAATGTCAGAAAAATTCTGCAAAAATCTTGGA
>NW_024499717.1:0-1245 GCF_017590055.1 Onychostruthus taczanowskii
TGGGGACCATTCCCAGGATTTTGGGGAGGATTCCGGGGATTTTGGGGATGATTCCGGGGATTTTTGGGGACAATTCCGGGGATTTTGGGGACCATTCCCGGGATTTTGGGGACGATTCCGGGGATTTTGGGGACAATTCCCGGGATTTTGGGGACAATTCCTGGGATTTTTGGGGATGATTCTGGGGATTTTTGGGGATGATTCTGGGGATTTTGGGGACGATTCCGGGGATTTTGGGGACAATTCCCGGGATTTTTCAGGACGATTCCGGGGATTTTGGGGACGATTCTGGGGATTTTGGGGACAATTCCCGGGATTTTGGGCACGATTCCCGGGATTTTTGGGGACGATTCCCGGGATTTTGGGGACGATTCTGGGGATTTTGGGGACAATTCCCGGGATTTTGGGGACAATTCCGGGGATTTTGGGGAGCATTCCCCGGATTTTGGGGACCATTCCGGGGATTTTGGGCATGATTCTGGGGATTTTGGGGACAATTCCCGGGATTTTGGGGACGATTCCGGGATTTTGGGGACGATTCCCGGGATTTTGGGGACAATTCCGGGGATTTTGGGGACGATTCCCAGGATTTTGGGGCATTTTGGGGGGATTTTAGAATGTTTTTAGGGGAGTTTCGGGGATTTTGAGGTGATTTTAGGGGAGATTTTGAGGCGATTTTGGGGGAGTTCTGGGGGTTTTAGAGCAATTTTGGGGTAATTTAGGGGATTTTGGGTGATTTAGGAGTAATTTTGGGGTAATTTAGGGGAATTTTGGATGATTTAAGAGCAATTTTGGGGTAAATTAGGGGAATTTTGAGTGATTTAGGAGCAATTTTGGGATATTTTGGGGGGAATTCTGGGCACTTTGGGATATTTTGAGGATAATTCCTGGGATTTTAGGACATTTTGGGGTGAATTCTGGGGATTTTGGGGGGAATTCTGGAGATTTTGGAACATTTTGGGGTGATTTTAGGGGATTTTGGGGGGATTTTGGGCTTTTTAGGGGATTTTTTTGGGGATTTGGGGGAATTTTCGGAATTTGGGGGGTTCATGGGCATCTCTGGTGACATTTTGGGGTCCTTGGTGCCATTTTGGGGTCCCCAATGCCATTTTGGGGTGACCCTGGTGACATTTTGGGGTCTTTGATGACCCTGGGGTGACCCCGGTGACATTTGGGGTGACCCCGGTGACATTTTTGGGGTCCTTGCTGCCATTTTTGGGGTCCCTAATGACATTTTGGGGTGAC
>NW_024499718.1:0-218016 GCF_017590055.1 Onychostruthus taczanowskii
AACAAAGTCTTACAAAATCAGGGTGACGTTAGAACATGGCATGGAGTTCAAGAGTACTCCCCTGACATGCAACTGCCTTTAGTCCTGTCCAACTTAGCTTAGCTCTGAGCTAGAACAATGACTGGTATGAAAGAATATTTGCCATTCTATTGTTCAAAAGGATAATAAGTCCTCTCTGACTTTAAATGTTTATGACAGAAGATTGGGGATTTTTTTAATAGAACATTAATATATAAAAGGGGAATAAAATTATCTCTTGTTGCTATTGCAATATTATAACCTAGAAAAGATCTAGCTTTGCAGTGGAAGTTCTTGTACACCATCTAATCAGTTATTGTCCAAAGGTAAACAATAGCTAGCTATTTTTAGATAGACAGAAGCCTGGAAAACAGTTTGTGCTGTGCCAAGAGAGGGTGAATCAAGTGCTTCAAAACAGAAAATTATAAAGGCCAGGATTTGGACTTGACAATGTTTGTACATCTCTTCCAACTCAGGATATTCTATGGTTCTATGAATAATGAGAATTTACAATGACAGATGGTCATTCAAAGATCTGAGAATGTATCCTTCTACGTTTAACGGTAAAATTAAATGTCTGCAGAACAGTGAAATCAAAGAGATTGCCATGATTCTTGCATGGAGAACTTTAGAGAAAACTAAAACAAAAAGTGGCATAGGGTGAAAGGGGATTTCAATATAATCAGAAGTTAATGGAAGTTTAGTTCTTAAAGACCACAACTGTGTCCTACTATCAGCTTTATCTTTTTTGGTTTGACTAATAAACCACTACCTCAGCCAAACAAACCTTCAGGATCCCCTCATTTATATTCACCATCATGAAAGATCTTATCAGGTAATTTTAATGACATATTCTGCCACATTTAGCTCTCAGACTCTGATATACTAGAAAAATGGCAGTCTAGACTTCATTCTTCATCAGCTTTTACTGCTGAATATTCCTCAGACCTGTTCTCATTTATATTAAAGGATCAGAATGTAGAGAGTACTGAAACAAATTGTGGAAGACCTATAATGTGAAACGATATTTTATAGGTGATGTTCCTTTACTGGTGACTGAGTCTAATCTGCTTTAGGTCTTGCCTCCGCTCTAGATCTGGGATTGTGTTTAAAGAATTACTACAATTTTTGATTTTTCCTACAAACTGATGTCAAACACTCCCATTTTAAGGTTCTAACTTGGCATATATCCTTTTTTTAAAAAAAAAAAAAAACTGTCCCATCTCAGTACAGCCAATGATTTTTCAACAATGTTAAATGACAGACAAAATCTTGCCCATAAATCTGGTAATTTTAGTATGACATCATAAATTAATTTAGACACATTTAGTATGTGAACACATTGAGATATTTTTTCTCCCTCCAACATTAAAATAAACTTTATTCTGATATCTAAGCCGTCAAGCAGTCAAATTACTAAAATACAAATAGTTTAGTTAGATTTGGCTCCACCAGCTACGAACATATGAACTTCACAGATGCTGCCCTGTAGTAAATTATTAGTTAGCATTGTCATTGTTAACTTTATCATGCATGAAAGTTCAGTTTGAAACTTGGAATTCTGTAATACATTGCTCAGCTTCCTATATCACAACACGTTTAGTCCACCAATAATACCCAGTTTTCAATATGGCACTATGCAGGATATTTTGAGTTTATTAAATTTTCTTAAATGTGTTGTCTATATTGTTCATGTTCTGAAGTGAAGTAAAAATTATACTTCTTTAGCAGGACTAACAGGAGTTGCACAATTTTTCTTTATGCTGTGATATTTAGGCCTATAAGAGAGTTTACATAAAATTATATAATGTCCATGCTTTTCATATTTTATTAAGCATATTAAGCCGAACAAATAAAATATCTTTATAATGGAGTACAACGAAGGAGAGCTAGTTGAGTACCTTATAAAACCTTGCTTAATAAATGGCAGAACTAGACAAGTATTTGGTAAAGTGTGTATCAGGTGTTCTTGTTAATTAAATTTTCTTCATCTGTGTCTTCAACCTATTCTTTCAAACTGTTCAGCTTGATTGTACAGCTGTTTGAAGAAAAGGAAAGAAAAGTTATGAAGCATGATAAGCCTCTCTAATTTTCAACATCTTTAAAAAACCTCTTAATTTTTAGTGCCCTTCTTCTTTTGGATGTTTCATAAATAAACAAACATAGGCTTCACACAGCAATATTTTTTTTGAGAAAAACCTCTGTTCTTGCCGACACTTCTCTGTACTTCCTCTGCTTTCTAAAATTTGTGAACAAGCTAGTTTGGTGCAGTGAGGTAAAAGTTGAAAACAGGTTTTAAGCTGCATTTTTTGCAAATAAAATTTTATCGCTTACTTAAGTTTATAAATATTTTAGAAGAAGTCTAAAAGGAGGAGATAGTTGGTGCATATTTTGTGCTGGATAGCTTATCCTTAAGTTTGATTTCAAAACAATTCTTCCCATGCACTCATTTGTCCAATGGATAAATTCAATTACTTTCATTAAAAAATATTTATTTGCTGATATGAAGGTGATGTCAAGAGAAAAACATTTACTGTTCTAGACCAATAAACATTTCAATTATGTCTGTAAGAAGTTACATTTTAACAAAAATTGTTAAAGCAAGGCCCATAACAAAACAGCATATGAAGCAGAATATCTGAATAACAAGGATTTGTGATTTTTGAACAGATATGCCTAAGAAAAGCTTTCAAAACCCAATATAATTTTGGACTTCTAGAGGTCTTCTTGAATATCAACTAAGTTTTGCACTGTACTTCCTTGATTTCCTTTGTTACAAGTTGAGTGGATCTTTAAATAGATCAGGAGTTATTGCAGTTCCTTACAGCAGTTTTGGCATCTCCAGACAAGATGCAGTGGACAGGCATTTTGCATGTGGCTTCCTTCTCTTAGCATCAGCAAAATGCTAAAACATATTGTATTAAAGAAGGTGCTTCCCCACCCTACACCTCCTCACACACACTGTTTTAGAGGGGTTAGGAATGTCTCAGCTGGAAGCTGCTGTTCAAGTTAGCTTCAATCCTTTTGAGGCTGCAGTTCAGGTATCAGATGTGTAAGGTACGGAAGAAGCTGCTGCTTCTCAGAATGTTTCTCAGAGATAACAACAGACAAGAACCTGTCAGATGGTTTAAGGAACATAAAATACCATAAATAGCTGCAACAGATCTAAATTATAAATATCTACCCTCAATGATCTCTTTAAGTTGCTGAAGAAGAGCACTATCTTATACTGAAATTTGTTCTAACCTCTTTTTCCATAGCTCTTAGTTTAGCAGTTTTCCACCCACAAAATATTTGCAGAGTACCAAATACTTTCTGGCAATGAAAAAGCAAAATCATAAACGTAGATATATTTATGATACTGCATAAGCCCTAAATACCATCAACAGTTTAATGAGACCTTCCTGAAAATCCTAATGCATGTAATGGGTAAAAAACTTTTCTTTACAGATATTTAAATGTAAATAGTTTTGTATCAAACTTGTAAGGCAAAAGTTTTTTAAAAGTGACACTTAGGAATTTCTGGACTATGGCAACTGCTATTCTCCAGTTCATATATAGACAATGAAGATCCAAATGCTGTTAGGAAAAATATTACTGCTCGATAACAGAATAGAGTTCTCAGTTCTTCTTGTGCAGGATTGGAGAATCTTTGAAAATGGACACATTATCAAAGCACCATCACCTTTAAAAAAGTCTTCAGTAAATAATGAAAGAGTTTCCTTTAGGATATAGAGCTCCTTTCACAATTATTTGTTTCAGTTAACTTTTCAAAGAGAAGGGAGGAAGGCAGAGGAGGAAAATACATTGTTTAAAAGATGTTCTCACCACTATGTAATAGTGAAAGGGAAACATTTGTACAGACATTATAAGGTTACATTTTTTGGCAACTGCGACAAATCTGTGGTCTATTACATTTGATTGATCCTTTTTCCTGCCTATGATGCAGGAGGATTTCTTGAATAATTAAAGCATGGTTTTGTGACCAGCTGTTTTTTTTTTTGTTTTGTTTTTTTTTGTTTTTTTTTTTTTTTTTTGTTTTGTTTTTTTTTTAAGGTGAAACTTTTACAATCCATGTCAGTGTTGGGAAATTTCAAACTAATGGAAGGTCAGAGCTAAACATTTACTCTATGTGGAGATGCTCAGGTCTTGCTTTTGCAGCCTGAGAAAAATCTCAATATATTTGGCTAAATATTTTTTCCTGTTTGTTCAAAACCATGGGATCCCCATTAAGAAAATAAGCAAATGAATATCTCAATAATTACATAAAACTATGCATACCACATTCATGAATAATAACTTGCTTGAATTATTGTAGAAAATGTTATGTAGATTAAAATTAAAAAGGTGATTTTGGTAATAAGCTTGGAATAATATATAACTTGAGACACTGTCCTTCAGCCTAACTTGGCTTCCAGCTGTGGCTCAAGTTTTGACATGATGAGATTTACTTTGAGTAATTGTTATAAAGACTAAGAAAAATATGCAATGTAGTGCAATTGTGAAGCTTTTTATCTCTGAACCATTCCAGAATAAAACATCATTTACAATGATCTGAAATATTTTTCTGTAATTTTTTTTACCAAAATGCTTTGAACAAAAATGTCTTTGGCTGAATTAGAATCCCTTTTGTTAAACAGTGGCAAACATGGTTTTGAAAATAAAAATTACAGAATGAAAAGTACTATGCTAGGTCCACTTTCTGTGTCAGCTGCAACTACTGTGTTAAGTTCAAACAGAGTGGAACAGGGTCATATATACTTGTATATGTTTAGGGATGTTGCCAAGAATTTATTTATTGTGTAAGTGAAATCATAACAGTCTAATTCAAGTGTCATCAGGTTTTTTTTCTGCATTGTGTGGTTTAAATTACGGTTATAAATATCTAATTCTTGACAGATCCATCCTTTGTTGCTTCCATCTGTGTAAAAATATGGTCACAGCACCCAAAGACAGACAAAAGTAAAACAAATCAGCCGTAGACACCAGGTTCACTATCAAGTTTTCTGTCACAGCTAAACCAAACAGAAACAAAGCTGAAGGCAGATCAGGAAACTTACTGGCTGAATAAGCCCAAGAAGTGCCCTTTCTCACACCTTCCAAATTTGCTGCAAATGTTATGGCCTGTTGATGGCAACAGCAATGCTATGTTACAGTGCTATATTACGCTAAATTAAAATTTCCAGTACATACATGTGGGTCTCCTGACTGTAGACCAAAACTGGAATTCTGACTCAGTTACAATAAGTACTAAATTTACCTTTGCTCTGGCATTGGCTACCTTATCCTGCTACAAGTGTATGTAGTTCAGAATGTGAAATACTGACACACCTCTAAATTAAAGACTAAACTTGCAAAAGTTTCAGCATTGAATTAGGGACTTATATTAGCAATGGCTGGATTTAAGTGCCATTTGGAATTGCAGCTGATTTCCAAAGAAAAAGAGGTAGAAAAATGCATTAATTTGGTGCTTGGTCAAAAAAATATTCCTCATTTTATATCTCTATAGAGCCATACCCATTTAGATATAAGCCAATGGAGGTGTCAGAAGTTTGTGCTGTGAAATGACTGACAATTACCAGGAAGACAACCACATAATTTCCTCTTTATAATTTCATGGCCCAAATATTTAACCAGAACCACCTAAAACTTAATAGATTTTTTTCATAGGTAAATACAATACAGTTTTCTCGGTAGTAATATGCAACTTCCAATACCAAGTCCCAAATTAGGCATTCATGATTGGAGGGAAAAGAAGCATAAGGATTAGGAAACAGGGGCAAAGAGGACTTAGAATCCCTGTAGAAGGCTTATTTAAGAGCTGTGAATTTTTTCCTTATACTGCATTGCCTGATAACAGACTCTTGAGTGATAGCTGAACTTATATTTGTACGCTGCATATCTTGCAGGAAATGTTATGACGTAATGATGGATTTATGTGACTATACACAAAAAAAGAAAGATATTTCACCTTGTGTAAAGGAAATGACCACCCCAAAAAAAAAAAAAAACCTCCAGCAGAAGTCTATTCATTCTTTCATTGGATGCAAAGAACTTAACCAGACTGAAAAACACCTAAAATAGTCCTCCCTACCAGATTGTATAGCAGTGACACTGGCAGTGAGATCAACTCCACTTTCACTGTAGGGAGAAAGTCAAATTGTATTACTTGACAGCTGGGGAGAGCCAAATGGATTTTCAGCAAGACAGTTATTTCCCCTCCATTAGTAACACTATTTTTTCCTGAATTACAAAAGCTGATTAAGAGTTTGGCAATATTAATACTTTGACAATGAGAGACATCCGAGTAAACCTGCCCAAAAAAAAGAGAGATGTATAGGAGAATTTGGCATATAGACACATGTTTAGCCCAGTACTATGGGCCTTTATTGGGAGGCCATCTGGCCAAATTTTTACTTAATTTTTTCAGATACTCAAGAGTCACCATTGTAAATCACTCCTACCTGTGTAAACTTCCTTTCCCTAATGAAATAGACTGCAATTTGTATGGAAGATTATGACAGAACTACAATCTTAGTCTCAACCTCTAACATCACAAGAAGAGTGTTCAAGATGTAATTCATAGGAATGCAGCACTATCAACAATTCTCATGATATTCTGAAAGCAATTACTATTAATCCAGTAGTCTAAGATGCTTGAAACAGGTACTTTTAGTGATCTTTGGTTAGTATTGTAAATAGTGAAATTACTTTTAAAGCACATCTGAAACTAAAGAGCAATTAAAAATGTGAACACAGGTGAATAAAAAGAAGGATCAAATAAAACTTTGACTTGTTTTTACCTGCCTTTTTTTTTTGCTTAAATATCTTAAATATCAGTCTTTTTAATGAAGAAAATAAAAAATGACAGTACTATTGCAGTGCTGCATCATTTCTCTTGCTGGTTTCCTTAGGACATTAATGTCCAGTTTATGAAATGGGTTTAGGTAGAATCCTGTAACACCTTTGCTGGCATGCAGTACACAGATTAATAAAAATATCTAACAGGTGTTTATACTAGTTATTCACTTACACAGTCAAATATTTATGTTTTAAAACAAAAGCAATGCAAATTCCTCTACATTAGTTAAGATCTTGGTAGCAACATATATTTCAAAGACAATAAAATATTTCATCAGAACAGTGCAAGAGTTCATACTACTGATACAAATAAAGCAGGAGCGTAAGAGGGAGGTAATCTTTGTAATGGGTCCAGAACAGTATATTACTAACTGCATTGAAAAAACACCATGGAAATTAGCATGGCAATGCAACTGTTCTGCCCAATTGTCCTCAGTGTGATGGAAGCATGCATGACTAGTGTTTTCCAGTCAGTGTTATTATTCGATATATTTCTGACAATTGGTCATGCTGAATTCTGTAGCTGTATCAAGGGGGCCATCATATCTCTCTACAAAAGGAGTTGTGTCACTGTTCAAATATAGCCTTATTATTTAGCCTGTTACTTATTTAATATATTTGAGGCAATTAGAAACTTCAATTGCTTCATTAATATGTTAGTAAGAATGTCATGACACACTCATATTCACTTGACAAATGAACTCCACTTGGTACTCTACGCACTGAAGAAAAAATAATGTTAAAGTTTCTGATTTTTATGGTAAAATTCCGCAAACTTTGACGGATAAGCATCACAGAGTAATTATAGTGCAGAATTGGACTCTATCTCCTTTTTGGTATTTGATGAGGCCTAGATCTCATGGGAAAATTTCGTGTTCCTGAAATCTCCTGGAAGCACAGACCACAAGCAGTCCAGGAGCTTGACTGGGGTGTTGGGGAGAGCTGCTGTCAGAGACTGAAGTATTATAGTTTATGACTTAAACATTTTTACGAAAGACTTTTGCTTATTATAGCAGAACTGTGTTACAAAAGCTGGAGAGAAGACCACCATGCCGTGAATGGGGCTCTGAGAGGCCTTACACTCGTTTGCTGATGAAGAAGAGATAAAGTAACGACTAGGTTGGGAAAATTGACAAAGCACAACCTTAGCA
Organism: Onychostruthus taczanowskii; assembly: GCF_017590055.1. Lineage (NCBI taxonomy): Eukaryota > Metazoa > Chordata > Aves > Passeriformes > Passeridae > Onychostruthus > Onychostruthus taczanowskii. Next base: position 8,031 of record NW_024499718.1, read on the forward strand.
CCTTCAGGGAGGAGATAGCAGCCCCAAGCCTACAGAGACCCTGGCACAAAAGGCTGTGGGGAGGAGAGGCTTTGGGTGTGCTGGAAAGCCTCTGGTCAGAGGCAGTGACCGCCCATCCTCTGCTGGGCAGAGGAGATCACCCTGGGAAAAGCTTGTCTACAGCAGAGTGAGGAAAGAGATTAGCAGAGTACAGACCCTGGATTTGAACAGAGCAGACATTTCTTGGAGTAAAAGAGCTCAAAGCAGCTGTCAGATCGAGGAGGACAGCCTCCTGCAAGCACAATGGCCCATCTTATCCTCATGGGAGTGATTGACATATCAAGACATGCTTTTGACTAAATACAGAACTTCTGTCACAACTGCACTGGGAAAAAAAGAAAGCATGCAGGTTGCTGAAGCAGGAACAGACTAAAAGGAATTTAGAAGCATTTTCCAGGCATGCATGAATAGGTGTTAAGCTCACGCAGAGCCAAACTGGTAACAGACATCAGGAGCAACAGGAAGGGCTTCTGTTATTAACATAATGATAAAAGGATAAGAAAAGTGTATGTTCATTACTAAATATGTAGGTTATGGAGTGAGAGTAAATGAAGATAAGAGGGAGAAAACCAAAATTTTGGGTTTTTGAGTCTTTCTGAGTGTCTCACAAACCTTTGTGCCTAGAGGGTGATTAAGAAGGAAATAAATTACTCCAAATAGGAAGATATGAATAATGTATGTCTAGAGGAATTTCTATGTTTACAGGTCCTTGAGACCAGACAAGGTGCATGCAAAGTTCTGTCACAGTTTGTCAAAAGTCTCTATGAGGAATCGGAGAGACTGGAGAAAGTCTCCGGTCAGCACAGAAAGCCAAATAGTGCATAATATTTGAGAATGCAAAGGTGAACAAATAGAGAACTCACATTACTCCAATTCCTTCAAAAATCATGGCACAAATGTCCTTTGAAGTTATTTCTGGGCATATGAAGAAGGAAATGTTTGTGAATGGCAATCTGACCAACCTGATTTACTTTCATGATAGGATTACTAGATCCACAGGAGTGAGGAGATCAGCAGATGTTCCCTGCCTTGATTTTGCAAAACTGACTTCACATATCATCCTTATAGTCACTTCTGGAGGGCTGAAAAAAACTGTCCAGATCACCAGACTCAAGGATAGTGGTTAATTGTTTATATTCTGCTTAAAGGATTCTGTTAAGAACTAAAGGTTCTTAGCATCTGTTATGGGATTTTTTTTATGTTATATAATTATTCATAGTCTGGAGGAAGAGGTAGAGCAGGCCTCCTGAAATTAGCAGATGATGTCACGTTTGCGTGAAGCTCTTGACCTGTGCAAGAGGATATCTCTGCCTACAGGAGATTTCCTATGTGTTCATAGGAAAGCACTATTCCTAAAGGACAGGAACCTCATGCAATTGTTCTAGATCAGTCAGTTCCATTGGCTTGGTGAACTTGATGAGCGTTCTAATGCACATTATGGCCTATGATACCAAGGCTGAGTTTTTCATCTGGGAGATCATTGCCTCAACAGATCACAGCTTCTCTGATGCAACACAATAAAATAAAATAATTAACATGCTTGAAAAGTTATTATTGAATGAAATAACTCAATTGTTCAGAAAATGACACAATGACCAAAATATTTAGACTGTGAACATTGCATATGAACTTTTTGCTTAATTGTTTTTAGGAGGATCTTTTTAAATATTGAAGGAAAAGGTCTCAGGCACTAAACATTTTCATTAGAAATATTATTGATTATTATTAGTCCATACTTGGATTGAAATTGCCCACTCTGCTTCAGACAATGAAAATGTCTGAAGTATCTCCTTTAAGTATTTTTCTTCCCTGGCCACATCTAGTCTATTGTCAAAGCACTCAGAAAGCCTCTACTTCACTACATTACATAGACATCTCCTAGGAGATTTACTCCAGATATTTACCTTGGTATAGGGAACCTGACAGGACCTCTTTGAATCTGAGCACAGATCCTGAGTTGACCCCAGGAATCAGACATTGTGAGGGCCTTCCATTCCTTTCACGTCAATATTCTGAATAGTTCACCAAAACACGAATTGGAAAAAGTTGCAGTTTCACTCTACCATGTCAATTTTATTTATGAGCCACTAGTGCAAAACTCTACACTTCAGTGGACATCGCGTCTCATGTTTTGCGGTCCCTTATGATGCTGAGAAAGAAAACCTCCACAAACACTTCTCCACCTGAATTGTACATAACATAAAGGAAGCTTTAATTTTAAGTTTTGTTAGCCTTTCAGCAGTTACTATTCACTGAAGACTAAATTATATGGACTATCAAAGCATTGCTTTAGTGAAGATGGAGTAGTAAAGCACTGAGTCTGATTCTGCTCCAGATTACACCAGGAGGATTTGTTTGATCGCATCAGTATAAAAAAAATTAGAGTAGAGTTTATGTGAGAGTATTCAAAATCTGATTATATAGCACTCTAATGGTGTTAAGCAATTGAATTATTGCACTGCTATAATAGTCCCATACCTCTAATTTTCCTGCATGTGCCCAAAATGGAACAAGTCACAAAGTCATAACACCGTGTAGCTGATAGCTTCTACAGCATTCCATTTTCATTGTTCCATTCTGCTAAATTTAAAATTATATCAAAAAAAGATAAGCCACCTTAATTTTTGTAAAAATTGTTTAATTGTATTACTTTTTCAATAAACTTCATAAAAGTTTTCAGTATTTTTTTCATAATGCATTTGTGGAATCAGATTTTTGCTTGTATCTCTCTGTACTCTTGCAAACTACTTCTTGATCAAGGCCTTTTCTCTGAATGCTTGTAAGATTTTAAGCAGACTCTAAGGGCACTCACAGCCCATGCTAGTCACAATGGTTTTTTCCCTGTTCTTCAGTCCCAGAGCAGGGTTTGGGCCTAAGGTTCACATATCCTCTGCCAGCCCTGTGCCAGGCAGGCAGTCAAAAATGGCCTTTCCATTTCTTTCAATGGTATGGACTTGTATATAATGGTGATAACCATGAAGTCTTTGTGAGGTGGGGTTGTCATAATCGCATGCTTTGAAGTAAGAGGAATTTCTCTGCCTAACTGAAGGACTTGCTTTGTCGGCTGCTTTGCCCTAGTGAGTGGAAGGTCTAGTCAGGAGTGTTGGCAACTACCGTGTGATGCCAGTGCTCCTGGCATCAAGAGGCCAGTGCTTTGTTCTTGACTCTGTTACTCATCTGCTTTTATATCTCAGGCACATACAACAGTTTTTACATTAATTTAATTCTGCATGCTTTAATTTTCGTTTTTAAGTGATCAAAATGGAGTTTGTTAGGGTCTGATTTTCAAAGAGATCAAGAATCCATCTCTTGCAAGATAAAGGTCAATTAACTCAGCCAGAAAAAAAAATCATTGTCAGAGTAGTTCCTGGGCACCTAGGCAGCTCTCTTTTGTTGAGCTGGTCTAATTTAAAGTGTGGTTTGCTACCAGTAGTAAACACTATAAATTTAAAGGAATTATTTAAAGTGGTATTTTTAAAGTTAAAGTATGCTTAAGATCTGCAGATCAAGAATAAAGGAAGAATGAAAAACACAGGCAAATTTTTCTGAGCTACTTACATAGGCAAACTGTGAACAGTTGCAGGAAGATTGCCACCAAACAATTAGGTAGCAAGCAGGTAATGCAGAGATGTGTGATGTCACATACAAGCAAAACAGAGCCAACCTTTCTTGGGCTGTGAAGGGTTAGCAACTGACTTATACACAGGCTTGGAGTCTCAGAGAGATGACATACACCTTTTTGAAAATTTTAACAGCAGTTAAGGAAGATAGAGTACTAAGTATTTTAGCAAAATAATACAACTATATACTGCACCTACATCTCTAAGACAGGGTAAGTTCTGGTATCTATTTCCAAGGTACAAAGTGAAAGTGAAAAGATGAAAAATAGTTATTTATATGGAACAGATTCCAGAAGTGGAATGATGTAACCTGTTATTTCAGTTTTGGTTATGTGTGCAGGAAGAAGGTTATTTTAAACGTCTTTAAAATCATGAATACAGTGAAGAATAAACAAAGACACATTATCTACTTTCTCATACAATATGAGAAATGCTGGGTATAAATCGTAATCATCAGGCTGAAGACTTAATCCACAAAAGATAGTATTACTTCACATTCTAAGTAGACAAGCTGTAAAATGTTCACTCTGAGATTTGATGCTTTTCAGAATTTTACAGTTGTTCTCAAAGCCATTGAAAAATTCAAGAAAGAAAAATATATCAGGGGCTACTAAACAAAACCATACACCTCTGACTTGAGATCCTAATCATAGAGACTGAACTGAGTCTGAGGCTGAGGGGTTGTTTCCTCCTATTCTTATATGGTAATCATCAGACAGAATACAAACTTAGTATAACTCGGTATTAGCCTTTTTATTTTCAAGTAGAAGGACTTGGTGCAATAGTAGGAAAAAAGGAATCAAGGCAGCATTTAGACAGGGGAGAGAAGGAATGAGATTAGTAGCAACATCCTGAATCTAACTATGGATATTCTTGTCTTATTCTGGTTTAGATAAAGAGAATCATGTGTTCCTTAAATGATGTGCTTCAGAGCCAGTTGCAGGACCAAGGAGTGGTCCTGCAAACCACTCCTTGGTGGATTGATTTTTGCCTTTAAATCCAGCATTGTTTCAGTTGTTGTCCTTCTTAACTCTCTTGTCTCTGGAGTATTACAGGACCAGTGAGACTGTGGAGGACATGATATGAAGGAAGTGTATAGGTACAGAAATTCACAAAAGCCTTTCTGAAAACTTTCAGGGACTATCAGAGCTTAGTATTGGCTGAAAAGAATGAAAATGTTGCATAGATGGTCTACAAAGTTTTTCAAGATGAGCTGACAGCCCAGTAGGAAATTTTCTCCATTATGTCTACTGTGAAAAGCCTGCTTTGTGTACTATGGCTTCTTTGTTGTGTAGCTCAGTTATGACTTCAACGCCAGTTATGATTCCATTTGCCATAAAAATGATTAAATAATACCCTAATAGCAACAACTAGATTAACATAAGGGTGTCAGTCTTGTCTTGACCACTCCTGTGTCAGCTATTAATTCATGTCAAAAACTGTGTTCCTAAGCTTATCCCTTAACTCTAAAGTTATTATGTTTGTTATCACTTTAAGTGTACATTACTTGCACATTTCAAAATATAGATTTTTCTTTTCTTTTTTTTTTCTGGTGAAATGAACTAAGGTCATTCCCATTTCTCTGTGCATCTTTTTGCACTGACCTTCAATCTCTGTCAATCCTTCTTTTTGGAAATTAAGGTGGACTGAAACAGTGCTCACTCTTGTTTGAATCAAATTTATGCTTTTGCCTTTATATAGTGAAGATGTAAAGTTATTCAAAAATGAGAAAAATACGTCTCACATACTTCTAGTCACAAAAGCACCTGCATCAGAAGACACTATGTTTGCTGCTTTTTAGTTTGACCAAGAAGACGCCAAGTACATGTTATTTTGGGCACCGTAAAAAAATGATGATGATTCTTTTTCAATGAACCCATATATAAAGACAGGCAAGAAAGAAAATGAACAGAAATTTTCTGGAAACTTATGAGTACCATTCTGAATGAGCACAAATTTTCCAAGCATAATAGGAACAGTATCAGAGCAATATAAATCGTTTAAGAGCGTAATGTTACACAGAATATGACATTATATTTTTACAATAGGTCCATTCAAAGATCAAAATTCAAAACCAGAAACACAAACTCATACTCAAGAATTGCTTTACTCAAGTGAATGCACTGATGTGTTATAAGCAAGATTTAATAATTAATTTGTTCAGGAGCTTACTTCAGTTTTCCAAAAAGGGGAAAAGTAATTGATTTTAAAAATTTTTCTTGCAACAGTTTGGTTTTGGTGGAGGCTACAAGAGGGGTGGAGGTGTCTGTGAGAAGCTTCTAGAAGCTTCCACCATATGCAGTGGAACCAATGACAGTGGGCTCCAAAACAGACCCACACTGGCCAAGGCCAAGCCCACCAGCAACAGAGGAAGAACCCATCTGGTATTCAAGGGGAGGAAAAGTTAGAGCACAGAAACAACTGCATCCGGGGAAGAGAGGGGTGAGAAAGAATGTGGGAGGAAGAGCTCTGCAGACATCAAGGTGAGTGGAGAGGAGGAGGAGGTGGTGTCCCAGACGCTGTGGGTTTTAACGTTTCCCTGCAGCCCATGGAGGTCCATGGGGGAGCAGAGAGACATCCACAGCTCATGGAAGACCCCACACAACACAAACTCAATATATTCCAGTATTCTGGAAGGTAAAGTTATTCTTAAACACTTAGAAGTAAGGACTTTGCATTACAAAGGTCTTTCACAAAGATAACAGAAACACACAATCACAGGGTCAATTAAAATTTCATTTTTCTTGCTAATAAACGAATATACTGGAGCGCATGCATGATCTTGCAAATCTTGATCAAGTCACGCTATCATTTTAATTTGAAGTAGTCATATTATATATTTTATGTAAGAGAAATTGCTGTTTTATGCATGGGTATACATGCAAAGATTTCCCCAGTATTTCCATAAATTTAAATGAAAAGACTGTTCAAGAATATCTTTAAAACTGCAAGGAAATTTCAGCCACATTTCCAAGTAATACTTTTACCTACCCTCCACTTCCCATACATTCATTCTTGTCATATCTTTGCAAAAAGTATGCACTTGAAGCAGAATGAAAAGGAAGAATTATATTGGTAATACGGATTTTGACAAAAATTATCTTTTCAGCTTTTTCTAATGAAAAATATAAATGACCAGTTTCAAAGCCACCTTCTCAGCTGCTGATAAGATTAATGTACTGATTAACACCTTTTCCAAGTTGGGTTGGAGGTGAAAGCAATTCCATTTGGCAAACTCATTTCATTTGCTGACATCTTCATTAACCTCACTGATAAGAAAACCATTTCACAAAAAAATTTTCTCAGGGCTAGAGATTTTATCTTCACAGCTTCATGTAACAATGTTAATTTTCTACGTGAAACATGCAGGTTCAATTGCCTTGATAATTTCTCTGTGCCCTATACTTTTTTAACTTTGGTTAAAAGGTTGACATAAAGGAAACCAATTGCTTTGGACTCACTACAGAAGACTGATCTTCAAAAGGACATTTCCTCTTTTAACAAAAAGAAAGAACAAGGATGTAGATAAAAGTGAATGAAAGGGTCGTCAGACACAGAAAGTTAATTGAAGGTACATACTGGAAGAAATAATGCCATGTGATCATGGCATTACTTCTTCCAATACGTACCCTTAATTAGCTATGTCAAGCTCTTGTGTTGTATTCTATAATTTTACTGTTGGGCACCCTGATTTCTCTATAACATACTGCTGCTTTGTTAAGATTATAAATTCTTTATCCCCTGCTCTGGAATGATAAGTTGCAGTTTTGGAGTCAGCAACAGACACCCTCTAGTTATTTCAAAAGGCATCTCCTTCTCAGAATAATTGCTGAATTTTTAAGAAACAGCTTGTGATATGAGAAGTCAATTGTGAATTTAGCTGAATGGGGAAACTTGTTTCAGCCAGGTTATATTATTGTGAAAACCTTTTGCCATGTAGATTCTTAGTCAGAAAGTATATTCATACAGGAAGTTTGTGGCATTTTTCAAAATAACCTCAGGGAAATTCAGTACTTATCTGCTTACCAAGATGTATACTTTAGTGATAGCAGGACTGTTTCCCATCTTTTTACCTTGTGCAATTGGAGTTATTGTGTTAAATCAATGACATGACATAGTCTTTCTCTAAAAGCAAGCATATATATGTGTTTACTTATATCCCCTCCCCACCAAAAAAAAAAAAAAAATTGTTATGCTAATCTAAACAAAATGTGAAATTTACTCAGTATAATGTGTCTTTCAAAACAACCTTGACATACTGTGTCAACTGTAGAAGAGTGTTTTCTCGCCCTTCTGCTGTGTGTGTTCTCATAGAGCATTGCAGTGTTAGATCCCTTAGCCCTGTGCTTAAGCTTCTCATGTCAAAGCAGCTGAAGATAGATTTTCTATCTACTCCAGAAAAATGTGTTTATTTTCTAATTCTGTAAAGTTATAATGAAACAATGTTATTTCTGATATAAATATATGGAAGTGGCTGATCTTATGTTAGATCTGATGTGACGTTCGAATGTCTGAAATTTGGGATCTAGGACCTCTGAATGCATTAATGCCACCAGTATATACCCTAAACAGTGATCTAGAAAGTCATCTGTAGTGCAGTGTATATACAACATATAAGCATACCTAATGCTTATATGTTGTATATATTTGTATGCTGATAAGTTATGCTTTCAAATATTTCACAAGCATGTATGGCACAAGATGAGCTATCCCAGCAGCAATAATTTTTCTGTACAAGGAAGATCTGCTATGTACTTTCCATTACACAACAGGTTGACTCTTCTTCACATGTGACTCAATCCACAAATTAGCCACTATGTGATATCTTGCAGTCTGTAAAGGAGAATTCCTCTAATTCTAAGAACTCTTAAAACTAAAACTGTTTTAATCTTAGGAGTTACCACCCAGGAGTTACTTTCCCTTTTGTAACACCTTTGCAATATCATTCAAAATTACATTGCAGTTTTCAAAAGCAGAATTTTTACCTTGGCCACAGATATGACTACTTAAAACCAGGTGCTAGCATCATTTCAGTTCTTCTGAACAGGAACAATCTGTCTTGTCTAAATAAATGCTGTTGATTTTATGGCTGCTGCCAACTGCAGCTCTCCCTGCATCCTAAATAATCTCAGACATACTGTCCTAAGCTAGAATAAGTCATGGTCTGGCAAAGAAAAAGTTCAGGATACCAGCCATAAAAACACACAAAAGCTCAGGTTCCACTTGGTGGATGCTAATTCCTCAGAGACACAGGAAACAGACTGAACAACAGCCAAAATTGATAATACTTATACACAGGTGTTTTTGAATTTTGGGTAGCAGGAAAAACAGCAGAACTGATAGGGCAGTAGGACTGACCTGGCTCAACATAGTATTCACTTATGAAAATGAGATAATTCTACCCCATCACACACAAGGAGTTTTATATATATATATATATTAACTATGACAGCAATGTGTGTGAGCTGTCTTTAGTGCATCAAACTTCTAGCCAGAAATTTTTTTTTATAGGTACTCTTTCTTTTATTTCTTATCTGCCTGGCACTAATTATACACTCTTTGCAATTAGACAAAGTATTTGCAGTTGCACAAGCCTGCCTCTGCAGTGCTTGCTTCTGCTTAGTTCCTATTAAGCCAAAGAAACCTAGAAGAAAAAAAAAGTCAGATGTGTCCCTTACATTAATTATCTCTTGTCCTTTTAACCAGCGTGTTGTAACTGGTTAAACACTTTTCCAAATTAATTTCAAAGGGTGTTTCACTAGCAGTGAAGGCAGAATGAAGGCTGTCACTTGCCTGGAGAGAGAAGCCTCTGGCCTTCACTCAGGGACAGCAGGATGTGTTCAACTTCTCCACTGGTTTTAAGGGATTATGGATGTCATGATCTCACAGTTTGATTGGGCAATATTTTAACAGCATGAAGATATTGTGTCTGTTCTAAAGTAAAAGTCCTAATGCAGAAGACACACTGTATTGTTTTTGCCTGGGATGAGCTAGCTCTCTTCACAGGGTTTGGTATGGGGCTGTGTTCTGGAATTGTGCTGAACACAGAGTTGATAATACAGAGATGCTTTTGTTACTGCTGAGCAGGGTTTACACAGAGCCAAGGCCTTTCCTGCTGTTTGTACTTCCACAGTGGTGAGGAGGTTTGGGATTCAGGGGAGGGTGGGAGGAGACACAGCCAGGAAAGCTGATCCCAACTGACCAAAGGGATAGTCCAGACCATGTGACATCCTGCTCAGTATATAAAGTGGGGGGAAGACAGAAGAAGGAGGGGTATTTGTGGTTATGACGTTTGTCTTCCCAGGTCACTGTCAGGTGTGATGGGGCCCTGCTCTCCTGGAGCTGGCTGAACTCCTGTGTGTGTATGGGAAATGCTGAATTAATTCCTTCCTTTGTTTTTGTTAGCTTGTGTGCATGGCTTTTGGTGTCCCTATTAAATTGTCATTATCTCAACCCATGAGTTTTCTGGCTGTTACTCATTTGATTCTCTCCTTAATCCCACAGGTGGGGGAGTGACTGAGCAGCTGGTAGGGTTTGGCTGCTGGTGGGAGTTAAATCATGACACACACTCAAAAAGGAAAGCCTTGAGAGCAGATACCACACTGGAGAAATTGTGATATGACATGGTGATGAGCAAAAAGGAAAGAGGAAGAAAGGGGAAAAGGAAGGGGAAGATAATTACTCTATATTATCTATTATAGATATATTTGTAGTATATGACACTTCATATTTATAATATTTTTATTTTATATATTTATATTTATTTATATATATTTATATACCACCAATACAGAATACCAGGATCTTCTCCATAACTAGTGCTGAAAGATGGGTTTTGAGAGAAGCTCCCCACAGAGGAGCAGGAATTTCAAATCTATGCTTGCCCTTGAGCAGGGTTTTGAAATTAAAATAGGTTAATATCCATTGCTCTAATATCAGTTTCATCTCAGAAGCTTGGGTAAAAGAGAGCTTTTGTGGGATTTGTCAACCAGATACCAAAAAATGTGGTATAGAAGCTAAAATGTAAAGAGAATAATTCTAAAGAATAACAGGGGATGAAAGTGTGGTAATGGCTTGACTATGATAAAGGTGGCAAGTTATCCATAAAAAACAAATACTGAATCTTGAAATTAAATGCTTGACTAAGTAGTGGAAAGCTCAGGACAATGTAGCATTTAGCAGCAAGACTTTCAAGTGTTTCTCAAATATATACAGAAGAGACAGTGTAGAATGTAAAAATCATTTTTCTTCAGAGAAGAATAAAAAAAAAATAAGTGTTTTAAAAGACCGTAGACAGATTTACAGAAATTAATGTTTCACATTACTAGTAACTTAATTTGGTCAAGCAAGACCAATTAAATACACTTGCTTTCATAACACTCTTAAAATTAAATGCATTTTGTTGTTTGGATTTTTGATTTTTTTGGTTTGCAAGCATTTTGGGGATTTTGTAGGTTGTTACTTGTGGTTCCTTTCCCCAGGTACAACCCACAGAATTCCCTGTTTATGATTAAGTAAGAAACTATGTTCATATCTGCTTTAAATAATTCAACTTTCTTCTAGGCAGTTTCACTTTCTGGGAAAGTGGCTTTTGGTTGTGGAACTGGATTCTGGTGGTGATGTCTGGTGTGCTTCCCCTGGAAGGAGAACTAAAAACAAGGCTCTGCATAACTCAGACCATCCAGATTGTTATTACCTGACACAGTCCCTTTGAAATAGCATGGAAATATGTATCCAATGTATCAAACTAATACAGGAAAAGATTGACTGTGGGACTCAGTATATTATTAAAAAAAATAAAAAAAAAAAAAAATTCCATCTGCTACACCGGTATTGAACTAGAGTTTTGATCAAAGATTTGTGCTGTGTGAAGTATAATTATTGTCGAGTTTTACTGGAGCAATGAGTCCAGGTCTGAAGCCCCCAGCAGAAGAAAGCTATTTTCCTGTTTTCCAGCCACTAAGTGGATAAGAGCTGGAGCACTTATTCTATGCAACCTGGTTGAGAGAGTTGGGGCCATTCAGCATGGAGAAGAGAACACTCTGGGGAGAATCTACACCAACTTCCAGTACCTAAAGGTCCTTGTAAGAAGACTGAAGAGGGGATTCTCACAAGGTCAGGTAGTGATAGGACAAGGGGGAATTAAGCTGAAGATTATATAAACAATCTAATATATTAGATTATATATTAGGAAGAAATTCTTTACTTTAAAGATGGTGAGATATTCTAACAGCTACACCAGAGAAATTTTAGACTCCTCATCCCTGGACGTGTTAAAGAACAGGCTGGATGGGACTCTGAGCACTTAATCTAGTGGAATGTCTGCCTGCCCAGGAGAGGGAGATTTGAGTTAAGCATCTTTAAGCTCCCTTCCAACCCAAACCATTATGATTCTATAATTACATCATTCAATAATTATATGATTCTGTGAAAACAAACAAACAAACAAACAGGTACAGTAATTAGCTTGTTGTAGTAGATAGAAAAAAAACCCCATCTTTCCACTGGTATAACTAACCTGTTGGAATATTACTATCTTTCCTTTGTCATTAAATAACCCACAACAAAAAAAAACAAAAAAAAAAACCAAACAAAAAAAAACCCCACAGAATTCTGAGTCCCACTATGACTGGTCAAATAAGTAAATTTAATGTTCTAGAAATAATTCTGTAATTAGTTTTATTAGCTGATAGGTCTCATGGGCAGCCCACTGTTTAGAATAAATCTGATTATACTGATAACTATATGCAGAATAATCCAGGTGCTTTTCTGGGCGATAAAAATAGACAATGGAGTGGAAGTCTGTTACTCGAGTAGAAAATAAAAAGGACCAAATAAAAATGCAGATTTTTTCATCATCTGGAAAGTGCAGCCATCAAAGCAAACTTGTTGGATTTTACAGGAGAAGAAAAAAAAAAGAAAGGAGATTCACTGACTTTGACTAACAGCACTAGCTAGCCATTTACATGCATTTACACTATGTATGAAGCCCTTATTCTTTGAAATGAAATTTTCTCTGTTGATCAAAGGACATATTTTGCAGTACCTGCAGTATTTACTTTTTGGCAGATCTAAGATATCTGCTACAGATTTTAAACTCCTATCTTTACAACTATAGTGTTGGTAGGGAATAAAACATTTATTGTGATATCCACAGGTGACTTTTTTCAAGGACTTATTTGTATAAATTTGCCAAGGCATAAAAGCAAGACAGAAAGCCAAGTCTTGCAGTTATGTAAGTTAGAAACTGGCTGCCCAACAGGATAGAAAACAAAAGGAATTAAAATAAAAATGCTGTGTGGTTTTAGAAGCAGGGATAAACACATTCCTTTGTTTTAGGCCCTTCTGTGCCCCTTTAAGGTTCCATCTACATAACTGTAAATGCTCCAGTATGAAAAGAGAGAGGCAATTCAGTACTACCTTCTAAAAATCAACAAAGACTTTTGAGTAATTCAGACTACAAAAGCTTCTGGTCCTGAGGGGCACTGATGACTTTCAAATGTAGGGTGAGACAGGCTGTAAATAAGTGCCTGTGTGTCTCCGTCTCTCTGGGTGCCTCCCAGTGAACCTGAGTACATTAGTCCATACTTTCCATACTATTCTGCACTGTACTGTCACTCCAGTGTCATGGACTGTTATTCCATAGTGCGTTCACTCACTGAATGGTTCTTCCACAAATTTTAGATTTTTAAAGTTTCAGTATTTATTTTAAGATTTTAGAGTTATTAGAAAATCATAAGAAAGAAACAGATGTTCAGCAGTACTGTTTAAATCCACTAAGAGACCGTTACTCGGAATGAAGTCAGCGAAAAAATTGTTTTCAATATTTAAAGTATCATGTTCCTGCGTTAAAATATTTGCGGAGATTTTGTCTTATAATAACTGAAAAAAATAAGATTCAAAATTTGTATGAAGGTTATGCTCTTTGTTTGGGTCATATGTTGGACATTTGCTCTCTTTCTTATAGTTTTGCCTTTGTTTCCATTTCTGTGTAACTTATTTATCTGGGGACATACTTATTATTCCAATGATTTGAAGGAATAACTAAAATTTTCTTCTCTGTTCATCATAGATGGAAAGACAGAAGTGAAGGAAGGAACAGAATTACCCACAAGTGATGCTGATTAATATGTAGATGAAACCTGAAAAATTATCTTAAACAATGTCCATAATCTCAGTACTGATGAAACAGTAAAAGAATTTTTCTTATCTGTAATTTACCATATGTATACTGATAAAATTACATGCCTGATAACTTGCTGAACTTGAGAACTGAATCCCAGGTATTAAATTAGCCTTGATCTTTTATGAAACTGATTTGGTAGATAGTTGTAAAAATTCAGTTTCCCTTTCAATTGCTTAAACATAAGCTTTACCTTACCTGGCATGGTCTGTTCTGTTCTTCATAAAACTTCAGGTCCTTTTAACTGCTTGGAATTGGATATGCAAGTCATGTAGTTGCATTCTACTGTCAAAACTCTAAATAAAAGATTATTGTCATTTTCTACATGTTGCTATGCGTAAATATTCAAATTAAGACTATTAAAATAATCAGCAAAATTTAGTGTTCTATGTATCTCATTACCTGTTCAACCCTTAGGCTACTCTGGCAAGAAATATTTGCCCTGTGTCAGTCAGATAAAAAAGTCTGTAACTACTTCCTCCTGCAGTTCTCCCATGAGCAACAGAGGGCATTGCCAAGACAGTGCTTTATTTGTGTACTGCTGCTTGGATTATTCATAGATGTGAATGAAATATCAAGCAAGCTCTATAAACAGAATAAACCAGTAAAAACTGTTAGTACATTGAAAAATAACAACAAATTTTTTTACCTGTACATCTTAACTCAGGAAAATACCAATTATGTATCTAACTCCAAGGGTATGAATTATCATATCCCTAAACTTACCTAAAGTCACATTAATATTTTTTGTTGCATAGAAATGCATCCAATTCCTTGTCCATAAAAATTAGAATACAGCTGTAACTAATTAGTGCCATTCTCAGTCAGATCCTCTTTACTACCTCTGATAAACAAAAGACAGGAAACTCCACTTCCTTTTACCTAACAATTTAAAAAAAATAATGATAAATAATTAGCACAGAATTACTCTATGGTATTCTTTTATGAAAGATAAAATAATGTTGTTGTTGTTTTTGTTGTTGCACAATCATGATGAAATACAGAATGAAAACAGACTGTAGGTCATACTTTCAGATTGGTCTATTTCTCTAACTTTTTTTTTTTTTTTTTTTTTTTTTTGTGGGGAACATTAATCTGTTAAGAAGAACTTCAAGACTCTTTAAAGGTGTTTTTGCATCTGCAGTACAACTTAATGAATATTTTCACTGTATTAAAAGACAGTGGGAGAAGACTAGGGTAAAGAAACACACCTGTTAAAGACAGGACATCAAAGCATGGAATAAAATCTGAATCCAAATCATGGATCCCTTGCAATGCAAAAAACTTACCTGTTTTGATAATTCTGTGATTGGCTTTTATCATGTTTATCATGTGTTGAGAGCTTTGCTAGCCTTTCTTTCCTCTAAGGAAATATTTCAGCTTCATTTAGTACATTCTTTCTGCATTTTGTATATCATTCAGGTGCTGACAGGTTTCATAAGGGGAGTCCTCCTGCTTCTGTCTGTGTTCACTGATGACCAAGAATTTGCTGATAACAAAAAGAATTTGTTCTCTACTGAAGACCAAATGAGAAAATGAAAAGAATAAGGGACATTTTCAGAATACACTTTTTCTGAATATACTAAGAATATTAAAAATAGATGACCTAAAATTAACTAAGAATACTATACTAACAATATCAAAAATAGGTGACCTAAAATTAACCTAATCATTTAACACAGTATTTTTTTTCGCTGGATTCGCTGGCCATTGGATCGTGTTTCCTCTCGTTTTTTGAAAACTAAAAGATAGACCTAGTCCAGAAATATCATCATATTTAAAGCTATACCACTGAAATAAGTATATGTACTGTTTGTTAAACAGAAGGCTCAGTTCTTCTGTCTTTTCTAATACTTAGAGGCAAATCTCTGCTCCTTTTGTGAAAAAAATAATGAAAATTCATCTGTGCCCTCAGAGATCATAAAATCAAAGAGGATCAAATAGATCTATTCCTATTAAAAAATGTTCAGGGGTTGTTTTGACTCTGACTGGTCATCAGCAGAGGCAGGGGCAAAAACACAGATCATCCCAGACAATGATGCTGTTGTCTGTCCCTCTAAATGTCCAAGCTGCTCAATCAAAGTGCATGGGGAGTGCCCCTGTGCTTGGCGAGCCACAGGGACGGCAGGCACATGGCAGCTCTCAGGGCTGGGCTGCTGGAGACCCCTCTCTTTATGTAATGGTCAGATAAATCCCTCAAACATCCAGCCAATCAATCATCATGCCTTCATAAACCTGTTTTGTTGTTTGCAGTTCAAAATTCCTCTTGTGATATTGCCACAAAATTCAGTAATTTGTTGGGGACATCAGCTGGCAAAATTTCTATGTTCTTCTATGGGGATGTTTGCGCCTGGAGCAGTAATTAAAACAATTACCTGTAGTTTTATCTGCCTTAAGTTTAAAGCACAAACATCTGCTGCAGGCATAGACTGCTTGCAGGCCAGGCTAGGCTGAGCTGCACAGGAGAGATTTCTGTGGGTTTATTTCATTTCAACCTGTTTCATTAAAGTCATCAACAATAGTTGCTAAGGACCTACAGAAGTAAAAACATAGGCACAAAATGAAGTAGAAGAAGCTAAATTTTAGAAGAAAACTCTTCGTCCTTACACAACATAGGAAATACATAGCTTTATATAGAGCTTCGTCTTTTTTTCTCCTGAAGTTTTCATTCTGAGGTATTTTCTGCTTTTTCTTCTGTTCCCCTAATTTATTGAGCTGCAGTACAACCTGAGACTCAAGGTAAGAATTGTCAGTGTGAGAATAGAGCTGATTTATGAGAAGGATGAGTTTGCATTCTACACAGAATATCTGATGAGGTGCTTTTTTCTTCCTAACAATGTCTTACAGATCATTATAAAAAGCTATTAAAAAAAAAAAAAACAAATACCAAGGGTATTCCAAAAGAATAACAATCAGATTTTATACAATAAATTTTCCTAAAATCAAAGGAAGAAGCATCTTTTCTGCACCATTAGTCTTCCATGAAAGCATTTTAACATTCAAATATACTAATTCAGATTAAAAACATAATTTAAAAAAATACAAAACATAATACCAAAGCCTCTTCATAAATGTCTTTTGAAATTACTGAAAGGATGGGGAGAGAGAAATTGCACAAAATAAACTCTTTTGTCTTTAAATCAGTTCATGGTTTGTACTGTCTGTAAACTTTAAAGTACATCCTATAAAATGCTCAGTTACAATCAAAATAGCTCCATTCAATTCTCTTGAAAAGGGTGAAGGGAAAGAATATAAACCATATCTTGTCAGAGACAAAATCACACAGCTTACATGGGTAAAATCATATTATATCTAATAAATGTTTATAGTGTTCAGATGTCTTTTATACATATTTTTGCAAAAAAAAGGGTTTTTTAAGTCAATATTATGTGAAATATAATTCACTTTTCATGTAGATATCTCAGCTTTAATACATTGATCTGTAAATTACAAGTAATCTTGAGATTTACATTAATTTCAATATTTTACTGACAGTGAACCAGTTTCATTTTAAAGATTTTTAAAGAATAATACAGCTGTATTATTTGCAAATCTAAGTTTAGATTAAGATGTAAAGTTTTTCTTTACATTTCATGCATGTGATTTAAATTGTATTATATACAGTGGGAATGGTGTGGTTAAAATCAAATTTTAAAACGCAGTTCCTTACTTGTCCTTTGATGTCACACAAACTTTACAATGTCTACCACCAATAAAGCAGTAACATAGAACTAACATGAAATAATATCTAATTTCTTTTCTTTTTCATTAAATCTCTCTTAATTTTTAATTCTCTTTTATCCACTTTACAAGAAATCAATATTACTGCTGTGCATAAGCAAAGGAAAAAGAATCCACCTGTTAGTATTTTCTCCATAATTTCCTGTCAGACGCATTCATGCAATATTTTACTAGACAGACATCTCTCTAACAATTTCTTCTTTACTAAGAGGGATAGTAACAGTTGGTTATGGTTTGCCACTGCATGTGAGATAGTGCTCATATCAAGATGCGTTTAGGTAATAATCTGAAATAAGAGGATGAAGCAATTTGGAAATGAAGAAGTTTTGTCCTTCTGTAAAAATGGAATGCTAGAAATATGGGGAAAATTGCAATCTGAATCAATGTTTGCCTTTTTCCTTGAGGGAAACCAGTGAAATCAACAGACACTCTGACAAGAGTAGTGCAGATACCCTGTACCAATTTTGTGTTTGCCAAAAAGAGTTGATAAATGCCCTTCTGTGCTCAACACTCACCAGCTGCTTCCTGTGAGAAGGGTGAGTGCAGCTTGGGAGTGCTGAGACAAAAAAAATTATATGTATATTTCTGCACATATTGCTGTGAATTAGCTTATGTGTTTTGGGGTATTTGGGTTTGGGTTGTATTATTTTATTTTATTTTGGAACGCATCTGGGGAATTTTCCTCTTTCCTTTGATGAAACTTGGGGCAAAAATAATAAAAATGGTTGAGAAGACCCATTTTCATCCTCCTGGGCACTGGAACTACTATCTGTTACATTCCCCTTTCTTCATTCTCTGTCTATAAATACTCCTCCAAATATCAGACCTGAACAACAAGACACTTTGGCCCACTATAAGCATAGACAGTTTGCAAAGTAATATTTTCAGAAGCTGTCATTTATCAGTGTAGAAGAAAAAAAGAAGTTCCTTGAAGATATCTATCAACCTTCACAGGTAAATTTCAGGCAGAAAACCAATGATAATTGAGAGTCCTATAATGAGATGCTCATCATGATTTCAGAAGCTTCAAAGTCAGGGGCAGGCAGGTTGTCATTTTAGGAGACATTTTGTATTTGTTTTTTTTTCATGGCTAGAGATTGATATGATGGAGATGAAAAGCTGGATCTTAAAATAAACCCATTATTGGGAACCTTACACATAAAGAATTAGATATTTATTGCTATTATATTAGAACCAATCTTTTTTATACCAACTCACACCTCTAAAACACCCATTTATTAGCAGAGTTATCCTGAGATTTAACTGTGATGACATGCCATAATACCTATTAAGGAATTCCTTATAGGCTGTCTTGAGGCTTCTGGCTCAGCCTAGGACAAAGGGCTGAGAAGAGACTGAATGAGCTCTTCAGTAGCTCAGGGAGGCATTGTTTCTTCAATATAAGGAGCAATTCTGCTGCTGCTTCTTTTATTGCCAGTGGGTTCCTGAGATACAGCTTGTACATACTGCATACGCTGCTGCTACCTCTAACTTCTCTTTGAGCAGTTAGAGGTCAGCAGAGGGATAGCTTTCTTTGTTTCCTGCAACACCCTACTCTAGGGAAAGATAAAAGGGCTTCTAGAGAGCTGGTCCTCTTTGTACATTTCTGGACACTCTGGACCACATAAACAAAGAGTTCAGCAGGTCACCAACTTCCTTTCTTCTCAGAGGAATGTGTGGGTCAGTCTGCATTGTGGCTCATGGGTAGCACCTTCCACAGAAGAAAGAAAGAAAAAGCCAGGGAATATGAACCAACACTCTTCCTAATCCTAGATTACTTTATCACATCTATGACTGATGGCACTACCACAGAATAATATGAAATAAATAACATATTTACAGCCCTGTATGAAAAGGATACACCTACTAAATACACTTTGGGGTGTAAAGACTCCTTCAGGCCTGTGTCATAAGAACTGTTGGTGCTCACCAATCCTTCTACTTTAAACACCAGAAAGAAATTTAGCAGTGTAATGACTTGCTGCAGAAGATTAAAATTGATGATAATTGTACTTTCTGTCACAATATTGATTTTTTACTTTTATTTTAGAGATCCATGCAGGATTAGCATTAAGAAGTATGTTAACGTGATTTACAAAAGAAAGGTGCAGTATAAGGTTGTCTTAAAAGAATGTCTGTTTGTCTAGATTTATATTTGCAAAGGGTTCATTATGGAAAACTGACTAGTTCATAGTACAATGCTCTGTTGCATCTGTTGCTAGTCACTCTTATTAAACTGAGAATGTATTTGTGGGTAAAAACATTATAGTTGCAAGAAAACCCCTTTTAAGCAGAGGGGCATCAAAGAGACTTGAAATGAACATGTACCAAAAGCTTTTGTCACAGAATTGCAGAATAAGCTGAGTTGGAAGGGTCACACAAGGACC
The DNA here is from genome assembly GCF_017590055.1 of Onychostruthus taczanowskii. Taxonomy (NCBI): domain Eukaryota; kingdom Metazoa; phylum Chordata; class Aves; order Passeriformes; family Passeridae; genus Onychostruthus; species Onychostruthus taczanowskii. The sequence goes on from NW_024499718.1 coordinate 28,001, forward strand.
AAAGTCCAGCTCTTGGCCCTGCACAGGTCAGCCCACATCACATGCCTGAGAGCTTTGTCCAAACATTTCTTGAGCTCTGTCAGGCTTGGTGATGCCACCACTTTCCTGGGGGGCTGTTCCATTGCCCAAACACTGTCTGTGGGAAGAAGAATCTTTTTCTAATATACGACCTAAACCTCTCCTGATTCAGCTTCATGATGTTCCCTTGGGTTCTGTCACTGGTCACCAGAGAGATCAGTACCTGCCTCCTCTGTTCCCCTGACAAGGAAGTTGCAGACTGGAAAAAGATCTCCCCTCCCTCTCCTGTCCTGTAGAGAGAACAGACTCCAGGCTGAACAGTGCTCTCAGCCACTCCTCACACAGCTTCCTCTCAAGGCCCTTAACAATCCTCATGGTCACTCTCAAACAGCTCAATGTCTTTTTTTATTGTAGCACCCAAAACTGCTCCCAGCACTCAAAGTGAGGTCACCCCAGTGCAGAGCAGAGCAGGACAATCCCTGCCCTTGCCCGGCTGGTGAACCTGTGCCTGATGCACCCCAGGATATGGGTGCATCAGGCACAGGTTCACCAGCCATTCAATTTCCAGAAAACCAGGACTGACTCCCATTCAATTTCCAGAAAACCAGGACCCCTATGTTGTTTTTCACATCACTTCTTTCCAGCATCAAATTCCCCAGTCTGTCTGTGCATCCAGGGTTGCCCCATTTCAGGTGCAGAATCCAGCACTTTCCCATGTTGAACGTCATATGGATGGTGATTGCTCAGCCATCTTATTTGTCAAGGTCTTTCTGCAGGGTCTCCCTGCTACTGAGGGAGCAAACAACTCCTTATGGTTTCATATCATCTGTGAACTTGTTAATATCCATTTCAGTCCTGTGTCCAGGTCCTTTACGAAGACGTTGAAGAGCACTGGGCTGAGGATGGAGCCCTGTGGAAGCCCTCAAGTGACAGGTCACCAGTTTGATTGTTCCTCTAATCCCTTGTGCCCAACCCATGAGCCAGTTGTTCACCCATCACATGATGAGTTTATCCAGCTGAAAAATGGATATTTTGTCCAGAATGACACATCATCAAAAGCTTTACTGAAGTCTGAAAAGATTACGTCAGCTGGCTTACTTTGATCAGTTAGGTAGGTTATCCTGCCGTGATAGGAAAGCAGATTTGATAAGAAGGACTTCACCCTTAAGAAGCCATGCTGGCTGTGACCACTGACTGTTTTTCCCCTCAGGTTCTTCCAGGAATAATCTTCTCCATAGCTTTACCAGGCAGTGAACTGGAATTGACAGGTCTGTAGTTTACAGGGTCCTCCTTCTCGCCCTTCTTGAAAACTGGGACAATGTTTACCAGCTTCCTGTCAGCTGGGACCTCTGCATCTTCCCAAGACTGCTCAAAAATCATTGAGAGAGGTTTTGTGATGGCATCAGGATACTGATAAAAATTGTATTCCTGGGAAATAACATCATCAACACAGGATCTATAATGAAGCAGGGCAAAGATCTACAGCTTGGAGTCTATAATTTCACCTCAGTTTTACCCAGCTATATTAGGAGTCTCCTTTGTTATACACAAGTAAGTTTACATGGTACTAAGAAATAATATCATGGTAAATTTTTTTAAGCCTGAGTTTCACTAATGCACCTTAATTGAATAGTATGAATTATTACCTCCCCATCATATCAATTAATAAAAAAAATCTTTCTGTGTGTCTTATCCACTATGAGAAAAAAAAAGTTGAGAATTGTCTGGCAGTTTTACAGCATCTTTGTTTCTTACAGACCACCCTATTTTGAATACTCTTAATTAGTCTGGTTTCAGATAACCATCCCAAAATATGTGAATGCCCATAGGAAGATCAGTGTTTTTCCTCAATAAATCCTAATGCCCCCAGAATTTAAAAAAAAACAAAGGAAAATGAAAAAACATGTTGAGATATTTACTTTTCAGATGTTTCCACTGAAGAAAAGTAATTTCAGAAGCACCACTTGCCAAGGAAAAATAACTAAATGCATTATCCTGAATTGCTGAAACACAGGACTATGATGTTATTGTGCTTTCATGACAGGTCCATATATTGTAATGAAAATTATTGGTCTATATTATAACTATGTAAAGAGAAATGCAACCTAGGAAATTCTTGATGTAAAAGTATATTGAACTGTATAGATCCCTTAAAAATGGCAATTCATTTTAGTGCCTTCTAATTTTTAATCAACTCCCATTAATGTAGAACTTTTGGAGGATCTATGACACATTGTTTTGCGAATTTTTACAATGGTTTTATAGGCTTGGAACTTCTAATTATTAATTTTATTTTTAATTATTTCTTCTTTCCTGGTGAAAATAAAGCCATTTATAAATTAGGAGACCATATACTCTTACAGTGATTTTTCTGCGCAACACAGAGTTACAAAGAGTTGGTGTTTACTTCATAACAAAGTTTTAAATTTAATGTCAATTATTTGATCCAGTTACAAACAAAAGCCACAATATGAATACACACTGAAATTTCTGCATATAACATCAATAGTATTGACTTGTGTGAGTATTTCAGAGCAACAAAAAAGGTTAAGATGCTACAAACTGGGAAGTATAAAGCCAAATATAAATAGTACGAGTATTTTGTAACATAGTTCACCTGAGATTGTGTTGGGTACTGCATGAAAGCACAGCAGAAAGCCTGCAGTGTGTGGTGTGTGGTTCCTGCACTCACACTTTGTCGTCTCCACAGCCATCAGCAGGAGCCAGAGTATGTCCCATCCCTCTGCATACCTGGGGAGGGTTTCTGCAGGTGGGGATGGTGACAGACCCAGCAGGACACGTGCAGAGGTGTTTATTGGCAGCTTCCAGCCGGGCTGTGCCCGGTGGGCTGCCTTGGCCAGGACAGCTCAGTGGTGCTCAGCACAGCGCACAGTGCGTCTGAGCTCCCAGGCAGCTCCCAGCTGCAGGAAACCTTAGCAAGCTCAAGTGATATCAGCTCTTTGTGATTATCAACTCTTTGTGATTTCAGCTCTTTAGCTTGCTGGTGCCACAGCAGATGCAGGGAGAGAGAGGAGAGGTGCTGTGTGGGGTTCAGAAGAATTTTTTATTGGGGTCTTCTACAAAGATTCTCAGTGACAGCTCTTCTGCTAAAACAGGCAGAAGTAGGGGTTTATGTACCTTACAGGGATTTTGGAAATTGTCCAATAGTAAGGGTCGGGGAAAGTGATCTATAGACTTACGGAGAGATAAGCAGGATCCGAAGGCAGAAGACAGGGGCTTCTAGGGCCCAGTCATCATGACGTGGCATTTCCTAGCTCAGGCTTCTGACCACCAAGGAGGCCTTGCAGGCCCTGGGCCTGCTACAGGTGCGTGCTGACCACCAGCCTCCCGTCTCCAGGGCAAGTGTCTGGGTGCACAGCGCTGGGATTGCGGGGCCTGCCTGCATGGAAATGCAATGGGATTTTTCAGAAAGCTACTCAAAATCTTAAAAAAATTCTCCATCAAAATGTGACAGTAATCACATGGGACAACTCAGCTTATAAAGTTGAATATGCAGCTTTAATTTTTTTCTCTTTTCTTGCAAGATTAGGCCCTATGTAGAAGAGCTGGACAGTGGAAATGAAGGTTGGGGTACCAGAGATCCACAATGAGGGAGAAAAATGGCAAAGGCAGTAATAAAGTCCCCGTTACATAAATTCCAGTCATGTGTCTTAAATGAAAAACTGCTTTCTCTCTCTTCAGTCCAACTAGCTGAGATACATACTGTATTTCCCTTTCTCTCTTCCATAGGTTCTGATATCTAGAAGAATCGACACAGAAATTTGTTGTTGTATTTGTGTAGGCCTAACCAACAATATAAACTGATTTCCTTCTTACTGATCCTATGAGAAAAACCAACTAGTAAGCATATTTTCTATTAAAAAAATCTTACAGTTACAAGCATTTCCGTGGATCAAATATGTGGTTACCTAGTAACAGAGGAAAAATCCCATTTGATTATGCGTACAGTAAATAGATTCATAGTCACAGGATCATTTAGGCTGGAAAAAAGCTGTAAGAGTACCAAGTCCAACTAACCCAGCAGTGCCAGGTCCATCACTAATCTATGTCTCTACGTTCCACACCTGCACTTCTTTAAATACCTCTAAAGATGGTGTCACAACCACATCCCTGGGCAGCCTGTTCCAATACTTGATAACCACTGTAATGCAGAAAATTTTTCTAATATACAATCTAAACTTTCACTGATGCAACTTGTAATCTCCTCTCATCCTGTTGCTTGTTACCAGAGAGAAGAGATCAATTCGTAGCTTTCAACCTCCTTTCAGATAGTTGTGGAAAGTGAAGCTCTCCGTCCTCATCCTCCATTTCTTCATGCTAAGCACCACCAGTTCCCTCAGCCACTCCTCTTATGATTTATAGCTTCAGTTCTGCAATCAATTTGTATTACAGGATTAGTCCTGAAATATCATTGTACTCGAGGCTTTGACACTACCATTACAAAATGCTATGTCACCACAGTTCCTTCACAGCTCTTGTTTAGTTTAGACAGCTGTCTGGAAGCATCAACTTGACAAAATGCAGATATTTAAGGACAATTGCTTTAATTCTTAACAAGGACTTAGAGTTCCTTTAGGAGCATAAATTATTTATTGCAGTTTAAAAGAAACAAAAGTCCTTGATTTTTGACAATGTTAATTTTAACTGAAGAAAGTATCAAGAGCATTTGCTCAAACTGACACCAAAGAAATAAACAAATCAGCTACTATGGCTTCCTGAAAGAAAATAAGAAATGTTCTTATTTTGGAAACTGCATCCAGTGTCATATCATGGGTGTGTATTAGTAACATGAGCCACAGAAAAATTCATTTAGAAGAGAAAGTACAGTCTAGGATTTTCCTACCACTTCGGACTCAGTCATTAAAATCTATGTCAGAAACAGCATTTTGTCAATTTGATTTGATTTGCAAGTCCTTTATTATAGTCATACTTGTCTCCTAGTGTCAATTTTTTTTTTAAATGGTGTCTAAAGTTTGATTTCTAAATCTATATTTATGTCTCTGAATTGACAACTTGATTTTACAAAAGCCTTGATAATCAATATGAAATCAATCTCTTTGATTTCATAACAGGGTTGCATGGTGCATGATCAATACTTTTAAATGTCTAAATATATATCCCAGCATCAGGGTTCTGGTAGTTCTGGTGGCTCTGGTAATGCCATATTATGATGACATGACTTGTCACTACACAGTCTACATGATATTTCATTGTAGTCATACACCAGTCTGTGACCAAATTCAGTGATTGCAACCAACTGTATTCTAGGATCAATCCCTGTTTCCAAAATAATGCAGCTGAAATAAATGTGTCAGATATTACAGAAATCAGGTCGTATAAGTGATCCCTTTGTAATGGTTACAACACTGTTCCCACAGAAAAGATCACTGACTACTGAACTGAACACCTTTTAAAAGGCAGAAATAATAATCTCCAGAACAAAAGCACAAGTTCATACAGATATACATTTCTGTGCTGAGAGGGTCTAGTACTCAAGCTACAAATGAAAAATCATAAGAAGTTTGGTATTATATAAATAGTAGAAGAGATTTTGCAATAGCAAAAATGTTACATGAGCTGTTTTAGGGCATAGTAAGACTCTATGCCCTAAAGAAAGAATTGAAAACAGTTGGGAAAAAAAGAGAATGAAATAATGATATAGAAATTATATGCATAGACATATATGTATAATATATATATTATAAAACATACCTATATACACATATGTGTATACATAGGTATTTACTATTTCTGCTAGTATCTGTCTTTTATGGTGTTCACAAATGTAGAGAATAAATATCAAAACTTAATAGAGGAAAGAAAGACACTGTTTAAAGCATATGGCCCCTCTTCAAAACTCTGTGTGAAGAGTAGATCCACAGCGGTTTACATGATGCTTTAAAGAAATAGGAGAGAAATTAGGCAGGGAGGAAGTGAACCTCCAAGATTTTATAGGAGACTGAAAGCCTCATCCATTCCCTGATGGGACGATTCTTTCCAGCTAGGGCAAACCTTGGTCATTAGCATTCTTACAATCATTACATTGCTGCTTGCAGAAGGAAGCATCACATCCTTCTTCCAAAGAAATTATTTTTTGCACTTTTATCTACACTTCTATCTACACTTCTAACCCTGTCTATCTTAGGCTTATCAAATTTTTACATAAATTTTCACTGTTTAAGACACTATTGAAAATAACATTTTTAAAAGAGTTCTTTAGTACTTGGGTCTAGTCAAAATTGCTTGTCATTTCTTATTATTTTTATTGGTATTCTTCTGGGTTTACATTTAAATTATTCTTTCTGAAATGCCTTCTTTAATAGCAACTCAGATTTAGAAGTTTGAAAATCTAGATAACTGAGAATTTTGTGTTCAGAAGAAAAATGTTTATCAAACAGCTATTTACGAATCTTCCACAGCCATGGCTCAGATCTGTATTTCCTGTCATCTAGACATCTAGCCACCACTTTTTTTGTTTAGGAGACACAACATTCTATAAGACTTTGATCTTGGTCCAGCCTTTGAGAACGCATAGTAAAGGCAATATCCTAAATAATGCAACTTGTGCAATCTCTAAAGCAAATGGCAAATTAATCAGTCTCGGAATCCTTGTTGTTTTGAAGACTTGTGCATTTTTAAAGAAGATGGAGTAATTGTTTAGTGACTTGGTGCCATTGATTTTCATTATGGATGGTGTTGACTAGGTCTGTGTCAGGTCACCTGGGAGAGATAGCCTTTGCATAGCCAAATAAAATGGGGAAAGTACAATTTCTTATTCCATATTCAAGAGAAGAGCTCCAGTCCTTGAAATAAGTTTTGTGCGACCTTCTGGACAAAGAAAATTTTTCTTTTTGGCCATGAGAATAAATGAGAGAAAGGCAAAGCTGCATAGTTATGAAGCGGAGGTCTGGATTTTAGAGGCCAGCAGATTCCTGTTTGAGAATGTTGGTCAGCAGAAAAAAAGTTAGAATAAAAGAGAAATGTTCTCATTTGCTAAATGTGTGTAGTACTACCTGATTTCTCCATGAGTAATATCTGGAATAGAAATAAAAACACCCATGAGAAGAAACACATTTACTTTAAGGTGTATGGTAGTTTACAACTTCTTACAAACTTTTGGTACTTTTTATGGTGTTATCATAAGAGAGAAATTCCATAATGTAGTAATCATATTTAACTGAGATACAGATTTGACATACCAATTTCCAGGTATTTTCCTCCTAATATTTTTCTTGCAATTTTGAAGCAGTTATAATTTTTATATATTTTCAGAAGTGGCACAAAATTATTTCTAAGATGTACTAAAATTTTCATTTCTTCCAGTTCAGACGATTGAAAAATATATCATTTCGATCCCACTTTAGATATTGTTTTCAAATTGGGCAGATTTTTTCAGTTTGTATGTTTGAGATTTTTTTTTTTTACTTTCTTCTGTTCTTGTTTCAGAATTTTCCTCCCACTTTCTGACGTCTTATGCTTCTCCATCCTTGTCATCTTAACTTTTTCTGTTCTCAAATGCCTCAATCTCACTCAGTCTCATTGAAATGAAGTCTGTAATTTTAGTGCATTACAATACCTACTGGTTTTAGGAAAAAAATCACACACTTGTCATATTATGATGACTCAGTGAATTTTTCTGGAGGAAAATGTGACTTTTAAAGGTTTGTTGGGTGGCAGTACTTTTTAGATATCTGCTTCTGCAAATTCTCTCTCATAATGATAACTGTACAATGAGAGTGTGTGAGATGTTAGACAATTCAGCAGACAAAGAAATTGAATTTTTCTAGAATGAGGTGCCTTGGAAAACAGAACATTTCAATCTGTCTGATAATGTACTTGTAAATATAACTATTAAATTAATTTTCATTTACTCAGCTTGCTTCCATAAATATGTCAGTTAGAAGCTTATCAAAAGCATTTCTGAAAAAAGGCAGAAGAAAATTTTTAAAATACTGGTAGTGTTTCAGGATAGCTGACAGGTAATTTGAGGCTACAAAGAGATTTGATTGATTGACCAAGCATTCCTTCTGTAGAGACTAATATAAAACTTTTAAGAAAGCTTTTAAATAGCTCTTAACCCTTCCTGTGTCTCCTCTAATAGTAGCTGTGGGATGCATTATAACCACTTTTCATTTCAATCAGTCAGGTCAGAGGGGAGGAAATAAGAGAAAGCTAATGAGCCAGGGTCCTTGAAGAAAACACCGATGGATATAACAGCAATAACTTAGGAGAATTGTCTTTAAGAAGAAAAGAGTAGTTGTTTTTAAACATTGTTCTGGTTTGGTGGAGCAGTGAAAAGATGCCATGAAATGACAGAAAGGAGAGAAAGGTCTTCATCTATGCAGGCGAGTGCATATATACAGTATTGTTTGATATATGGGGTGTAAATAAATATAAAAGTTCCACAAGCTATAGCTTAGGTGATATGTGGCAGTGAAAACCACATCATTTTCCCTAGAAACCCCAACATCCTGCAAACCCCACTGTCTATCCTAGAACAAACAAGCTGAGCTGGAGATGTTTCTGAAAATTGGCACCACATTTTCCTCTGGTACACAGCAAAAGATTTTCAAGTTTTTCCTTTTGAAATAGTTGATGGGGACTCAGGTGATGTTTGTTGATGATTCAAGACCAGCAATATGACACAGGGAAATAAAATTAAGCTGCATCAGGGTAAGTTCAGATTGGAGATTAGGAAAAGGTTCTTCACTGAGAGCATGATCAGTCAGAACAACAGGCTTCCTAGGAAAGTGGTCATGGCACCAAGGCTATCAGAGTTCAAGGAATATCTGGAGAATGCTATTAGTTATGTGATATACTTTCAAGAAGCCCTGCAGGAAACAGGAAGTTTGTCTTTTTCTTAGGAGTTCTTTCCAGCTTGAGATGTTCTATGATCCTATTCTAAATTGTTTCACATAACCATAGGAATCTTGCATAAACATTTATCCAGCCTGGCAGATTCTTTGAACCTCCTCACATAATGTAGAAAAGGGAATATAAGACTTTCTAGTTTTCAGCTGTTCAACAAAACAATACAGTGCTGTCTTGGCAGAGCCAAAAATCTGGACTCAGTCCACAGTAAGATGCAGTCACTATTGCTGCCACTTCTGGGTGCATATGAACATGGAAAGTATTCTTTTTTTAACTTCTATCCAAATCTGCTATTCCGTCTGCATTGCTAAGACTGAATTGAGTCATCACCACGTCTGCAACTGACTTGGAAAAAGTCCTTAAGGTGTCTCCCACAGAATGAAATACCCCACTTAAACCTAAAGGAGATCAGTACTTTTGGCGTATAATCCAACAGTCAGTTAAAAATTATGTGGGTAGGTGGAGATAAGATTAGTTTTACAGGAGAAACTCTGAAAATCCTGTAATCAAAATATTACTATTTCCATGAGGAGATAATGCACAAATCAATAGTTATCATTTGCAAAATCAATAGTTATAATGTAATTTATCAATATTTTAAAATCATTGCAATCACTAAACCCATTTATCCATTTCCTGTATACCTGCATTTTGATTGGATAAAGAAAGAATAAAATATTCTTATATAGTTTTATTTTTGTACAGTCTCTAAAGCCTGTTAATTTTAAATTTCCCAGAAAGAAATAGGAAATCCTTTGGTTCTGTTTTATTAGAAGAAAAACACCTTTTCCTTTAGTACATAAAAATAAGGAAAAAAAAATTCAATGTCCTTTCCAAAACAAAAGGAAACTGATAGAGAGCACAAAACCAATTAAATATGATCCTAAATTCCATAGCCAGGGCTTCTTGGTGCAAAATCTTCCATCTAAATGTTTTCTTTTTTATCACACTGTATCTACAGGGAGACTCTAGACTGAGGTTCTTTCTTCATCCTGTTGCCAGTAGGACTGTTTTAAAAACAGTCTTGCCTGCAAATCACACTAGATGGGTAATTGCCACAAATAACATACTACACCATCTTGTGTGCACACACTGGGACATGAGGCACAGTCTGAGCTCACAGATTAATGAGTTTTACAGATGAGCAATAGGAACCTGTGATATCTGCAGTCTGAGACACAAGAGGGAAAGGAGAGGAGATTGGAGGACAAAATTTAGCTTACTCAGCTGAAGTACCTCTAAATACCAATACCAAAGATGGACTACTGGCATAAATAGAACACTCACTGAAGAATTAGTACTGCTCTTCAAATTATTTTCCCTTTATGGCATGAGTCAGCAAAATTTAAACAAAAAATGTTACAATCTAAGGAAAGGTCAATGAATAAATTGCCAATCTTATTCTAATATAAAGTGTCAAGTCACTGAAAATTTTTACTGAAAAAAGCAAAAAAAAATTGGAGTAGATCTGTTCTTAGTCATCATTGTAACACCTGTAGGGTACATCATGGCTGGAAAGACAAGCAAAATTTTTTAAAATATTTTGGCAAAAAAAAGCAAAGTAGACTTTGCTTTTTTTGCCAAAATAAAGTAGACATAAGTTAAGCTGATGAGCTGATTTAGCTCATGAAGGTAAAACAGGGTCTCTGTACAGTTTTTTTGTCTGAATTGAAACAGTATTTCATACAGTCAACTTGTCCTAAATGTTGACAGGGTGTGTACCACTTATGCTAGAGTTAAATATGTTGCAATATAAAAACTGGTTTATGTTTTATAAAATAAATTTTATCCCAGCAAACTGTTTTCTTATACGTTGCTAGAAGACCAATTATATAAGTTAATTTTGACATGTCAGAAATAGTTTTGCAAAATCATCTTGACATCACCTACTAATAAAATTCAATCATTGTGCTCAATTGTTATGTGCATTATTCTTGTATCATCTGACTTTATACAAACAACATCACAGGATAAAAAACCCCATAATTTCTACATGGGATTTATTATTTCAATTGGTATCTTTAGAAGATAAATCTCAGAGATCATATTTGCACAATTTTTTAGAGATCATATCACAATTAATAAGGTGATAATTGCTAAAAACAGTTGTAACCATACTCCAGTTTCATATGGATTCAGTGTCAATAACCAAAAGTGGTTGAGAAATACTTAAAAGGGGCTTATTAAAAGACAGACTATAAGAAAGAGGCTAGGTAAGTAGCAAGCCTTATTTAAAATTTTGTAGTGGTTATAGTGCCTGTGGAAAATTCGTAAACTTACAGTTCTGAAAGACAAAGACAACATTTATTATCTTCCTTTTTCTTTGTGAAGGTGATAATCATGACACAGAGAGAATACCACCTATTTTCACCCATGTGAAAATGTCTAGCTAAATAAATTCAGTGTTTTATTACCAAAAGATCTTGGAATTTTAGACATCTGGATTTTCTCCATAAATCTTGAAATCCTGTCTGGGACAAAATTTTGTAAATACAATGCAACTTAATGAAGATTTGCATGGTTATGGATTGGTTCATTCGTTCATTGGTTTAGTTCCAATGAAGAGGAAAAAATTCCCCGAAGTCCACTTTTAAATTCTCTGTTCTCATGTGTCTTGTCTGTATCAAAACTTTTCCAAAGTGTGATAATTTGGTGAAAATATCAGGTGACCATGAACCACATGAACAGAAGGTTAAACAGAGAGAAGTAAGAAATTGAATATGAATATTTGTCTTTAAGGCATGGATCTGAATACAAAAAATTTATTTAATCCACAGAAATACTGTCCCCATGGGAAAAAAATATGCATTCTCTAACTTCTAACTGAGATGTTAGATATGCTAAAAGAAAATATGTCAATTAACAAAGAAATCACCAAACAAAGGGAAAAATTATGCTCTCTCAAATTTCCTCATTTCCTATGCAATACTCGATTGGTTGCAAGAGTGATTTTGACTTTGAAAAATTAGGTAAAACAAAGTGTTTTATGTGACAACTCAGTGCAAAATACTGACAGCTCACTATTTCTACACATAACTGAAGTGTTAGTTCAAGGGTCACGAATGGCTGTAGTGTCCAAATTCATCATATCTAAGGAAAAACCTTTGCTAAATAATGATTCACAGTGAATATTTAGTGGTTGTGTTGTCAATATGTCTCCATTAAGTCACACTTTCATTTGGGTATCAAACAGGGATTTAGTGCACATGTAAAATGACAGCTTACTATTTATCTTTCTGTCACTATGATTGTGAAGAATTTGTTTGCTGAGACTGAAAATGTTAGTGTAAGCAAAATTTCCACCTTGAGCAAAGACTGAACTGGTTGTCTTCCTGTCCACAGATGTACTCAAAATTATCAGAAACATATTATAGGTAAATCATAATGAAAGATGAAAGTGTTAAAAATACCTAGAATAGATAATTCTGATTAATATACTTCCTGAAATTATTTTCTTTTCTTGTTTTCTTAGCATCTGTTGAGACTGAGATTTTTCAAATGTCTTTCAATTCTGTGAATTATATATGAATTTCTTATGGCAATTCTGTGCTGCTAGATTTCACCAACATTGATTAGTTAAGGAAGGCTTTTTTTTTCCTCATCATATTAAAAGTTAGAAGAAGTTTCCAAGAAATGTAATCTGAATCCATGGAAAAAAGATTAAAAAAAGGGGAAAGGAAAAAAAATCCCAAAACAAACAAACAAACAAAAACAGCAACAACAAAAAAAACAATTCCAAAACAGTGGGGGAATTGTGAAAAAAAAGCCCCCAGATTATCAGAATAGGGGAATAATAGAAAATTATTGTTATTTGTCTTTCAAGCCTTCATAGATCCTTTCTTATAATGGATTCCTACAAATATTAGGACATGTAGATTCCTCTTTTCACTTTCACATTAATTGTACACAAACACAACCATGTTAGGAGACCCAGATAGTGTTTTTTTTGGTTGTTTTTGTTTTTGTTTTTTGTTTTTTTTTGGCAAATACAGGATCCTGATCTACAAATAAATAAAATGAGGGTATCAGCATGAATTAAAATACTTTTTAAGCAGGCATTCTGTTGAAGAATTTTAATGACTTTAACTTTGTGGAGGAAATCTGATCTCTCAATGTCTGTAAATTCATAAACATTAAAGAAAAGTGTAAGAAATTTAATTCCTATTTTGCAAATATTGGGAAATAAATATTGATATATTTGGTTGTTTATATCCACTTTTCACTCATATATATTGTTTGAAGTACAGCATTAACATGAATCTGTGAATCTTTCTACTGACTCGACAGTGATATATATTAACTGTACATTAGGAAGTTTAATAATGTTTCTGGACTTGAATTACAACTATCCAATACTGAAATAATTCTCCTAATTTCAAAGAAATTAGGAAAAATAGTGTCAGCTTGTTGATGATATTTTCTTTCTGGAGGGGAAGAAGAAATATGGGTGATACCACTCCCAAGTTAGGGTATTTTTGACTCCTTCTAAGGAAGCATAAGTGGTTAATATTTTCAAGTTATCTATACATTTGTAGCTACTCATTATGGTAGTTCTGATTCTGATTAATGATAGTTAATATCCATTCTTCTAAATCTATCAACATGCTATTAACCCATTAGGCAAAAATTTTTGAACTCAGGCCTATCAACCCTCCTGCAGCCAGATTTGTTGTCTGATGATGCAGACTGTGTCTACCATGAGTTCTACCCCAGTCTGAAATACCTCCAGTGAAATTTCCCTCAACCTAATAAGTGTCAACAGATCCATTTTCCACAGACAGCTGAGATATTCAAAATCAGCTATGTATTGCAGTTTCAGAAGTAAGTTTCACTTCCTTAGATTTATTGTGATCTTTTTTTCTTTATTTGAAAGAGAACTAAAATCAATCTTGATGGAACAAAGAAATCTGTTATTCCTGTTTTGAATTACCAGATATTCCTTTTCTTTTCAGGTTTTTGCATCATTAAGGATGTGAGATGTGTGCAAGAGGGGGAATGTATGTATAATGCTACTTCTATGATTCTTTTGCAACCCCTTTTAGATAGACCAGTGCCTTTACCTGACCTAAGACAAGTCAAATATAAATATAATAAAATATACCTAAAACTTTTTTAACCCCTATAAAAAGATGTTGTAATCTTAGCTGGTTTCCTTTATACATTTTGCAGAAAATAGAGCTGACTGTCAAATCATCATGTAACTAAATAAATCTTGCTTCCATACTTCCTTTTGACAGAAAATTACATGTGCCCACTACCTTATCAAACTTCTCAGTGCACATGCAATTCAAGTTCTGTTCAAGACATTGGATACAAATTTGATATATATATTTCTGTGTACATCGTGTTGTCTGAAGAAGTAGATTTTCTTGTATAAATTTTAGGCCCATCCTTTTATTTTTTTCCTTTTGTTTTCCTCTTGCTTCCTTCTCTTTTTTTTTTTTTTATTATTTCTTTATTCTATTTCTTTTTGTTTCTTTTTTTTTTTCCCCTTTTCTTTTGTGAGTGTTTAAATGTCTGGGTTTTATTTCTTTAAAATAAACCATTAATATTATGTGACTGGAGGAATTATCTTCATATTTCTCTCCCTTCCTTTCTCTTGCTCATTAAAAAACTTGTATTTTCTGTCTGTCTATGCATCTCTTTTCTTTCCATCAGATGTATGAAATATAAGATATTCATTTCTAGAAATATTTTCCTCCCAAATAATGTCTTTCCTTCCTAACATTGTGAAGCCTGAACTGACCCATGTCTTCTGTATTAATACTGTATGCGAGCTTCTAACATGAAGATATAACTATCCAGAAGTAGACTAATTCCTTGTATTTTTTATGCACATTGGCAAATTGAAGAACAATCTTATTGCCTTATAGTGTTACTCAATTTAAATTCAATACAGTACTTTTATTTTCCATAGCAATAGAAACAGCATCTGCTGCAGCACTTGTTCAGTCCAGCCTCAAATAGGAGGCAAAGCAAGAATATTAAATGCCAAGTATCCTGGTATCCTTGATAAGACAAGAGATAATTTTCTTTTACTGTCACCCATCTGAGGTGTAGTAGGTGACTAAAATGCTGTGGAATGGAGCATGAGTATCTGTGACTGACTCTGGTGGTGCTTTTTTCCTATATCACTTCCTTTTAAAAAAATTATTAAAAAATCCATGCTGTCATGCAAGATGTGCAAGAACCTCAAGTATCCTTTTCTTATTATGTCGCTTAGTTCAGGAAGGCACAATTGCACCTCGTGGGTGGATTTTCACTGATTGAAACAAATGTGTTTCAAAGATTTGAATGGTTTTCTTTATGCTTATACATTCCTGGAAAATCTGATAACTGGGAAGTTTTACAAGTAGCAAAGTTTTAAATCTAGAATTAATCTTCAATGGTGTGGAAAACAACGGGGGATAAACAAACAGGCAGTGCAAGGATGACATACAATTTTGGATTAATAGACTACAAACAGGAGTGAGCTGCAGGTTTACACATAGATATACTTTATTCTTAGCTGATTGGGAAAGTATAAATTATATTTATTATGAGTAAAACCATAAAAAAAATTTATGAGTGAATCTGGGAAGAAAATAACTGGTGTAAGAAATTAAAAATAATCCCACAGTAAATAAAAAAAAAACCAAAACGATAAGGAGTCTGAGAATTAAACAGAGCAAACCCTGCAGTCAGAGATTCTGACAGTATTAGATGTTGAGGTGGATCAGGTGCATTAAGCCAAATGTTCAGTCTCTGACATTGATCACTATTTGTCGTTTCAGTCAAAGACGTGGGACAACTGTCGTGGTCAGGTCGCAGAGGTCTGACACCTATTTCGAAACGATATTTAACTCCTGAATGTTGGCTCTGCTCTTCACGTCGGGGGACTGTTCCCTCTGGTCATTAGCGCCTCAGCTGGCTCCTGTGATTGCTCTCTTCAAATACGTGGCTCCTCTGTGATAAAATCTCGCTCCCCTTTAACTCCTAGCAGCACTACTGCTGTAACTATAGATCCCAGTTCCAGGAATGCTCAGCTGCCAGCAGCACTGACACTGTTCTGGGTCCTTTTCACAGCCTCAGTAGGCTTTAGCTTGAGACATAGTTTCTTGCAATGTCTTGTTGCACAGCTTACATGATTGGAGCCTGAAGGAGCTGAAACCTGCTCTTGACATCTTAAGATTATAAGGACTGTCCTTAAAGGTGGCAATCTTGGTACAATTTCAACAGAGCTAGAGTGATTGGGGAAAATTCTTGAAGTTCACAATTTTTTTCATAACAGCTTAAATTTCTCCAAATAAGGTCTTCTTTGTCTCCCAAAGACACTAAAGTTTTGTCATCCTTCAAATTATATTTCCCAAGACCTGGATAAATAAATTAAAATGTTCCAACCATCTGTCAAATAAAAAGCTATTTCTGAAATCAGATTTTTACATAATAAAAGTAGCAGACAAGTATAACCACTGACAGTAGAAACATATCAACCATTGAAAACAAAAAGTTAGAATGAGAGAATTGACCATTGAAAACAAAAAATTTTAGGTAGAAAATCTATTTTTAAAAAAGTCAATAAGTGAACCAAAGTGCTGAGGGTTCATTTCAATTTTTACTGCAGTCTTCTTGGTGTATTAATTTACATAACAAACTTATCCAAACTTTAGCAAAAGAGCAGCAGTTTCTTGCTACTGTTGGGATCAATATTTTTTATGATCTAAGAATAGCAGCTAAATAGGCAATGTATTTCTGTGATGTTTATAGATTTCTTTTTTTTAAACTCAAAGCTCAAAATCAAGGGTTTCCTAAAACTAACATCAATATTTCTAGAGTTCAACATACATAACCATGCTTCATAAAGATACAAAACTGTTGAAAAGTTCTCCTTAAAATAGTTTAGTTGCTAGAAAAATAGTTCGTTTCATGTATTATCCCAGTGTTTTAATGTGTCTTCATTTATATACATATAAAAATATTCAAATTTTCAAATATTTATCTTTTATTTCAAAATAAATATGAACCATGAAAGTATGGACATAATATAACACAGTATTTTGTCCTTGATCTGTTTAAACTGATCACATATTTTCTCAGAATCTACAGTGTACATTACTCCAAAAATGAATGCACCTTACAGTAACAGCATGGAAATTTTTATTGCACTTCACATACCTATTGCCAGTCTAAGCATGACTACTGCATACTTTTAAAAAAATTGTCCCACTTGTCTGATGTTTTAAGTTTATAATCTTCCACTTTTACTCCAGCAACTGACTTTTTCCAACAAAAATGAGAAAGTCTAAATCTGCATCCTGCTGTATGAGTTATTTTGCCATGTTTCCATCTTAATCCTTTTTACTTTGTTCCCATTTTTTATGTTGCAGAATAAAACTAATAATATCACCTATTTTTCTGGTTTCATGTATGTTTCAAGCCTGGCTTAGCTGCTTTGGTGAGTGCAATTGTAAGTCTGCTGCTCTCAGCCAAGCAAAGCTGGTCATATTTATCTGTACACAAGCTACTTCAGACTTCTGTTCTTTGCAGAACAGAGAATTAAATCTGCAAGACTGATCTCCCCTCAGCATAGAACTCTCACCTTAGGTATTTGCTTTTTCTGTTCAATTAGAACCTAGGTCTGAAGAATGAGACCTGCCTCTTTCTCTACAGTATTCAGTTCTGCTTCCATGAGAGTTTTTGCTTGAGATGCTTTCTCTCCACATCAAAATCTATGGCATGTTCTGTGAGGAGCAGCTGTGGACACTGTTTTTGTTTCATTAGAAAGAAAAGAGACTGATGGAAAACCTCATTGCTCTCTGCAGCTTCCTGAGGGAAGGACTTGGAGAGGGAGGTGCTGAGCTCCTCTCCCTGGAATCCAAAAAATAAGACATGGGAATGGTTAAAATTGGCACTAGTGGAGATTAGTAAATCTTTACCATGACTTCTTTACCATGGAAAAGGCTTCTTTGAAAGGTATCTGGTATCCCAAGACTGTCAGTGATCATAGCATTTGTGCAATACTTTTAAAAATCTGTTTTAATTTAGGTCAGTCCTGTAAAGTGGCTAGGCAGTTGGACAGGATGATTGTTGTAGGTTCCAAGATATTATTCTATTCTATTCTATTCTATTCTATTCTATTCTATTCTATTCTATTCTATTCTATTCTATTCTATTCTTTCACTTCACACCCATTCCATGTATGGAGAGACTATAATGAATTCCTCCTCCTTTTCCTTGACAAGCATCACTTTTGGGATCTGTAGGCTTTGGATAACTCCTTAGGTTTTTTTTTTTAAGTGTCAGAAGCTCCTAAAATCAAGCCACTATCAGTAAGTTCAAGAGTGTGCTGTGCTTCCAGTTCTTGGGCATTCGCCCATATCCTATGTCACCCTCAATCTTAGCCTGTGCTTTGAGTGGACCATTCAACAGATTCTACATTGAAACTGGATATCCTTGGTCTTCCCTCCCTTACTTCAGCAGTTACCACTAAAAACAATATCCTCTCCATAACTTCTCACACTATTTCAGGTCCAGATTACATTTGCACTAGACCGTCTGCCCCCAAAACATGGACTTTGCCAGACCTATACATTTCAGAAGGTCACTCTGTATGCAGCTATTCCTTCTGGCTGAAAATAAATGGTCACTCCTCAGAGAACTCTTTACCAAATGTACTTATGGCATTGAAATACAAGTCTACGACATTACAGTGAATGTGTATTCAAATTTTTTAAACTGATAATCTGCAAGGGAAAAAGAAATTCATCTGCAATCAGGATGACATTAGCATAAATTTCTCCTTACATGCAGGCTGGATGTTGCAGTGTGCTGATAAGTAGAAACCCTTAAGTTAGAGATCATGTTTTCTTTTAAAAAGAGTAATTCATTATTAAAATGTTAATTGTATTAATTAAAGTATGGCAAATACGTATTTGTTGAATTAATTCATTTATTTTTAAAAGAATGCAATTAAGTTAAATAACAATTTTCACATTCTTTCTGTATACTCCCAAATAGTTAAGACTTCAAAATTTATCTTTCTTGCCTGAGGTATGAGGCATTTTGTTGCTTCATCAAACAGCAGTGCCAAATGGCTGTGTTTCTGAAGGTCAGAGAACAGTAAGGTTATAAGAAGAAGGTAGAAAAAAAAACACCATAAATATTCCCTCCTATTTTCACTGCTGCTTGTCACTGTGTTGCTGACATGCAAGACCGAGCTTGAGGAAAATCTATAAATGCTTGTATGAGAACTGCAGTGAATTTTCAACCTTAATCTCATATATACTTTTATAAAATAAAAATTTAGTTGGCTTTCTAGGTGGAATTTGCATGTTATATTAAAAATCCAGATAATTCCATATCCATCTTCATGCATTTATATATATATATATATTTATTTCACAACACATTCAGGAAACAGGAAATAAATTTGAAGCAAAAATGTAACGCTGGACAACAAGTAAATTTGACATTAACTTGATCAGGAACAGGATTTCACTCTATTTCACATGGTAAAAAGTCACTTGTTTTTTCAAAATGTATGAGGTCCTACATTAAAAAATCCTGCCTGTCTTCCCTATTTTTTTAAGCTGTGCTTCTGGTTTCCTGTGGAAACATCTGCTACTCTAGACCTGGATTAATATATTTTAGTAAGAAAAAAAATTATATTTTCACTCACAAAAACAATTTCTAATGAAAATTTTAACAATGACCAGCCATAAGTTTGCCCCTGATGTAGTCTGCCCTGTTCTAGACTTTTTGGATGCCCCTCCCTAGGACAAAAGGCTTATCACACTGGTTGACTCTTTACCCAGAAGTGATGATACAGGAGCCTATTCAGTATGTAAACTATTTGCATTCATCTACATATTTCATGTCATACTGTGGGAAGAATTAGCTGCTTACTGTAATAGCTAAGTGGTCTGGTTGCCCTGGTGGTGTTTGTACTTGATACTCTCAGAAGTCTTTTAAAACCAAATTAATTCTGTGCTTGTGTGTGATTCTGTGCATATTCCTTTCCACCCTTTTTAAAAATAGAAGTGATCTTTCTCTTTTTCCAGTTATCTGGAATTTCCCCTGACTGCCACAACTTTTTGAACATGATAGAGAGTGGATTGCCAGCAACATCAACCAGCTCCCCCAGGACCCTGGGATGTGTCTCATCAGGCCACACAGACTTATGGATAGACCATGTCATCGGTGGTCTTGAGTGGCCTCCTCTTCACTTACATTGCGAGAGATTTTACTCCCCCAGCCTTTCGTTGGAGATTTGGGAAGCTGAGAGATGGGCAAAGCCTGACTGCCAGCGAAATGAGGTGAAGAACTCATTGAGTACCTCAGACTTCTCCATATGTGTTGTCAATAATCATCCCTTCTCATCAGTGGGGATATATTCTCCTTGGCCTTTCTTTTCTGAGCTATTATAGAATCCCTTGTTATTCTTTGCATCCCTTGTCTTGTCCTATTCCATCTGGGTCTTGGCTTTCCTGATCCCATCCCTACACATCCAAACCATATCCCTGTACCCTACCAAGGTCACAGGTATACTGGTGGATATTTATTAGGGGAGCTTCACCATGAATCAGAGGATCCCTTTGTGAGGCAGAAAATCCCTTTGTAGTCAGAGATCCTGAGGTGACAGTGTGTCTTAGAGTCTAAAGAAGGCAGGTGAGTACTTCATCACATGGTGGTGTTTGTATATTCCAGCATAGCATAAGATACATCTTGAGATCACTGGTTGTCATGATAAGTGAAGTAGAGATTTACAGAATGCAGAGGTGGACCCGTACTTAATACTGCTGATGGAGAAGAGCTTTGTTTTGCCCTTGAGATCCCAAAATGTGTTTCTGAAAGAGAGTAAGATTATGTAATTATGTATTTATTTGGATTAACAGCCAGCAAGAATTTGCTGTCATCTTTACATCTAAACTTTTGCTACTATAGCCATAGATCTTATATACTGTCCTTGGTTTTTCTTTGTGCTTGCTCTGCAGATTCCTTTATCTTCGGGGCATGTAGACTCAGTCACAGCTAGTTATAAGTTAAAAAACAAGAAATTGTGGACAATGTAAAGAAATAGATTTCTTAAAAATTCAATAAATTCTTCAGGTAGGTATGTGAAAGCTGCACCTTAAATTTTTGTATTGGCAGAGCCTCTGATCATTCCTATAGTAAACCATAGCCATAAAATTATTAATGTGTCAGAGCACCTCACAGTCATTGTTTTCTGCCAAATTACAAAGTGTTGATTCCTAGTGTCTAAACAAGGAATTGAGCCAGTAAACAAGGCAGCATCATTATAATCATAAGGCTGAATGTACAAGCATGACTTTTTAATATTGTCTCCATTTACTGAAGAAAAGGAAGCATTGCAGACAATGCAAAAATTAAAAATCATTGTTACATATTACTAACTTCAGACTCTCAATAAAATATGCAAAGCTGACTAGAAATCTCCTGAGGCAAATGTAATCATAACTCCCAGGTGGATCAAAAATTAAGTTGCAAAAATGCAACTCAAACGCAAAAATAAAAGGCATTCTCTTAGTTAATTCAATTCAAAGCTGATCAGCCCAAGCTAATGCAGACAAATTGTCCCATATATGTTTTGGACCAAATACAGTGTTCAATTTTCAGTTGACATATATATAATTACATCTGAGTTGATGAACTCCTAGGCGATGTTAGATGAAGGAGAGCTGACTTCTAGAAACAGACTACCTAAACACAAATACCAAACAGTACACAATTAATAAGCAAAAACAATTTTACTCCATGTTCATTTTCTAAAATCTATTATTTGATCCTTAAAATTTATTTATAACTTTTTCATCTTATATACTGCAGTAAGATTCTCAACCCTGCAACAAAATTATGTTGTCATGAATAGAAAGCATACTTGAGACTCTAACCTGCTCTTATATTTTCTAAGCAAAGATGTGTAGAAAATAGCAGAGCAAACGTTTATACATTTATGACTACCCAACTTTGTTAGATATACCAGCTTTTCTTTATCCTGCCAGATTTCTGCATGCATCTGCTACACCAAAACTTTGCATGTGGACACCTGTAGGAGAGCATCTTGTTTACAGCCAGAAGTTGTCACAGATTTGAATATTGCCTCTGTAAAGATAAATAGATAAGACACACTTAAACAATCTTTTTTTTTTTTTTAAAGCCTGAGCTATTTTTTCAAGTATGTCTTGTGACAGCAAGATATTTATCTTCTATTAGTTTTAATTTATTGCCTTTTGAATTTGTCATGCAACAAATCAGTTCTGCATATGTCAATGTTTGCATGTAATATATTTTTAGGTTTTTCAGACAATCCCCATCTATACCTACGTCTACTAACTCTCTGATTCAAGCCTTAGAACAGAGATACTCTGATGGACTGTGCATTCATGTGAACATGTGGTATTTTTCATACAAATTAACTGACTTTAGGGATCAAATTCCCAAAGGGAAAACAATATATTAAAATTGAAAATGCATCTATATTATGTGTAATATATATTTTCATTTTAAAAACAAGACAGCAAACTAATATATTACTTTATGATACATCAGACCACAAACCAGCAGGTAAAGCTGGACAAAGCTCAAAAAAATCTTTCAACACCTAAACACATACACCTCTTCAAAAGGGGACTTCATAGTATCAAAAATTAAGCACAAGACAATGGTTTGCTGGGGAGAATTTTTTTAATGCTGAAAAAGCAATAAAAGGCTTTGAGTTTCCTTGGGTTTTTATGAAGAAGGAGAAATTGTTCAAAAGACAAGGTGCAAGTTACTCACACAGCTTTTTATGTTTGTTATTTCTTTGTTCCATTTTTACATTCGAAATAAAAAAGGACAAAAAATGTAGCAGTTAATCTAACAAGATGTTGCCATGTGCCCTTTCAGGGTAAAAATATACACAAATTTATAGAGAGTGAAAATCTCAGAAGTTTTTTGATGATGCAATATGAGGATGAATCAAATGTATCAATAGAGTTTTGTCAGAAAAAAAAGCCAGGCTTTATGGGAAGATTGATGCAGTCAGCATTATGCGTTGTAATCAAGCTATGAGTCAAGAGAGATTAAATATTGACAAAGATACTTTCACTAGTCTGAGGCTAAAGCAAATTCCTGATACCTTCAGGAAACATTATTTTTATTCCACCAATGAATATATGATAATCCTGCCACTGCTTACGTTATTCATTGGATAGCGGTGGATTCAAAAGACACAGTTTCAAGCAGAAAAGAAGAAATAAAATAATAAAAAGCAAATAAGAAAGCCCTGAGGCTGAAGAAGAATACTGATATTTGATTTAGCAGCGGCATTGGAGAGAGTTTTTAATGAGCATTAACCTTCAAATGACAAGATAGAAAATAGTACCCTGGAAATATTTTCAGAAGTGAACCATATCTTAGTCATGCCTGTATAGCAATACACAGATATTGAACAAAATAATGACAGCCCTGGCAGAAGACAAGATTCTACAAGGAGTGAGAAATGGTTCCGTCATAGCATAAGTACTTGCTTAAAAGTACTAAGGTCACAGTTTTAATTTCAATTTCTTTCGTAAACCACTCCAAATCATATGACTATCATCAACACCATTCTTCAGTTATTATTTCCTGTGAAATTTCTCTGGATTTTGATTAAAATAAAATTCAGACAAATGTAGACATGTGTTTTCTAAAGGCAGAAAATCTTGGAAAATCTACCATGAACAGCAATGTGTTACCCCTGATTTTGGGCAACGTGAGGCAGAAGTATAACTCGTATTTTTTTCTCTTGATCTTTTAAGAAAATTACAACAAAAGGAGTCAGATTAGTATAGAACTTGGATTTTTTTTCAAATGATTACAAGACAGCAAATTATTTGGACTAGACTCTTATGAAGTGTAAAAATATACCTTTTCTTTGCAGAATGTATTGTACAGCCTTGTAGTGTAATTCAGACTGTGTGACTACAGACTGAGTGTTGAAGCAAGGAGTGATTATCAATATTGTAGTGATTACTTAGGCAAAACTTGCACCACTGTAGCCATACTTTCAAAATGGGGATTTCCTATCTGCAGACTAGAGATTCTCTTCATGTCTGTTCCTGCTTTAAATTCAACCAGTGTGTTTCGGTGTGTTGTTTTGTGTGATAACCACAGACCTGTATGACAGCTTTCACCTTGAAACAACCAAAGGTTTAAGAGCTCAACATATTGTTGAAGATCTAATACCATTAATGTATTATTTTGCAATTTATTCAGGGTAGCTTTATTCTGAATATTTTATGCAGGGTTAAAACTTTGACTGTAAGAAGCCAGTATTGGCACTTTAGGAAGAGAGAAATAGATAAGTATAGATATTAAATACAGATAATAGTTTTAAGTTTTTTGAGGGCAATATAGAACACAATGCTTGAAGAGCAACAAAGATGTAGGCAGGAATATAATAAAGCTTCAACAGTCAAGATGTCCTTATTATTAAGTAGCTTGTGTTGACTCCTCAGCACAAAGGGATAATAAATTATCAGCCTTGGCTTGGAGTTTGTTAAATTTTTTCCACCTCTACTGTTATTTAGGGTAGCTGTTGATATATGCTTAGTAAACATGTTAAGTCTCACATGTGTCATGCTCTGAATGTCTGTATTAATTGATTAACTACAATACATAAAACATTTTTTATTGAAAACTATACATAAAAGTTTCTGTAATATGCAATATTACAGAATTCTGCAATATCTGTATATGTTAAAGTTCAGGGAAATATGAGTATTCATGGTAAGCCATGCATGATCCCACAATGTACACATTAACTGATCCCATAATGATCATGCATTAAGTTCACCTAATCATAGAAGATTTGATCTCACTGGAGTGGCAGCAGCCACTCTGGAATCTGTCAGGTCTAACAATTTATGAATGACATAGTCACAATATTTGGTGTTCCATTAAGCTGGAGTCACAGACAGCAGGTTTTCCAGCTGGCATAATATTGTTGCTCTTGTTCATACACAGCTTCTTCCCAAGTAAAGGGTAAATTCAAATTTTTCATCAGCTGTCAGACTATTTCTGCCTTCTATGTTTTTATTCACCCTTTTGCTGATAAATAAGCTAGTTTTCAAAGCTTTCTACAACAAACAGGATTTTCAGAATTTTAGATCTCTCTTCCTTTTCTAATTCCTTTTTGTCCAATATGTAGCTTCTATAAATTTGTATATATTAGGAAAATATAATTTTAAAGCTTGAATCTGTGCAAATTGGACTTTAAACTACAGGGCCTATTTTATTGCAGGAAAAAAGGCTCTTCACTGCTTCTCTTAGATCTTAATTACTCTATTCGAAAAACTAGAACAGCTTCCATAGGCAACAGAATTTACACTTACCAGTCACAAATGATTAATATTAGTAAAACATAAAAATATGTTTTACTTGAAATTGCTGCTGATTATATTAATGAGATATGTTCATGTGAAAGAAATTAGCTGGATATCAGCACCCCTCCAACCCAAGAAAATCTCAAGAATCATGGGGGAAACTGAGAAAGTATTGGCAGAAGCTGTTCTCAGAAAATTTCCTTCTCCTGAAGAAGTTTGACCATGCAGATGCCGTTTCCTAAGGATTCTGGAGTGGCTGCAAGAGGCTTGAAGTACACTATAAGCACAAAGTTTAATCCAATAGGTGTTTAGGAGTAAAATTATTTTTTTCTGTTTCATAGTGTGTTCCTTCAAGCGTCATCATGATGATGGAAAAGTTTCTAAGAAATGTTGTTGCCCAGTATCGATTTTTGATATGCCTTGCTGACAATATGTCCAAATCCAAATGCTAATTGCAAAAGCAAAAGCTGAAGTGCAGCAAGAGCAGGAGAAGCCTGAGAAACATTGCATGTCAGATAATCCAGAAAATAAATATCCCAATTTATCTTGATGAACCCTAATTCTAGTTTTCTTTACTGCTCTTTTAGTCAGTCAGTCTTTACTTCTTTTAGTCAGAAGGAAAAATGAAACATTCATTAAAAAAAAAAAAAAACAAAAACATTATACTCTCAGAGGCAAGTATTTCATGCAGTGTAAAAATCATTTAGTGTTACAGGACAGCAAAGATGCTGTTCAAGAAAGAACAAAAAGGACTGTGATCACAGAGTGCAAAGTGACCCTCACAAGAAATCACAAATGTGTCTATTATCTTTCATTTCCCATTTTTAATTTTCCATAAAATACACATAAAATATTTCCCATCCACCAGAACACTCTGAGGCACACTAGAAAGCTCTATTTCTGATATTTCCATAGGAGCAAAATGTTTTCCCTGTTCCTACAGGGTTGTAGTTTAGTGCTTTTCTGTTCTAACAGAAGTCCTGTTCTGCTGCTGATACAACAGAATAAGAGCTGTTATCAGTACTTCACTACAATGTGATAATCACGAAACAGCCTGTTTCCATACCATTACCAGCACCTTGGAAGCTTCACCATGGTGCTCTATAGGTCCTGGATGCCTTGCAGAATAATACTGAGAAATGACATGAGCTGCTTGTATCACCACCAGCTCACCCTGTGTCATGCTCACCCTAATAAGGAGTCCTTTCAGTTTGTTTGGTCCTGAGAAGCCAGGGCTTGTTTTTAGATGTCTTGCAAATAGTCAACATCTGCGTTACACATATGATTTTTTTGGCTTCAGAGAAGAAGGAATTTGAATATTGTTATTTTTATATCTTGTACTCAAATTGACTCAGCTACCTGCAGAGATTTAAAACAAGTACTTTAGAAAAAAAATTTTGCATGTATCTTGCACTCCTTTTAACTTTCTGCAGAGTGAAAGTGTTTGCTCGTTCTGGGCGAGGAATTGAAAATGTCTACTGCGCATCATGCTGTCAACATTCTACACAGAAATCAAGGGAGGTAATTATTTGCACAGGTATGTAGGGATTCCCACAGAGAGTCATTGCCAAAAATTACTTTTTCGAGGTACACACACCTGAATTCTGTATCAAATGGTAGCAATATATATAGTAGCTAATAAGAGCTACTATATATATTGCTACTATATATATAGTAGCTAATAAAAGTTCCTATAGGCTTTTCAGTAAAAATTCTTGAAATCTTTAACCTAAGTCAACAACATCTTTTTAATTTTGTACACACATCAGGAAATAACAGTGTCCATGTTAAAAAATTACATCTATATAACATTTTTATTGGTAGTATTATTGCCTCTGAGATTGAACAAAGACAGAATTGAGTCTGTATTCCTTGGTATGGTCATTTGGGCTTTTTATGTTATCACAAAATACTCTAAAGAAATAATTTTCATGTTAATGATATGCAAATGTTGTCACATATTAAAGGAGAAATACTCTGAGCCATCAGGATGATCACTCTTCTAAATAAAACATGGATAATTGCATTAGAATGGTTTACATTCAGTGGAGCTCTGAGGAAGGTTTTACTGAGTTAGAGGCATATTTTTTCAGCTGCAGAGAATGAGTACAATCCACCGGAAAAAAATCTCATGATGGAGTTATTTAGGCAGAAATATTTGCTTTGAATAAAAAACTACATCTTCCTATCTTAAATATGGGTTACTGATGAACTGCTGGTATTGGGCTTATATGTCATCAGCAGGGTTCATGGATTTTTCTGAGGCTCATAGGTTTACCTGTACATCTGTTTCCACAATGTTATCATATATAACAGTAAGTGGTGAGACAGTACAATATGCAACAAAATTCAGACTCTTAAATCCCCAGCAATGATTGTAATGATATGTAATGATGTGTTATGGTATCCAATAAATTTTCTTACTGGGAGAGACTGTTTGGGAAGGGTATTGTGAAAGACGTAAAAGTGTATTTTAAACCAATCATATTAGATCCATGCAAGATGTAAATTTGATTACTGAAACTAATGACCGGTAGGTGGTGAAAAAAATTATTTAGAAAGTAGCCAGTCTGCAATCCAGACCGGAAAAAGAAAAAAAAAAAAAAAAACCCAACCAACATCATATTTATTACCAGTAATACATATTGATTTTTGGATAAGAAGAGACAGATGGTCTTTTGCAAGGTTAAAGTTACAAGTCCCTTAAGTGCTGAAAACCAGCCAAAGAGGGGAGTTGAACATCAGAACATTATCTCTCTTTTCCTCTTACCTTCTCATGTAACAGTTTGAGGCTGTCTGTAATTAAAACTGAATTTACTTCATTTCTACTCATGTACAATAGGATGTATATGTCTTTGAGAGACACATTAAACTGTTTATATTAGTGAGCTGCTACATGCATGCATCCTTGCACTAAGACAATTACACTGTACTGAAAAACATAGACCAAGATGTCCAGTAATGAATAATAGATCATAGCTCATAATAGCCTAAAAAATTTTATGCAGATTTGTTAGCCTGTAACAGCATTTAGGAGTTTGTTGAATGCATGTGGTTTGCTGATCAGCCAAGCCAATTTCCTGGCATTTGATGCCTACAATAACCTGCAAAAGTTTACTGAATAAAAAGTTGCTGCACATAAGTAGTAGTCTTCAAGGAAAAAAAAAAATAGCTTGATATTGGTGTTTGGTTGTGCAGTTCTACAAATGATACCTTAAGACACTAGATGAAGTATCTTGAATCTGTAACAGCCAGATTTTCCTGGGCTTCTTAGTTGCTAAAAATGGGTCTGAGGAGGGGTTATCCATTTTGACTATGTCTAGTGCACGGCAGTGATAATTTATTTTGTAAGCTATGTGTCAGAACACACAGAGAAAAAATAGTGAGAACAAGAGGCTATGGAGTCCCAACTGTCCTATAAATGCATTTTAAGCATTTTCTTTTCTCTTGCAGTGGCTCTGGTACCAGAGAAGAGTTAAGCTTAGCTCAACAAAGTCAGCAGACTAAATAAACAGTATCACTGAGACCAGGGTGAAAGAAGAAACACTTGTCCTTTCCATCTGCTCTATGACTCTTATTCATATATTCTCTGAACTCCATTCTTAACCTCCCCTATTTAAAGTTTTCATGCTAAACTTGAGAAGGAATTATAAACAAATTAGAGGAAGTGTACAACTCTGGTGCACATGGCTTATTCAAAATGTAAAAAATGTAAATCAAAAACTTATTTCTGTATTTGTTATGATGTCATAGTTTCTGAAGGAGAGAACATCATAAGTCTTGTCTCCCAGTTTAATGGAAAGTATTCTGGCTGGGAGTAGATGAAAAAATAATTACTAATTTCCCTAAGTTTCACAAATCTTAAAAAAATTGAAAGTTAACAATGTAGTGGTAATCCTAACATTACTTCACAAAGGCAACTGTGGTTTTTTTATGCTTGTTTGAGAAAAAAAAATTGCACAAGAATTTTTTTCCTTTTTTTCTATTCAATCTGTATATTTCATGAGTAAAAAATTAATATTATGTTCACTGCATAAGGAAATTATTGTGACTAAGGATACAGTTACATTAACAAAACAGATATTATCTTTAGTTAAACATTTCTATTGTTTATCTTGTCATATCAGTGCCTGTATAATGAAGAAGGAAATTTCCAAGTCTTTTGCTATTGTCATTGGCCTTTTCTCAGATGACTCTTCTCAGAGATTTAACTGTCTGTCAGGAATTTACCGTACTTGATGAAAATTTCAGTTAGGACATACGTCTGAAGTTCACGATTTAAATATCATTTGTTATTTTATTAAGTAGCTAAGATATTTCATCAACTTTTTTCTAAATAGTATAAATAAATAAATAAATAAGAAGTCACTTAATTAAAATGCTTTTTTTTTTTCCCCTCCAGAGGCATGGAAAGGAAAGTAACAGAAAGGTAGAAACTGGAACTGGGTTTTTATTTCTACAAGGTATGACAGAAGAAAAAGTGATAGTTTTAAAGATTTACAGAAGTGGGATTTAGTTTTATTTTGTTTTCCAACTTATATTACCTTCAGTCTTTCATGTTATGGGACACATTCTATATGTTTTAAGCCCATATCTTTTTCAAGCAATCACTTTTCTGCAGATCTGTGCGCTTTCTATGGACCAACACAGCTCTAAGTCTCAAAGTTAAATGTGTATTTATAAAATCAGTGTGCACATCTAAGTTGAGTCTTAATCCTTATGAGGCATCCTGTCCTCAGCTGGACTACTCCTGCTGCTACTCTTCCTGGAAAAGGGATGGATGGCCATGCTTGTTTCCCACCATTTAGAGAAGTACCAACTACAGGATTGCTTTGCTTCTGCAACAATCAGCCCAGTGTGGGTGTCAAATAACACACTGACTGCCAGAAGCCCTCTGCCAACCCTGTGCTCCCAGGGGAGTCCCTGGATGACATGATAAGGGTCAGTGCCCAGCAATGACCGCTCTCCCTTACCGATGCAGGAAACCTGCAAAGAGAGTTCTCTATGCAAGTGCATCACAAAGCCAAAGGAAGGGGCCACAGGAAAAATATTTAATTGGAGCTCTAAATGAGCCTGTGAACTGTTACTACCAGTACTGAAGCTCTGTGGTACATAAATCCATTCCTTACCTACCAATGCAGCTTCTCCTAACTTGGGGTGAAGTTATTTGCATTACGCTGCAGGTACCAAACCTTCTGATATTACAGCTGCTGTGAAGGCAGAACACCCACAGGGAGAGCTGAGTTGTCACAGCTGGTTATTAATTTAACATTGGGAGTAGGAGTACAACACCGGGTTGAAAAGTAAAAATTAAATTTATAGTCTGACAAAGAGATTTATACCCACACTTCAAAGTTTGAGTCAACAAAGAATATGAAAGCAGTTTGATTATACTGCCATTTGTACTGTGAATGCAAAAATCTTGTGTGGCATAGTACTCTAGATATATCCAGACACTAAATTACCAGAAATATCTCATTTAGTGTTGACAATAACAACTTGCAATAGGTTGTAATAAAGATGTGTAAATACATTATTTAATTTCTGTGCATGTAAGCTCCTAATGAACTAACTTGAAATTAAATATAACAATTCTGCTTGAAAACCATCATTACAGTCATCTACTCCATATAATCAAATATTCAAGTCCTTCTGTGAGTAAATGATGGTACTTTCTTCTGTGAGTAAATTCAGGTACTTTAAGAGCCAAAACCAGACCAATTGAAAAAATCACTTATGGAATATAACAGAGGATGCTTAAATTATATGTATGAACTATGTAGAGCACTAAGGTAATTTTCCCCAAAGTAATTTGCCATTAAATCAATTCTCACTAATTCAAGATCCAAGAAACAAGGTGTGTGAAATATCTCTATCCTGTGTTTAATTTGTTTTGCTTTTTTCATGTAGGGGAGATTAGCAAAACTTGTAGGGGAGAGATATACACAAATTCTGTCAATAAGATTTCTATTCAGCTTTACCTACATTCAGAAATTTGAAAATACACCTGCTCAGTGATTAATCAACAGTATGTTCAGGCTTCATCTAACATATCAACTTTCAAAAGAAAACTAGTCATAGTTATATATAAACTTAAGATAATTTGCAAGAATTCCTCATCTTCAGTGATCAGGCACAAGAAATAACTCAAAAATGAAAAGTCATAGATTAGCATATCTCGTTCAATAGAGTAAAGGCTCAGCACTAAGACCTGCATAGAAAAGAACATTGTAGAATTTCTTAACTGGAAAGGCCATTTGGGTTTTTTAAAAGGGCAGTATTTGTGATATGGGGGTTTTTTTTATGTTTGAAATTTAGCTGTTATCTCTGATAACAATTGACAATTCTTCTGATCCTGTGTTTCCAACTGACCCCTCAAGAAACACCAGTCACTTACAAGCTGCTAAGGTGCAATGGAATCACAACACTGTATGTATGAGCCAACTGTCAAGATCTCAGTCTTAATATTGCAGAAATTGTGAGACTTATTCATCCAAAAACATTGACACAGCCTTTACTTGTCTTATTGCTTTTTCTACTCTTTTTTTGTTTTATTTTTTGTTTACTTGTTTGGTTGTGCATTTAGGTGTTTTTTTACTGCTTTGATTCAGTTTTAATTTTTTGAGAGTTTTAGTGGATTTGTTTGTTTTGAGACATTTAATTAGCTTGCTAGTATTCTACACCATATCCATTAATACTGCTCATCTTGATAAAAAGTTCAAGCTTTGTCATTTTGATCTTCCGGGAAAAAATTATTTTCAGTTCAGTAGCAGGATCCATATTGTCTTTGATTTTGTGGGGGTTTTAAGCAGTCACAGTGCAGGCAGGTTTTTGCTATTGACAGAGCGGAATGATCAGATGGAGTTTTAGGTTCAGGCCAAGCTTTTCCAGTGTCTTGACTAATCAGCTTTTGTTCTGACAATAATGCACAGTGTAATGGCAGCATAGTCGGAGCAAAATTCATACACATCTTTTCTACTGTGCAGCTTCAAAGGACTAAGATTACTCTCAGATGTCATCAAAGAACTTCTCTGAAGTTAATCACAATGCTTAAGTTATAGACTTTCTCTTTTAATAGGCCAAAGCTTTTCCAAAGAAATCCAACAACTGTTCCTGCATTGTTATTGCATTTCTTTCTTCAAAGTCCTTCAGATAATTTTGAAGTTTTGGCTTAAATATAACTACTGTTGCTACCATTTAAGAGGGTTAAGGTAAATCTGGTAACTTCTTTCACAGAATATGTGTTCCTGGGAGAGAAATTCAGTGTTTCTCTTTTTTTCAGAGTTTCTTTTAAATGGATGTACATTTATTTTAATGATGTTCACTTTTTAGATACCAGTATAAAATATGAGTCATTAAACTAGAAAGTTAGACAAGCTCTAGAACAGTGATATCTATATTCTAAAGAGTGTTCAACTGCACTAGACTTATTTTGCTTACTCAATAACTATAAATGGTTGCATTTTTCCACAAGAGTTGCAGTTCAATGCAATTCCATATACCTTCTGTACACAGATGGAACAGCAAGGCTGTAATGATTTTATTGTCTCATTTTGCCATCATGTACTTACCTTCAGTCTTTCCCTGTTGCTTATTTTTACCTACACAATCTTCACTCTTAGTGTGAATGTTCTTCCCCAGAATTTTAGCATTGGAGTGATACAATTAGGGTATTTTTAAAAAAATATTAAAAAAAAAAAAAACTAAAGAAAATAACACTTTACCTAAGTTTAATTGTCAAAAAGTTCTTAAGGAAAACAATCTCTGTACCTGAACCTGAGACATATGGAATTTTCTTATATGGTTTAAAAATTCAAATGAGGAGAATTTGGAATTGGAATTGTGAATTTATTTGAGACGTAGATCTCATCTATTCAAACCAATTATTTAAAGCTATGTTTAACATTTGTAATTACTTTTGAAATCTCTATTTATGATAATAGTTTTACCTTTGTTGATAGCATTTTATTCCTGCTGTCATTCTCTCTTGCAGTACAGTTACAACAGAGGTTGGAGCATGGCCAAGTCACATAGGTATGCTGATGTTCATGCTCTGCAGAGGTGTCGCTGCCATGGTACACTCCAGATAGAAAGGCATGAGTTCTCAGTCTGCCTCAGCTTGTGCAGCCCTCAGTATTTAGTCATTGCTCCACATAAAGAAGAAGGATATCTTAAGGTATAGGTACTGATAACTTTATTAATTATGTTCATGACAGTGCCACATTTTAGACTTTTTTTTAAAATATCAATTGTTATGCTATTTTTTGGAAACTCAAACACTTCATGAATGTCTTACTCTTACCCTCACTGATCCTCAAGCTCTTTTCAGAAAAAGGGAACTTGTACCATGTATCAGATTTGTCAAATTTGATAGCAAAACCTTTGCTGTACAATGAGCTATAATTACAATTCTATATCAACTCATACTGAAAAAGACACACGTTGATTTATGATGAATCCTGAATATTCAGAATAATAGCTTCAAAAATACTTGAAGTGAAGAAATTCTCTTATTGGGAGTGTTTAAATTTGTTTGAGCCTTTGCAGTTAAAACTAATTTCTTTCTCAAGTAGGTCTGACTAGCACAGGCTATTATAAGCACTGTGCAAAAGCTAATGGAATTCACATTTCTATTAGTCTGGTTTGTTTCAGAAGGAATTCAGGGGAAGATAAAGCATGAGCATTCTTCAGCCACTTGACAAGAGCACAGTGCTGTCCATGCTGAAACACTCAAGGAAACCACCTCCGTTTTTGTGTACTTATGAGTTATTTCTTGCTCCAGTCTCCACATCATTTGAAAAATAATGCATTTGCTCAGAATGACTTTCAACATAGCCAAGCCTGAAAGCATCACCGTCTAAATCCACTTTGACATCTATAAGGCAGTCAAAACCATCTAGATCAGAGCTGAAGAGAGAGCACTCAAGCAAAAGAATAGGGTAGCCTGAGGTGAGCAAAAAGGAATTTCTTCACACTTCAAGGAGTTAGAAGAGCCGAGAAAATCCAGCTACATCAGTTACCTGACCATCAGTTCTGCTGAAGACTGACACATAGCAGGGGTTTAGACATTTTTTGCTTGCTGTGAAGAGTTTGTCATAGCCATGTCACTGAGAGCTTGTAATGCAGAGAAGACTGTCAGTAAAGGGTGAGAAGTATCACACTAATTAAGTGGGTTATTATTAGATTTATTGCTAGGACAATGTCTAAATATTGCCAATGCAATATAATATAAACAGGTCTACAGGGCTCTCATATAATCAGGTTCATCCAGAAATGTACGTGTTTACTGTCTTTGGCCTTGCAGAACAAACAGTTACAAAGGAAAAAAGCTCCTCTGGACCTTCTTTAGGATTTTATCCCCACAAATACCCAGATCCCAGTATTTTAACTTACCTGTCCAAAAGAAATTGTTCACTGTTCACAGGCTGGACACACAATCCAGGTGACCCCCCAGGGGAAATATGTACCTGGAAGCTGCCTGCAACCTTGTGAGATCAGTTTACCCAGCTGGCCCAGTCTCCAGCAACATTTTAAACCTTTTGCGGGCCAGTGTATGCCAAAGTCATTTAGAATCTCCTCGATCTCTGGAATCTTCTTCTTCTTCTTCTTCTTCTTCTTCTTCTTCTTCTTCTTCTTCTTCTTCTTCTTCTTCTTCTTCTTCTTCTTCTTCTTCTTCTTCTTCTTCTTCTCCTTCTCCTTCTCCTTCTCCTTCTCCTCCTCCTCCTCCGGAAGTGATGGCACCCACAGACCCACAAAAAATGTCTTCCTTTACTGCTGAAAGGGTGACGCCAATCAATCACTGTGCTGTGGTAACACAAAACAGAGTAACAGCTCTAATAGCAGATTCAAATACCTTCATTGTATTTAAATGGTGTAAACAATGGAAACAATAATCAATCCTCCTAATTAGGGAATAAACGGTGAAGATATTTAATGGCGTGAGGTTTCCTTAGGAAGCTTGTCATGAAACTGGGACTTGATGTAAATTTTCCTTAAGCCTGTGGTGCATAACTTGGAGAAGAAGTCATGCTCTCTTTCTAAGCCACAATGGGTAGAAATAAAGTGAGAAACAAAGTTGCACCTTGTTATCCTGCTGCCTTTCCTTGATAACTTTTTAACAGTATACAACTCCACAAAACATGAAGTTTTTGTTGCCATGCCTACTTTGCAGTTTTTGCCGAGTGAACATAATTTTCTAATACGTTTGCTTGTTTGGGTGCAGGCTGACCTTTCCATATGTGCAAAATATTGAAAGTGTTTGAACTGACTACCTACAAGTAAAATTCTTTAAAAATTAACCGTGCCTTTATGTGCTGCACAGATCCATCACATAATTCTGTCCTTGGTACTCCTCTGCTTTTTCTCTATCCATCTAATTTCATTCACCACAGCTTACAGGATCATGCATACTCACCAGACATAAGTTATTAACTAACAAGGTGTAGCAAGTCACCAGATCTTTCCAGGGAGTTTATTAAATGGAGGGAAAAGTTGTGTGTTGTTTCAGATTACAAATACTTTGCAAGCAATAGTAATTTTTTTTATATCTGGAGCCCATTGCACTCAAGATAAACAATGTGTATTATTTTCCTTTTTTTCACACCTACAGCCTTTGTTTACAGACTGATTGAGAAGTCTGATCCTGTAGAGTGCTACATTCGTATATCTCTCCTTGCTGCAGAGTACAGAATCAAGGAAGATTAGTCCTTTAATTCCTTAATGCTTCAGGAAGGCTCACATCTCAGGTAAATGTGTGTGACTCTGAAAGCTGAATTTCTAAGAACTTAGTTCCTGATGTAGAAATCAGCCCAATTTACCTCTTTCTTCAGTGTTTAATTGCATATGGCTACCTTGTATTTTCATGAGTGGTTTTTCTTTTTTAGATATTAGAAAAGAATGAGACACATTGTGGGTAGTTTCAGTGTTTGGCTTGACAGAAGCATTTTTGTTAGACAGCAAAGAAGGTAAAGATAATGTATTTCTAAAACAGCAAAATGGACCTAGTATGTGGAGGAAATTGTGCAGAAAAGGAATCTATAAGTCTGCTCAGAAACTTGGGTAAACATTATGGAAACCACAACCATACTACAATTTTTTTCTGTGTGTCAAAATGTAGCTATGAGTACTTTATCTTGTTGACAAAATCACCTCTTATGAGTCATTTGTCATCAAAACTGTAGAAGTGGTAGTTGATCACTGCAAATAACTTTGCCATTAAGACCATAATTTTCTTTCCTTTTCAGTATTAAAACTGCTTTGGGAGGCAGTGTAGAGGAACCTGGATGAATCAATAAGTGATTAAACCCAGCTTTACAGAGATAAGTGCATTTGCAAAAGCTCCATTGGTTCCTTTGTTAACTTGAGTTATTTTCAACAATGAAGGAAACATTTGTCAGAGTTAGAAAGAAATTACACAAAATATTCTACAATATGAGCCAAAATGCTTTTGGAAATAAACACCAAAAAAAAGTTTATTTCCATGAAAGAATCCTCCAAGAGAATTTTGCATTGTTTCTTCACTGAGAACATGGTATTAAGGGATAACATACACAAAAAATAATACTTTACCCAATAATATTTTGCCATTGCAGAAGTATATCGTTTCCTACAAAACTGAAATTGTGCCACACCCAACAAAAAGACTGCTTGAAAACTTTCCTTTTGTCTGGCCCAAAATTCTAGAATTTAATCACACATCTTTCTCTTTGCATCAAGTTGTAAGAATGAGCACATTTAGCATTTTGATGAAAAGACTATTCCAATATTTGTTTTATCAACAGGAGTAGTCCACTTCTAGATATTTGGATTGGAAACCAAAAGAAATAGTTTTT
This sequence comes from Onychostruthus taczanowskii, assembly GCF_017590055.1. Lineage (NCBI taxonomy): Eukaryota > Metazoa > Chordata > Aves > Passeriformes > Passeridae > Onychostruthus > Onychostruthus taczanowskii. The sequence goes on from NW_024499718.1 coordinate 65,085, forward strand.
CTCTCTGGAAGAACAAAGAACGTAAATTAAAGTTCAATAAACTAATATCGAGTTTCTGCCCATTGAGTGTCTATTGGGCTTCCTCCACTATGACAGTAATCGCAGTGGATTGTTAATACAATAAAGTTTTAAAATATAATCTCTTTAAAGATATGATGACTTTCTGAGAATACAGTAATGTAAAAAAGTAAGATTTCTCTTTTTCTCCCAAGTTAGCAGGGATTTTTTTTTAAAGGTTAAGAGAGTGAGCTTCTGTCTGACTGCCTGACCATGCATGTGTTGACCAAATACCATAAACTGCATCATTCAGGTAAATACTGGTGGATTTCAATGGCAGCATGGTGAGTCTTGTGATATTTTTCTAGTCCCACCACTTTGAAAATTTGTGTTAAAAGGGGAGCACCTAGATTGCCTTCTTCACACTGAGAGAAATGAAGGGTAGTGGATTGTTTTGAAGGCTGTATCTGGATCAGCTTGTGTCAAAGTCACACTAAAATTTTAATTTAATTTTTAAAACGTGTTTCATAAAACTTCTACAGCTGCTTGATGAAAGAGGCATATCTGGAATGCAAGCTTCTAAATGCAACTTTTGAAGCTTGACTGATTAGGCAAATATTAACATTAGAAAATACAGAATATTATTACTTAAAATACTGCATATTTTCCATAAGAGGTTTTATTTGTTGGGTTTATTTTTCTTTTTTTTTCTTCCTTTGTCTATTTCCCTGTCAAGTTAATCTCAGTCTGTGTTGACTGGTCACTAAGATCAGTGGGAAAATTTATGGAAAGAAATTATATTGAATTAGAATCTAGAGGTTTAGGTGTTACAGCTGCATGTGAGGGAAGGGAAAGGAAGTTCTGGGAAGGGACGTTCCAGAAGGGGAAGGGAAGATATGTGTCTGTTTTCAGGCATAAGTCTACCCACATTTTTTCATTAGTTCGGAATAAATGGCCTTAGTGGCTATTTGTTTTTTATTGATATTTTTATTTCCAAAGACTAATTTTATGCCATTATTATTTTTTTGCTTTCCCTTCACCCATGATGCTGTGTATAAAAAAACAGTAATTGTAAAAATTACCTGCTGAGCTGTGCAATATCATCTACTATATTAACTGCACAAGGTAATTTTTAGTGGTGCTAAAAGTGCCATGGAAACACAGTCCCTGGAAATGGCTTTGGCTTCACAGACACAGAGAGGATACAAATGTCTCGTTCAGAGATGAGTTGTTGATCTGACTCATTAATTAGAGTTTGCACTGGTTTATTAAATGTTCCAGTGAAAACAAGGTAAGTGAAACTTACCTTGCATAAAGCACTACCTATCATGCTATTCCACTGCTGTTGTTCTTACATTAATTCAATGGTAGAATATAACCTACTAAACATTTAATTCTTGTGATCCTGGAGCAAGAAAAGAGTATTTCCAGTGCTTTCTTTGCTGCTTGAGAGTTGCAATTTATCTCACTTGATCTCAGTGTTAGTCACACTGTGATCAATCACTCTCATCTTTCATAGTGATTACAGGAAGGAGTTGTGGTCTCCCTTGCTGCTGTCTTAAAGCTTTACATTCTTTTTCCACCCCTTGGTTTTCAAGATTAATAAAATTAATGCTGTTTTCTCTCTTTCAGCACCTCTTTCATCCTCTTCCATTTTTGGAGGCTGCCTGTCAAAGGTCTCCCAGTGTTACAGAGTGGCAGACACACCAGAAACTGCAATGAAACAGGGTCTGACTGGGAATCTCTGATGGAAATTAATTTTGGATATTAAAAAACAATGAAAATAAGATTAAGGATAGTATATGTGATAGTTATGGAAAGGTTTCTTGCAAAAGGAAATTCTCACTAATTTCAGTCAAATGTACAGTTTAGAACTATATATCACACCTCTCATAATAGTCATGCTGAAACAATTTGTAGCAGTATTTAGGCATGGCTTTAAAAGCATCTGAGTGTCTACTCTCCAATACAATTAAAATTCTACTATGGACCATTTTGCATCTTTTGAATTGTCTGGGTACCTTGAAAACCTGTCCCCCAGATATTAAAAATATATGAATACTAATTTCCTTTTTATATTATTTTTTTATTTTCTATTTTTTTTTTTTACAGCAGACAGTTTGCTACAAATATAAATAACACTATAATTACTCTTTTAGTAACACAGGCTTATTTATTGCCTTGCAAAATGTCTCTAGACAGCTAGAAGAAGCATTGTATGTTTACTTTCTTTTCTGCCATTTAATTTTTTTTTTTTTACTATATGGACTCACACTGTAATAAAAAGTCTCCAAATAAATACCAATACAGTTTTAAGCTTAATATGTTGTTTCAAAACAAATACCTTCTTTAAAATTGCATGTTTATTTGACTTGCCAAGAACAGTGGATTTTGCAACAGAAACAAATGATTTATTAATCTAAAAAGTGTGTTTGTTACTGTACCACCTATATGGAAAGGAGCTTATGGCAATTGAACCACTAAATATCAGGAAATAATTGTTACTGTTGGCACATATGTTAAATACCATAAGATTGTAATAGCATGATTGATGCTGAATTTGCCTGGAGTTCATTGACTTCAATGTCCACATGACAAGATATTCAGAAATATAGTAAATTTACAACAAATTAACCCAATCTGTTATGCTGCCTGACTGAAAAATGAGTTTCTTTCTGCATTTGGTATTTATTGTCCAATTATACAAATGAGGAAAGACATAAATCTAAAGAGAACAAGTGACTGTATCTGTTTGCTTTGAGTAATAGTATATTTCTAACATTTTTGGTTTTACAATGAAATGATTAAGAGATTCTGGTAATAAATCCGAGATGTAATGTTACCACTGCTGTCCTAATCCAATATGGCAAATTCTTAATTTCATTATGATATTGGATGGAAGGCCAGAAAGAAAAATTAAATTCCTAATGAATAGTTAGAATATTTTGTGAGGAGATCCTAACTAAAATATTCACCTTTCTTTTTATTCACACAATTAAGAAAAAGTACAGCAACCTTAACTTCTGATCAGATCAGTTTTTTAAACTCATTCATGTGATTTTGAGGGAAGAGGATGAGGAAATGGGTATTAATGGAAAAATCATATTTTCACCTGATGGGATTTCATTTTGAGTTCCCTGTGATCTGAAAAATATATGTTAGTGTTTGATATTTAATAGGATTTACACCCTACTTTGAAATTCTTCTCATAATCAGATTTATACTGTTAAGTTTTCTGAACAGAAGACTGAAAAAAGCCCCAAAACTGACTAGATCAATCACTATAGATAACTTCAAGACAGTTGTGTTTAAAAAGCTAAAACTAGTTTAAAGTCAAAATAACATGGATTTTAGGCCAAATGGTTGCTTTCTGGGATTTTAAAAGGCAGAATGACACATTTGACTAAGGAAAAGGTGCTCATCAGGTAGGATTTTTCTCTCATATTTACATTAAATAAATATTCAGAAAACTCCCAGAATAAGAATGTTTAAGTTGTGTCATATACTGGCAAAATTTTCTTAATTTTGCATGGTAATCACATATCCTCTGAACAGAGAGAGACATAGCTATCTCCCAGGATTTTCCTGAGAAGCTGTGAGAAAGTTCAGAGAAAAACAATGAGAAAAAAATGAGAAAAAAAATTTATCTCCATTTGCTGCACCTGTTGTTGTGTACATGTGGAATGTGTTATGGTGATTTGTTTACCAAAAGGTGATTTCTTAATTGGACTCTGGTGATGGTGTTTGGATTTGATTGACCGTCTGGATCCATGTGTGTCGTGACTGTCTGGCAAGGATGATGAGTTTCCCAATAGCATAGTACAGTATAGTATAGTATAATACAGTATAATAAAGTGATTGATCAGCTTCCTGCAATCATGGAATCAATGCTCATTATTCCACGTTCAGGGGCTCGCTGCTACAATAATTTGGGGGGCAAGTCAGATAATTCTTTAAAATGCTGTCTGTTGAAGACAAATGTGAAGACCTAAAAGGTTAAAAAAAACCCCTTGCATTTAAGTACATTTGCTCTACAAGGACAATTTGAAAAGCGGACATGGTTGATTTCATTTACCCCTACCCTATTCAGTTCTGAAAGTGCACTCTGGCATTGAAGAATCAGATAATTATTTGAGTTCCAAAAGACATTTAAGATCATTGCACCAAACCTAGCAGTGGCAAGTTTTTCTCTAAAACATGTCCCTAAGTACCACATTTACATGTCTTTTAAATACCATCAGGGATGGTGACTCAACCACTTCCCCGGGCAGCATGTTTCACTGCTTGACCATCCTTCTGGTGAAGAAATTTTTTCCTGATATCCAATCTAAATCTTTTCTGGCACAACTTGAGGCCATGTACCTCTTGTCCTATTACTTGTTACTTGGGAGAAATGACTGACCCTCACCTTCCTACTACTTCACCTTTCAGTGACAAGGTCTCCCTTGAGCCTCCTTTTCTGCAGAATAAACTCTAGCTCCCTCAGCCACTTCTCACAGGATTTGTACTCCAGACCCTTCACCAGCCCTGTTTCCCTTTTCTGAACACACTCCAGCACCTCAATTTCCTTCTTGTAGTGAGGGTCCCAGAACTGGACACAGGACTCAAGGTGTGACCTCACGGGTGCCCAGTACAGGGGGACAATCACAGCCCTGTTCCTGCTGGCCACACCATTGCTGGTACAGGTCAGGTGCCATTGGCCCTCTTGGCCGCCTGGACACACAAGAGCTAGCTCTTGCTCAGCTGCTGCCAACCAGCACCCCCAGCTCTTTTCTGCTGGACATTTCCCCCAGCCTGCAGCACTGCATGAGTTTGTTTTGACCCAAGGGCAGGACCTGGTACTTGGCCTTGTAGAATCTCACACCACTGGCCTCAGCCCATGAATCCATCCATTCCAGATCCCTCTGTAGAGCCTATCTAGCCTCCAGCAGATCAGCACTCCCACCCAGCTAGGTGCCATCTGCAAACTTGCTGAGGAGATGCTTAATCCCATTGTCCAGGTTGCTGATAAAGATATTAAACAGGTCTGGCCCCAAGACTGAGATGTGGGAAGCACTGCAAGGGATTGGCCATTAGCTGCATGTAACTCCATTCACCACATTATTTGACTTACAAAGTTATTGCACCACAAAATTGGAAATTATCTTGATTAATTAGGGAATCATCAAAAAAGATTAGGTTATTTCTTTATGAGGCTGGGGAAAGGCAAATGATGAGAAAGATACAGTGCAGTTTATTTTTGCAGGCTAATTTACGAAATCTTGCAAATTTGTAATTTCTAGTGTTGATGTAACACTGAATTATTTTTGTGAACCAATATCCTCGACATTTTGTTTGGCATGGGGCTTTCAGTGTAACTCACCTGCCCTTTAACAATTTTATATTTAAGTAGATGCAGATGTTGACTGCATCTACTTAAATATAAAATTAATCTGTTGCAAACAGTACATGACTTAATATATGTTTTATACATGGCAATCCATATTTCATGCTGACCAAAAGTCGACTAATCCATACTTAGAACGGAAAAAATAAATACAAACCAATTGTAGGAACTTAAAATAATATAATTTTGTAAGATGATATTAAATCTTACATGTTGAAGAATTCAATTAAAAAGAAAATTGTAAAATTGTAGAGTACTTTGTAAGAATACAAGAATTAGTTTTATGGATTCTATAATGCTTAACAGTTTCCTTCTTTTTTTTAATAACTATTATTTTCTGATGCTACTTAACTTTTAGTTTTTAAATGAACTCCTAGGACTGTAGAATAGTTTGGATTGGTTTCTCTTTAGGAGACCTTAAAGATCATCTAGTCCACATAATCCATATTATTGAACACTGAGCCAAGAAAATCTCTAAATCACAAGATTTCTGGGGTTTTTTTTGATTTCTTGTGTTTTTTTTTTTTTTTTTTTTATTTTTTGCTTGCTTGTTTGTTTCTATTTTTGCCTGTTTGCTTGTTTTGTGGTTTGTTTGGTTGGTTTGTTTTTTGAACATCTCTCATATGAGCACAGGCCTGGAGAAGAGTAGGCTCCAGGGACACCTTGTAGCCCCTACCAGTACCTAAAGGGGGGCTACAAGAGATCTGGAAAGGGACTTTGGACAGGGGCAAGTAGGACAAAAGGGAACAGCTTTGAGTTGAAAGCGAGTGGGTTTAGATTACATATTGGGAAGGAATTCTCTGCTGTGATTGTAGTGAGCGAGGAGAGGGGAACTAGATGATCTTTAAGGTCCCTTCCAACCCAATCCACCTATGGATATATGATTATATGAAGTTTCATCCCTCTTTGTCAGGTAACAATTGTCAAAAAGCATTGCTACAATCTCTTCTTTAGAAGTCCTCTAGCTATTACCATACTGAAAAAAAACCCCTTCCTGTTTTCAAAGAAAACACTGGCCACTTACAATTCTAGTTGAGCTTTGGCCTTTTGTGCCTTCTCCCCATGTATGTGATCCACAGCTTTGTCATATTGCTGCAAAACCCAACCTTTCTTCCAGAGACCATATAAATTTCTTTTCCTCTGGAGCTTTTTGCTGTTATCTGGCCTGCCTTCTTCATCTCCTACACTGGGGAATTCACTGCTCCCGAGATTCTTAAAGTAATCTCTTAAAAATTAACCAGTCCTTTTGTACTCCTGAAACCCCATCTTGTTGTCCACTGGGATCCCCAGGCACCTGGCAGCCAGGCTACCCCCAGCCACACAGACCCCAGCCTTTGCTGGTCTGTGTGGTACATCCAACCTAGGCGCTTGTCACTCTGACTTCTTTGGAGGGTTACCTTCTTTGCCTTTCATTTTCTCTTTCTATCTCTCTTTCTCTCTTGGCCAACTCACTGTTCCCCAAAGGTCATTCCCATCACACCAACAGAGCAGCAAACCTCTGTTGCTTTTGAGAACAGACAGTTGGGACAGCTGACCCAACAGATCCAAGGGATGTTACATGCCATGTGCCATCAGGCTCAACATATAAAGCTGGAGGAAAAGAAGGAAGGGGGGACATTGGAAGTTATGGCATTTGACTTCTAAAGTGACTGTTTCATGTGATGAGGCCCTGCTCTCCTGAAGACGGATGAACACCAGCCTGCCCATGGGAAGCAGCGAATTAATTCCTCGTCTTGCTTTGCTTTTGTGTGCAGCTTTTGCTTTCCATTTTAAATTGTTTTATCTCAACCCATGAGTTTCCTCAATTTTACCCCTCTGATTCTCTCACACATCCCACCTGGGGGGTGTGTTTGAGCGGCTGTTTGATGCTTAGTTACCAGCTGGGCTTAAACCACTACACTCCTACTTTATTCTTAACCCTGGATAGTTCATGCATGAATGGAAGTGTGATAGCTGAACGTGCTATTAACAGGGACTGGCATATCCTCTCTATATTACTCTGAGGCTCCCTTATCTCTGATCTGACTGTGAAATAGAGCCCCTGGAGACAAATTGCATCTCTTGCTGTGATGTGACTCCAGCTGTCAGTGAGACAGCTGCTTGTTCCCTTGTCAGACTAACTTCCTTGCAGGTGGGTGAATAACCTGACAGCTAATTATGCTGTGGTAAGTCTTGCATTTTCATTACGTATAGATGAGTTGGAACACTTTGTACTGGACCTGTATGGGGTCAGGCATAGTCTGTGGACCTGTATGGTCCAGTTCATAGGCTCTTGCTCCAGAACTACTAGAGTTTATTTTCATTTTATATAGGTAAATTGGAAAAATAAGAACATGTAGCCACAGATCTTCCTCCTCTTTTACCTGAGCAGAAGTTTATGCCACTGGGATTTTACTCTGGGCAAATTTGTCTCAGTACATGTTCTACTTTGCATTCCAGAGCTGGCACAGCATTTGATTTTGTACCCATGTGTCTAGCAGCCTTTCCAGTTCTCTCTAATGCCCTTCAGCACAAAGCAATACAACTATGTTGCTGGTTTAATCTGATGTTCAAAAGTTTACAGCACACTAATTTGGTTATGTGATAGCAGAAAATTCTGTCTGGTTACTGAATCCAGCTAACTATCAGATTTGGAGTGAAAAGCTGACAGATTAATTATTTAGTATTACAAAGATTGTGTCAGGGAAGGGTGAATATGGGCATGGATCCTCAAAGAATTTATAGTAGACTGCGATGCTACAGAACTCATTTCAATGTGTCTCTCAACTTTCTAGTATTTCCCCTCTCAATATTCCCCATGGAAGAGGAATTCTTCAGTTATATTCGTTCTTTCTTTCTTTAGAAGAAGCAATGGATAAGTAAAGTTACATATTTAATATTTCATAAAGTTACATATTAAAATTTCAAGATAAAAATCTCCATCTATTTCCCCTGCAGATATGTATTTCAGGTGGATTATGTAATCATTATCAAGGTTTCTTTACTTCAGCTTTGAAATGCTGGACTGGCAAGTTTAGAGGTGAAAGTCTTAAAGCTTGCAAAATAGTCTGTAAATACATCATATGTAACTAAGCTTCTTTCTCTATTGTGAGATAAGCTGATGTTTTGCATAAATTTTGAGGGCTTTTAAAGTGCTCTTTGTCTTTACCACAACAAACCTATAAGGCACTAGAATTCATTCAATGGGAACTGATCCTGTATTTAAATACTGTACAGAATAGTGTTGTGTTCCAAATAAGTGCAGTCAGTACTTTAAGGTCTCCTTATTCTCATAAATCCAGAACTGATCCTTAATGCACATGGAACTTTACAGACCTACAATTTAGGTATGGGAGATGCTAACCTTAGGACATGAATGACATTCAGAGTTTCTTGGAAATGCTGTAGCTTTTCTCTAATGGAACCACTGTACTGCCATTGGGATGCAGTTTGGGTTGTACTCTTCTATGTGCGTTGTTTGAATATTCTGGTAGGTTGTCATCTGCTGCTGCAAAGAGTTTTTTCTAAGAAAACAAAACCATTTTATAGCACAGACATCCTAGTATACAATTTCTTGGCGAGTACCAGCTTGGCTTGGTTTGTTTGTATCCTGAGGCAGTTTGTGGTGGTTTTGAATAAAAGTCCAGTCTCTTCCATGTCATTAAAGAGCTGTATATACCCAGAGACAAAAATTAAACTAAAGGCAGTGACTTACAGAAAGAAATATAACTGCTTTCCCCTTCCTTCACAATCTCCTGCATGAAATGTGAAACAGTTGCTGAGATGAAGTGTATCTAATGAAGGTCTAAGGTCCCATGCTGAGGAAATTAGTGAATGAAACTTCAACAAGCAGTGGGAATACTACTTAATTGTATCTCATATAGAATAAATTAGTATTTAACTTTTAGAACCTCTGACAAGTTGTGTAGGGGGAAAAAAGTAAAGCTTCAACCTTTTGTTTCAGGACAGTGAATTCCATGACAGAAACGAAGAGAGTGTATATTATGTAAGTAATCCATTTGTGCATCTCTTCACCGCTAATAGGCTTGCTGCCAGATATTCTAGACTGCAGTTTGTAGTGTCTGACTCCTTAGTCTTTTCAAGCAATTGGAGAAACTGCTTTCTGCAAGTTGTCAGTGTCAGGTACCAGCTCACTCACATAGACAGAGCTCAATCAGCTTCTGGAAAAAAGTCCCAGCTTTTGAAATGTACAGTGACCTGCACCATGAAAGATAGGTAGACAAGAGTTACACAAAACCTAAATGTTAACATGGACTGGCAAGAATACCATGGTGGTTGTGATATGCTCTTTATTCTGTGTTTTTTAATCTTTTAGTGGTATTGCAAATGTATGAAAGGAATTTTTTTAATGACCAGAGTTAATTGTTCCAATAACTGCTGTCTACTATCCTGTAAGCAAAGACCTCCTGATTTAAAATAGTAGCACATACATTTGGAAGTATGTCCTGGATCAGACCTAGGACTGGAGCCCATTAGGAAAAGCATTAATAAGTATTTGTCTTGTGATTCTGTGGCTTTTGAGACACTTAATACATTATCATTGAAAGTGTCATTACCTATGATCATTTAAGAACTGCGTTTCTGCAGTTTATTCACAAACATGCAAGAATGGCTAGGACAAGAGAATCTTAACCATAACAGAGACAGTGAAAGTAAACTGAAAATTAATGACAAATACAGGAATAAAGAAATTAGTGTGGAAACACAGTTGAACTAAAAAGAGGAACAGCTTCTGTAAAGATATCATGTGACTTTGTTGCCATTGGTTTTTAAGGCTTTTCAAGAAGATGACTTACAGCAGAATTTAGAACTGAATTCCCTTTAAAAATATGTCTCTATGGTCTACAGTTTTGCTATAACGAACAAAAAGTCTGTTTTATGAAATTTGGTCTACATTTACATAGTTCATAAATTTTTTTCTCTCTCATAAGAAGCTCCAAAAGACCAGCTCTGAGAGCACAGTAAGTTGTTGGCCTGGCAAAACTCTGGTACTATCTAGGTAATGAACAGGTTTAGCTGACTGGAGAAGGCTGATCCATACTTCTGACTCTGGAAGATATTCCAAGATCTGTCTTATTTTTTCCCCCCACTCTCTGCCTCCAGACTGCAGTTGATCATGTTTTATGTTATCTTTGGTACAATCTATTCTTGTGCGGCTGTGATATACTGATAACAACATCATTTTTTCTGGTTAGTGTTTGTGTTAGGAACAAGACAACTTGCTATTACGAAATTGTATGAAAGCATGCCTGCCTTTAATATGTTGATGAAGATAAGCAACAATAACTAGTGACAAATAGTTTTTTCCTCTCTTCAGATTACCTGCCAGTATAATTTCACAGGTTTTGATACTTGAGGAATTAAATAAAGTTTAATTTGTCAAAGAGAACAGTCACTTCTGCAAGATTAATTCAGGAATTGTGTAAACTTTTGTCTCAGTTTACGCATGTGATTTAGTTCCATTGGTTTCAAACAGGTTACATCCCTAAAAATATTTTCAGAGCGTATGCTTTATTTTTTAAAATATCAATTCATATTCTTAAATAGTCATATATTATTAATCTTCCCATATTCTGTAACTATTAATACCTCTTCCATGATCTGGCTCAATTTCTTTACAAATTAAATAGGAGTGACCAACAGTTTAAGAGCTTGATCCACGGGTCTCAAGCTTGATTTCAGGTGGAGTTATAGGCTTAAGTAGTTTTTGAGGGCCAGCACTTCTGGGAGTTGCTCAAGGTACATTGAATAATACTGGAAAACAAGGTGAGTAATTTCTTAAATTAAATTGAATTTTGTGCTCATTGAAACAAATGCTAAAATTTGGACTACCTTTCATGTAAGAAATTCAGACCCAGAAAGAAATGCATTCTTAAAACCACAAAGTAGTAAATGTGCCTGGACCTTTAGGAAAACAACAAGATGGTAAGAATGAGTATAATAAGTGGAGAAAAATATATATTTATGATGTAGTAAGACTATGAAATCAGTTTTTATAATACTGAGTTTTTACTTCTGAAAATCTGGTGTGGAATGTAAGAACAACAGAATTCCTCTTTCAACTTAGTTGCCTCAAGTATTGCACTAAACCTACTAAAAAGACTAATCTCAGAATCACAGAAAAAGCAAAGGTGGAAGGGATCTGAGGAACCTGTTCCAGCCCAACCACCTTCTGGATAAAGAACGTTTTCCTGATATCCAACCAAAACCTGCCCTGAGACAACTGCAACCCTCGGGTTCTGTCACAGGTCACCCCAGAGAAGAGATCAGTGCCTCCCCCTCCTCCTCTCCTCAAGAGGAAGCTGTAACTGCAGTGAGGTCTCCCCTCAGTCTCCTCCAGGCTCAACAGACCAAGTGACCCCAGCCACTCCTCATACAGCTTCCTCTCAAGGCCCTTCAGCATCTTCATTGCCCTCCTTTGGACGCTAGTAGCCTAATGTCTTTTGTTTCGGCACCCAAAACTGCCTTCAGACTTGTGATGAGGCCACCTCCATGCAGAGCAGAGCGAGGCAATCCCCTTCCTTGCCTGGTTGGCTATGCCTGATGTCCCACAAGACAGGGTGGCCCTCCTGGCTGCCAAGGCTCTGCTGATTCACGTTCAGCTTTCCATTAAAGAGGACTCCCAGGTGTCTTCCTGTGGCACTGCTTTCCAGCCTCTCGCTCTCCAGTCTGTCTGTACATCCAGGGTTGCTGCATCCCAGGAGCAGAATCTGGCACTGTCCCTTAGTGAAGTTCATGTGGTTGGTGATTGCCCAGACTGCTAATTTGTTGAGATCTCTCTGAAGGGTCTCCCTGCCTTCAAGGGACCAGTTTTGTATCATCAGCAAACTTATTGGTATCCCTTTCAGTTCTGTGTCCTGGTCACTTTTGGTGTTGAAGAGCACAGAGCTGAGGACAGATCCCTGTGGAACCCTACTAGTGAGACGTCACCAGTCTGGTGTCACCCCATTACTGTAACCCTTCGTGCCTGAGCCCTGAGCCAGTTGCTCACCCATCACATAATGTGTTTATCCAGCTGTGTGTTGCACATTTTAGCCAGCAGGATACTGGGATAGACAGTATCAAATTCTTCACTGAAATCAAAAAAGATTACATCAGATGTCCTCCTTTGATCAACTAGCTGAGTTACCCTGTTACTAAAGGAAATCAGATGCAATATTTTGATGGAAAATTGCATATTGATAATGTATTTTCTGCCTTATGGGAGCTTTCACTTTTTTGTATCTTGCATTTTACCTGTCAAGATTTTGTCTACCTGTGCAGGACTCTGAGGTAGAGCTATCACTGTGTGGGTCTCTCCTGTAAATCCAAAGGCACTTGCCAGCAAAGCTGAACCTCATTGTACTTCTGTGTGTAGAGATGTGATAAGATTAAATTTTCAAATTACTTTTTGTTTCATCTTACAAAGACCTCTTAACCAAACTTCTTGCTTACTGTCTCCCCTTGCCTCTCTTTCTTCTTCACATTCCATACTGGAGGAAAATTATGGTGGTCAGCAGAAGAATCCTGATGAAGAAATCCTTGAATATCGATATGAAGGTCTTCAGGCAATAATGTGTGATGGTGTGACAGTAAAGAAGCTTCAGTCACAATCTGAAGACCCACAGCTTACTTAGTGATAGGAGTCCCATTCTTCTGGAAAAATAATTTGAATAATCTCTTTTCAAATAAACAATACAGCATATTGTTTTTTGTATGCAAAATAGAAAAAAAAATTGTTTATTTGGTTTAATATTTAGGATTTTATCCAGGAAGAAAAAATTATCTGTTGCTCCAACACTGATTTTTCTTAGACATTGTTTACCTAGAAATGTGTAAAATGCCAACACCGACTCTACTTTCTACTAATTTTCATAATATTTGTCTTAGCTCAACTTTAGATTTTCAAGAGCTGTCAGCTTAAATATCAGTTCTTTCATTCTGTTTGCCTACATAAACAAATAATTTGAATACTTTTCTGTCTCAATATTCCAGACTGATATTCTGTGCTCAGTTTCTTTTTCAAATGTTATTTATTGTGCATGATTCTGAATGACAATGCAGTGACCTTTTTTTTAAACTTTTCATTGTTTGACAGAGTGACGCTAGATTCCTTAAACTGAAAAGTAGCAGGAAAAAAATAGCCTTTATATTCTGCAGATTTTTTTTGAATATGTTCTTTAGTTTGTTGGCTTCCTATGCAAAAGTCCATGAGGGTTTTATGTCACTTCCAAATTCCTTTATAGTGCAAAAATTAGTTACTTACTAATAAATTAAAAAAACTCTATCTACATCTGTCTACAAGAAAGATGTTCTTTCATTGTTCTTTAAAAAACATTTTCATTCAGTATGAACTGAAATTATTTAATTCTGCTTTTTGTGAGATTAATGTGGTTGAAATATATTCAACGAGTATTCAAATAAATTAAAATATAGCTTAAATATATATTTTCCTTTCTACACTAGAATTATGCTTCCATATTTTCTTAAATTATGTATGGTTTTTTGCTTCAATCCTTTTAAAATCCAAAGAAAATTAAAAGCTGAAACTACATTCTTTGATCTCTTATATTTCCATTTAAAAACTTTGCAGCCTTGGGTCAAATCCAGGACTTTGCCATTGATTCAGTAAATGTAGATCTCAAACACCTTTATTACTCTGACATAGTAATGTGCATGAAAGCACACTTTAGAGAGAAGATAAAACAATACAGGCATTAAAGTTGTTTTAAAGGTCTGTACTTAGGACTGTGATAGACTGAGATGCTTAAAAATAAAATGAATAAAAGATGGGGTCAGATAACAGTTTTATGTACTTAATAAAACTGTTGTTCTACAAGGAAATGGTGTTGTTAGCTTGGGACTTTAATAGTTCACTCTGATAATGCAGATAAAAATAAATCTTTCTAGACTTTGAAAGTAGGAAAGCCCAGAGTGTCAAAAAATACTTCTAATATTTCTTTATGATCTAGTGTTTGATCATTAACCTGGGTGCTTTGTAAAACTACAATATTCATCAGTTTTGAGATATTACACGTTTCACATGAGTCAGTCAATAGCTGACTCAGGATCAGGACAGTCCCTTTTCCTGTTGTTCTTTTGATCATGGCACACATATTCTTATGACCTTGTTCCTTTTCGGTAAAAAGCTAACCATGGCTGTAACAACACAATTGTTTTTTTGTTAAGAAAGAAATAATTAAATCCCCTCTAATAGCACATCTGGATTATAGTTAAATCCAAATAAATAGTTTAGAAAAAATTGTGGTGACTATAGAGCCGTTGCAAGTAGTAAAGCACATCAATAAGTACCAGAGAGTATGCCTCTATATTATTCTTACATATTCCAGTTTTCTGGATAGTTTAAATTCTCAATTTTTAAGGTCTTGTTGAAATAAAGTATATATGCATTACAAAATTCTATTTACAAGCCATTAATGACCCTGCAGCTTATACTGAGAACAATGCCAACCAGAAAAATTCAAATTCTTCTCTCTTTTGGAAGAAAAAAATGCAGAAAAGATTCTATTGTAGCGTTGCTCTTCTTTAAGTTTTGAATTATGCCTCTGGGAAGCTGATCTCTGGAAATATATATGTAAGATACAAACAAGGTGAAGTATTCTTGAATATCAATTAGATTGGACTTTTTGAGACTAGCTAGCACAACAATATATTCTCTCATGCAAAAGCTTTGGAGTAACATTCTTAATCAGGACATTTTAATGCTGGGTTTCAGTCCAGTTTGAATATTAACACCAGAGTTGTAATTCCCTTCACTAAAAACATGGGCATATTCTAGAAATACAGATTCAGCTTAACAAGAGATGTTACAGTTCTGACAAAAGAAAAAAAGAAAGGAGATTTCAATCAGTTGTCTGGGAGCCCTGAGTACATACACCATGATTTACAGTCAAGCAGACTACCAAATACCTTTTCTAGTAAGGGCACATATTTCAATCCAGCAGTTGCTCCCATAAATGATTCTGCACTATGTCACTGTAACTGCTAGAAGAATAGAAACTTTTTCTGGTAGAGTAATATTGCAATACAAGATCAAAATCTAGGAAATTTGTCAACGAGAAAAGAATTGTAATATGATAGAAAATGCAGTTATCAAATGAAAATTACTTGCAAGTAATTTTCGCAATAGTTAGTTTCAAACCATTTTCTGTTTCTTTGTTTCCTCTCCAAAGTGAATAGGCTGGTATTGAGGTAATTTTAATATTTTGAGTAAGTATAGCAGGAAAGTAGGTGTTTGAATCTAAAAAAGGAAGTAAGACACTTAGCACAACTGTTAGCGAGCTCTGAGCTCACACTTTTTTGCCCCTAAGAGGCACTGGCCACTGTGAACATTTTGAACTCAACATATGAGAACAAGATACATTGAACAGGGAATATGTTCTTGCTCAATGTATCAAAATTTTACATCTATAAGAGCACAGTTAAAGCATACATCTACTAGGAGCATTCATGTCTGGGCATTCCTGAGACAGAAATGATGTTGTGTACTTATGAGCATGCTGGGCATTTCTTTCCATTAATTTATCCAACATTTTTTAACCAATTTATGCTTTAGTCTTCAAAATATTTTGCAGTGAGGGAATCCATTTCATGCTGGATGCAGGGACATCTTGTTTTGTTGTGTTGAATCTACCACCGGCAGGATTTGAGTTAAAAAGTTACCTGTTTAGGAGAGACTATCAATGCTCCTTAAAAGGAGGTAAGTAGTGCAACTGTCTAGCTGCTTTGCTTATGTAGGGGCACAGAAGTAAATAAAACATTTCTTAAGTTATATATTCCTTAGATTATCCACAGCATTTTAGCTCAGGTTAGAAAGAACAGCTGGAAAAGGTGTCTTTTCTTTTATAAAAACTTTAATTTAATCTTGAATTTAAAAGCTTTGGCTTAAACCCTGTGTTTAGCATTGGTGTCTCTTCCATTTTTCCTTTCAAATTGTTTTCTTATTTTTACTCTCACAATTTTTTTTTTTTTAATTTAGAATTGAGGCAGATTTTTTTTTTTTTGGGGGGGGGGGGAAGCTTTTTTTTTTTTTTTTTTTTTATAATAGACCTGTTAATTCAAGGAGATAGTATATTTCAGGAGCTTTTCTCACATTCCTCTTTTCTGCTTTGACATGTAGCAGAATGATTGCAGTTTTCTCACCTGATTAGTTTTTAAATATTTTTGTATTTTCCACCTCTGTTTCCCATTGGTAACAGAAAAAGCAATGTGTAAGCTCTCTCAGCTCTGACTTCTCAAAACTTCTTTAGTCAAAGACAATTAGAACTATATATGTAATTCTTTCTCTGTTGATGTGTTAACCCAATTTTGCACATTGTTAATCTGCTACATTATCTTCAATACACCTAGCACTATTATGAAGGGTACTATAAAATAATATTACTAGTTGTTATAATACCTAACCATATACTGTGTTTCACCCATTTTACTCAAAGTAAAATGGTTTTGTTCTTTTGTTCTCTACTGTAATACCTTTCTATTAGTAAGAGTTTTAAAGTTGTGATAAAAGGAAAGGCTTTACTTCTTTCCAGACAGATGTCTAGGGAAACAGAGATATTTGATTTTACTGATCCAGTGTTTCTATCTTGGGACTAAGCTGCTAGCTAAAAAGTTGTTTGATCACTTCTACGATTCATTCATATTTCTTCATTTCCTACCAAGCATTACTCCAACCATGTTGGATGTAATATGCATGCACTTTATAAACAGCTTCTTGGCCACTGCGTGGCGAGTCTAAAAGAACTTTCTCTAGCAGAATGATAAGGGTGAATTAGAGGAATCCTGTGAATGCTAGAAAAGTCTACACTACTACTGAACAGTGCCTGCCACAGCTGTGATGGTGCTGATAAATTATTATCAGTGTGAGAAAAGTACTGCTCTCTGTAGAATCCAGGAAGTATATGAAGAAGTTATGAACAGTTCTTCCTGTACACCAATGCCAAGAAGGCACTCCTGGGTTAAGGTATTTGACTATCTTGCATTTTAATATATTAAGATACTCAGACTCATGGAAGTTTCTACCTGAAATTCTAGTATAACATTTAAACTGCAAAGTACTAATATTGTGCATGTGTGCCTATGACTTGATATGCATGTATGTAGAATTCTGTCTGTACTGTTACAGCCAGATTTTTATCGTGCACTCTGAGATTCAGAAGAATCAAGGCACATTAGACTAGTCAGTCTGCATTAGGATAGTCAGACATAAAATTTAAAAAAAAAAAGAAGAAACAAATCTCTTTTTTTCTGAAGAGGTGCAAATTTCAGAGAGAAATTGTCCTTCACTCTCTGCATTTTATTATGTTCAGGTAGTATATTTCTTGTGTCATCTTTTATGGAGTCTCCCAAGAAAGCTTGGAACTTCACAACTGTGACACTGGTGTATAAAATCTCACCCCTTTTGGTGTTATAATTCTTATCATTCTCATGTGTTCTATTTAAATCCATGTGTTCAGGGACTGATATTTTCAGTTACTCACAGATAACAGACTTTTAATGGTTTTAAGTCCCATTGTGCCGTGCTGTGGTAAATGAAAGGGAATCCAAACTGACACAAAAATATTTGGGGTAGGGATGGTTCAGTGATAGATTAATATAAAAATTTGTATGTGAATGGTCTTACACAAAAAAATGTCAGGGTCAGGTAGCAGGTTTGGGTCTGTTATATTTACAGTCTTCCACCAGATAAAGAGTGCTGACCTATATGTAGGATATTACAGATAAGTCCATGTGTACGTTGTCATCCCAAAGGCATTGAAGAAATTCATAGAATCAATATTGTGTTTCTCTTACAGTATTGGTAAGAGCTCACTGATAAAGAGAACTATTTTACAGAAAATTAGATTACTATCCTAAGGCAGTGCTGGAAATTAGTAGTATTGGGACTTCTGATGAAATTTTGGCCTTATTGGATCTATTATCATATTCTTTCTTGCTGTCGTAAGGTTACAGTTACATTGCACATTGTAGGACTGGCTGTCTCTGTCGCTAACTGTTGACATGTTACTGCAGTACTTGACTCAGTTCCTCAGTGCTAGACTTCAGTATTTATTAACATGTTTACAGGTAGACAATATATGTTGTTAAATGTAAACACATAGTTTTTGAAAATATTTGAGAAAATCAGACACTGCTGCAAGTACATTGAATTTTTTTGGAAAGTAGAGTTTTCATAATGAATGTTTACTTGAATGCACATTAGACATATATAGTCAAGCATGGTGCTTTCAAAATAGAGGTTGCTGTTACCACTTAACTGTTCTGTACTTTAAATACGTTCTAAATTATTTAGCTCCAGCATGTTTATAAATGTATTTATTACTTTCAGCAAGACATTGATAGGTAGTCCTTGTAAAAGATGGAAACACCTTGGGTTTTGGCTCCTACCATGTCACCTTTTAATTTGGCTACATGCTGAGAAATACAAGGCAATAAAGCTTGTTATTTACAAGGCTATGTCAAGCTTCTCCTCTGATAAACACTTTTATGAAGTTTGTCGATACCATTTATTCAGTTTGTTATTAAAGCAGTGTCCTCTTTCTGGCAGATGAATTAGCTTCCTATTTCTGGCCATCTGCAGTGCATTCACTCAATTTGCAGCATCAGTTAGGGAGGAATGGTTTAACTTCATGCAAATCAAAAAGTCAGACCCATAACGAACATTATATGGAAGGTACAACCAAGAAAATATTTCTCCACAATTGAGATACCTTTAAAAAAATTAACATGGTATAAAAGTATTAATTACTTTTAAAGATGTAGAAATGTAAAATCAGTGGATCAAGCCTGTTTCCTGACTCTCTCTTGGTTCAAGTTTAGATAGAATTGTGCCTTTTAAATGTGTAATCTATTGAAAGCAAGCACCTAGATTTAAAAAAAAAATCCAATTAATGATATATAATTAGATTTCTATAGCTCATGTGCTTCTTATTTAGTAATGAAAAGTCCCCATTGTGAATATTAAATTATGAGCTGTTCCTCAACATTCTGAAATCTGACTTAACTGGGACTTTTACCTATGGCACTTTTTATGGCATCCATTACATAGAAATATTTAAACTGACAAGGCATGGTGGCGGCCATTTTTGCTCTTGCTCCACAGTGATATTGTGGTCACAGTGAAACTCAATTTCAGGTGGTTTGGCATCACAGTGCATCCTACATACAATTCTTTTTCTCAGAAAAATGTTCAGAAGGTGATTTGGAGATGATCTATACTTTGATAAACAAAGAGAGACAGACAAAAATATGTGCAACTTGCCACAGGTCTGAGAAAACAAAGAGATACATCCAGAATAGATTTCTTCAGACTAAGGGAAGCTGCAAGGCTTGCAGTTTGGAGTTTATGGCCTTCTACCATGCCTTTATGTTCTGCATAAAAACATGGTAAAAAACGAATTTGCAATGAGTCCTTTGATGTGTAACTCCTACTGGTGTACTTAAATGAGGGTTAACTGACCTAAGGACTTGAAGAGAAGGTCCAGCTTGCGTCTGAACTCAGAGCCTTAAAATACCATATAGAAACTTTTTTTTTTTTTTTTTTTCCTGAAGAAGTATTTAAGATTTCCCCATTGCGTTCCGCTGAGTTCACTGGGTATTCTATTGTGGTTGTTTTCTTATCAGAAAAGATAATCAGTGTTTTGGGAATATGAATGTGAGTCTCCTGGTACAAGAGCCTTGTCTTCAGTCACTTATACTTTGTGGTGCTCACTTTTATAAAGTCACCATTTGAACTTTAAAAAGTAGTATTCCTTAGGTTTCTTGAGTTGATTACTTATAAAAATAAAAGACTAGTTTGCATGCAGGTATGAGTTCTTTGCGAGTTCTTCATTGCAAGACATGAGTTTGAGCTGGAGATGCTTAAAATTTTTTGTTTCGTGCATTATTTTGATATAATATCAATTTTGGTAGAGGAAGATTGAGAGCTTTTAAAAAGTGGTTATTGAAGTCAGCTTTTCTAACTGCATTTTTCAGGTGACTTAAACTTTCTTGCAAGAAAGAAACATGTTTACTGTGAATTATGAATTATGAATCTATACGCTTAAGATGAGATATAACTGATGTTTATTTTGAACTACTTCTCTTTTTCAATTAAGAACTTCTGGTGATATCACATGTTGCTGTAGTTCCATATCTATTGTCCTCCAAAAGCAAAGAACAGTAGAGGTATAGTTTACTTGTAATTTTCTGTTTGGTTTCCAGCTGGGATTTCAAAACATCACAGAAGATTCAGTTGTGGAAACATAACATAAAATAACTTGCAAATCCCTGCCTGTATCAAATTGTTTTACATTTCTGTTCTTCTGCACCTGTAGTTAAAGCTCAGCTGTTGCAGAGGACTCAAGAATGAATTTTTTCCTCAAGTTTTCATTGACAATGCATCTGGTCAGTTCCTAATCTAACTGGAAGCTGAAATCTTGTAACAATTTGCCCTCTAATATATTTTTGTCTCTAAATAGTGTATTCAGTGTATGTGTATATATCCCAAAGGATATAAATTTCACTCAATCTTAACAATGAGAAAATTTGTATTGTTTCTCATTCATTTATGTATATTTCCTGTAATTATGGGACATGAATATTCTTTGTGTACCTTTTCTTATTTTTAGCTTCATTATGATGAAAATTGTTTTGGACATAGTGTGGCTTGTTTAACTCAGTTTGCCCAAGCAATATATGAGAAAGAGAATATGTCACTAATTACCGCAAGCCTATGAACATTGACATGAATTTTGTGTAAAATATTAAGTGTTTAAATAATATTAGGGGAACATACTGATCTCTAATATAACAATGATAAATTTAGCATATTTTTTGAATAAATTTGATCAGGTTAATTGAGAGAGAGAATAATGCCCCCGGAGACACTTAAATCCTTTTTAAAAGAGAGATCAAAAGTAAATTCAGTTTCTCTATGCAACAAAAATGGAGAGGGGTAGAGACTGAATGAGTTTGGTGACCAGGTGCTGAAGTTTTCTAAGACACAATAGGAAACATTTTGATGCTGTGGGCAAACTTACTAGTTCATTCCTTCAGAACATAAAATAACTGCATTTAGCACTTGAAGGAAAGAATCCAGAATATTTACATCTTGTCTGCTTTTCTTCTACTCCCTTGTCTTCTCCTGCACCTTGTGTATATACAATGAAGTATGTACAGTATAATTCAACCCATCATGATTTGTTTCCTGGAATATGTAGCACCTGGTCAAAGGGAAATTCAAATAGTAGCTTCTCAGCATTTGACATTTTGTGACCAGGGAATGACCTGGGCATGGAGGGCCAGAAGGCTCACCTGCAGAAGGGGTTGAACTGACTAGACACAAGAATGACAGGACAGAAAGACTCTTTCTATAGAAGTGAAGTTTCTCTTGGGAGAGAGGCATGTGGCAGTGTCCTAAAAACTGGTCATGGACATGGGTGCTCAGAGGCCACCTTTGGGCAGCAGAGTCTAGTTGGGAAATAGATCCAATGTCAGCTATATGTAAGGAATTTGCTCCTCTTACACTCTGCCTTTTCTGTGTTACACTGGAACTCTACCCAATCACTGTGCAATAATGCTTTTCAGTTTAAGCCCGAATGTGTGCTGATTTCCTAGCAGTGGAATTGAAGATCTGTCTTTTTCTCTTCTTTTGTTTCCACAAATATGGGACTTTATGTGCAGAAAGTACAGAGTGGAATTCAAGGTAGCTACAAGCATACATGAGAAGTTGCAATAAAATACAGAGATGTTATGAGACAGTCTAAATATTTATTTTTCTGGGGTTAGTCCATAAAGATTTACAATATTGAATAGATATTTTGTTTGCTTTTTCTATTTTCTGATAGCAGACCAAGGTTATAAGACCTTTTAGACAGCTAGAAAAGATTTTAAAGCTGGATTTTTTTTCTTGTAGCTGTCCTTTTGGAAGCTGTAGTTTCTTGTTAGTGATTGCAGGTTCTAATTTTTCTCAGAGGCAGTATGAGAAGAAAGATTGACAAGCTGGTTTAATATACTTTCAGCTAACAATTTTCCAGGACCAAGAAATAGACAATATATTTGTATAGGTTTAGGGAAAGTGTTTTGTGACTTCTTGAAGTAACAAATAATTATTTTTCTTTTTTAAAAAGCTGTTTTATCCATCTTTTAGAGAAGCTGGATAAAAACCTAATGATGATATTTTCATGTGGTGATGGGTCCAAGTATGCTTTATTTTCCAGTTGTTGATTATACGAAGTCACTTAATGCAGGAACATGATAAGTAAATTTTATGGCATCTTATGGTTCATTGTTTTCTATTGCTCACTATTGTCTTCTGTTAATGGTTTTCCTATCATCTTTGCATTCTGCATGATGTGACATGGAAAGATAACCAGTATTTTGGAAGCAATTATAAAGTTTATATTGAAGTTTTGTGCCTGATAAAAGGATCTGTTCTGTAGAGAAAAATTAGCATTCTTACAATGCAAAGAGTTTGGAAATTGGTTATTCATGTGTTGGTTCTACTTGCAGAAGCTGAATATCTGGAAACAACAGAAAAATATATTGCCAAGAATTTGTAAGAGCAGAAATTGCTTATTCTGTCCACAGAAAATTCAAATTATTAATGACTTAATATTAAAAGCAAATGGCAGAAAAAGCATTACAAAATCAGAATTTTCTTGGGGAAATAAACATAAAAAGGTGTGTTCATGGTCTGTAACAGTCTAATTTATGGTGATGATTTCACTGCATTTTTTCTGCATCTGTCAGTTCAACATTTTATTGTGGGTTGGACTGTTAGATTTTTGTTTGTTTGTTTCTGGGGGTTTTTTGTGGTTTTTTTTTGGATTATTTTTGTTTTTTGTTTGGTTTTGTTATTTTGTTTGTGTGTTTGGTTTTGTTCTTGTGGAGTAGTAATGTATTATTATCTCTGTTTTACATTTGGGGAAACTGATCATCTGAGAAATTGCCTTGTGAATTTGGCTGTTTGTATACATGAAGGCTTCTACACTGTTGTAGAGCATCTGATTTCTCATGCAGTAGAAAAAGCATAACCATGGTGAATCCTGCTAAAGGAAGCAGGGAGCCACAAACCTCTTTTTTTTCTCTCTAAAGTACCTTTTGTTGAGTAATAACAGCTTGAAAATGGCCTCTTTAAGGTAGAAAAAGATTCCCAAGTTTCCCAAGTTGTGGGAATCTCACCTTCAATGGCTGCATAATCCTTATTTCAAGAAGTGTTCCATACTGTCATTATGCTTTATTTCTGAAGCTTTTAATTTGGATCTAAGTAATGATTACCAGAAAATCTTAAAGGACATTATGTGACAGGAAAAGAAAAAAAAGAGAACCCAAAAAATGATGGATAGCTAAAAGGCCTAAGAAGAGGGGGAGAAGTAATGAAAATAATTGTTATATATGGCAATTGCAATTGTTATATTGGCATTCCAATATATATATGGCATATATATTGGAGAATAAGCAATATAATGAAGAGAGTTTTTCACTTCTTCATTATTTATTCCAATACAAAGGTAAGTTACTGCTCCTGTCTAATTTCTATTGGGCAAAATATCAGTCTCAGAAAGGCAAGCCCTTAAATTACATTGGCTCCTTCCTTAATCAGCGTGTTTAACTATCATGGCTCCAGGTGTACAATTTAGTAAGTACCCTCCATGACTTTCATAATTATTATTTTTTTTTTTTTTTTGTTTTCAATCAGTGAAAGGAAAAATTGAGTCAATGTTGTTGTGAACACTGACCTGCCATTTGTAAAATACAACAGGCTAGAAGCAGATATGTTTGTCAAAGTGGACATCACAGTCTCCATACTGACTGAAGAGGCAGTTGCTAAGAAAAAATTCAAACAGGCTCATGTTCTGGTACAAAATACATGGAAATTTAATATGACTATGAGCTGGCTCAGACACCAGTCTTGAAGGTAAAACAAAATTATTTTAGTGAAGACACAAACAAACAAACAAACCGTTTCCTAGAATATGGAAGAAAATAAATAGAAAAGATTTTTATTAGTATCTGTTTCATTAAACATGGAATTGCATTTAATGAAGAGATCAATTTTATTTTTTAAATACTACCTAAAGATTTCTGCATATCTCATACATATATTTTGTTTCTTAATATATTTTCATTTCTTTTATATTACACTCTAATATCTGTGCCTAATACTTATTTCAATGGGACTAAACCTTCTCTTATTTTTACTCAGTATTTCTGATCAGTTCTTTAATTTCTTCCTAGTGTGCTTTTTGTTCAGCAGTTACTGCATGCACAAAACTACATGGGAAAAAGAATTGGCAATAGTTAAGTATCAGTATGTTCCTAGTGGCAGATCTAACCTAGTAATGTTATAGATGAGTAATGCAGTGGTTGACTCCCACAATTCAAAGGCACATAACATATCATATGTATATGATATGTTAAGAGAAGTTTTTTAGACATATAGTTATGCTTCCCCTCCGCCTTGCATTGTTATCACGGGCTGGCCTGGGTAGTCAGGGAATTTGGGAGGGTTGGCTCATTACTGTTACCTGACCTCCAACTAAGACATACAAAAGTCATCTCCACCACTGGACAGCAAAGAAGGAGTCAACTGACAAGACTTTAGGAGGGGCTAAAGGTTTAAAGGGTGGAACATCCATTGCGTGGATGAGCACATGGTGATAGAATCCTTTGCTCCCAGCATTGTATTATTTTCTTTATTCAGTCTTCCGTTGTATTTTTGGATAAGATTTTAATAAACCTTCTAAATGTTTTGAAAGTGTGTACCATTTCTCACAGTAATGACCTGGAAGGTTTGGGTTTTTGTTTTTGTTTTTTGTTTTTTGTTTTTTTTTCTAAACAGCTGCAAGCACACAAAACTTGTGCAGCACTTCTGAGATTCTGATTTTAATTAACAAATATTTTACATGTGTCATCAGATGTCAGAAAACTTCTATCAACACTTAACAGCAGAATTTTTTAAGATTGATATAACATGACATAAAGAACACAGAAAATTTTTTTGGTCCTTCCCAACTGTTAAGTTGATCCAAGCAGACTATTTCAACCTTTCTTCCTATATCTCATTTTATTTACCTATGTTTCCCCCCAGGTGACAAGTATGCCACATGCCAGATATATGCCTCACCTAAATGAGTGGACTAATGGAATGGTGCTTACAAGGGCAGATGTATTATATGCAGGACTCCATACAATTATTCACAAGGCTATGAATTAAGCTCTGGGTTGTTTTTTTTTTTTTTTTTTTTTTTTTTTTTTTTTTTTTTTTGTTTTTTTTTTTTTTTTTTTTTTTTTTTTTTAATGAAAATTGTTAATTTATTTCTGTGCTATTACAATGGAAAGAAAGAAACTGGTTCTAAATGTCGCTCTGCTGGAGTGTGAAACAATTAACTGAGTTAAATGTTCCTTTAGGATAATTTGCTATTAATTGTACTAACTCATAGACACTGTACAATATAAATTGGGGCTCATGAACACCTCAGCCAGGAGTAGCAAAAAATAAACACCTTCAAAATAATAAACAGAAATCTGGATGGAGTAGGTAGATCAAGAGACATTAAATTTCATGGTGAATGTGTAACTGTAAGAGAGACTGACACTGAAATGTGAATTTATTTATGTTCTGGGTTGATGTTTTCTCTGTGAAAATTTCTGTTTTACAGTCCCATGCTCTCAAAACTATTTAGATTTTACTCTAGTTATTGGAAAGTTTTCCTGTTGCCTTTGATTGAGCAGGTAGTAAATTCTCTTTTTATGGTTGTTTTTCTTTTGCCTCACATCTCTCTTCCTCCAGTGAATACAGTTTATGTTCTAGGATAGCTGACTGTCTTCTATTGCAATATTTTATCCACCTGCCTAAAGTCAAATTCTGGCCTTGAATAGGATTACTATTCCCATAACATTACACTGCAGTTAAGTAAGAAGTATAAATAACAGTTAAATAATCACCAAATTTAGTGAGGTGGAGTGGGTTTTTTTTTTTTTTTTTGGTTGTTGTTATCTGTAACTGAAAATAATCAGGAAGATTTTGAGTCCCCAAAGTCAAAACAAAACAACTCTCTTGTTCCCTTCATAACCCACTGACAGTATCCTGTACTTATGCTGTGAATTAGGTCTGTAGACTTAGATCAATATTCTTTATATTTTTAAAGCCCTTGAATGTTACCAAAAATTCTGTAAAATAAAAAAAAAGACCTTTAACATCAACATAACATCAAGAAGCAGACATTCTCTATTCAGCTGAATACCCAGGTGGATATCTCCTCCCAAAGACGTGCATCCTGAGTACAGGAAAGTTTCTGTTTATATACTGAATTTTGTATACATTTTCATCAACTGTCCAAATATACATATGATAATCACTTTCCCAAAATCATTAGCATATTTCCCTTCCCCTTTACACAAGCACTCCTGTGTCCTGGGCGGGGGGGGGGTCTCTCTGGTGGTCCCTGGTATCACACAGAATCACTAGGTTGGAAGAGACCTTGAAGATCACTAGGTCCAACCCAGCCCTAACACCTCAACTAAACCATGGCACCGAGTGCCACATCCAGTCTTTTTTAAACACATCCAGAGATGGTGACTCCACTACACCCTTGGACAAACCATTCCAGCACTTACTTCTGTAAGGGTGACAAAACTTCTTCCTAACATCTAACCTATATTTCCCTGGGTGCATCTTAAGACTGTGTCCTCTAATTCTGTTACTGTTGCCTGATGAAAGAGATCAACCTCCACCTGACTGCAACCTTCTTTCAGGAAATTGCAGAGAGTAATAAGGTCACCCGAGTCTCCTTTTCTCCAGGGTAAACAAGCTCAGCTCCTTCAGTCATTCCTCATAGGGCTCATGTTCCAAGCCCCACACTGTAGACACACACTTTGTGTTAATTGGGAGTGGGGCTGCAACCGAGCCTCATCCCTAATGAGCTGTAGCTGTGCAGGACAGGTCAACAGTATTGAAGGTAATGGGACATGGAGTGTCCAGGTGCACTGACCCATCACAAAGGGGCAGAGAGGGAACACAGATGCAATGCATGTAAGATGAAGGGTGTAAAAGGTTGGATTAAAGAGCAGTAAGGTGAGCTGCTGGGGACATAATGGGAAATAATTTATCAAGTGAAGATTGTTTTATCTACATGGAAAGCTTTGTTGAAAAGAAATGGCATTAAGACTACTCACTGTGCCCTTCATAGAATTTTGCCATGGCCCAAGTCACAAGAATTTGAGACTGATGCAATTACTGCTTTTAGTGTTAGAGCATGGAAAGAAGTTGGGGAAAGACTATACCATGTAACGTCAAAACGGAGCAAGGCAGCTGCAGATTTGGCTACCACCTGGAGATTACTCTATGAGACTTAAAAAAAATGGAAAACAGAGCAGAACAAGTGAGAGTAGAAGAATATCAAGAGAGGCATGCAGTGACCAAGTAATGAAAAAAAACTGTAAAAGGAGGCAAGAGAATTTATTAAAGCAGCAGTGGGAGCTAGGGACAGAGCACCTCCTTTGCTCAGTATTGTGTGTTTCATTGCTGGTGAAACATGTGTTGTGATTCTGAATTGCAGCTATTATTCTTTGTTAATATTTATAAGCATGAAAGTTTATTCCATAGGCCTAAGTATAAAGACTTTGATGCTGCTCCTTGATATTTTATAAAGATAAAAATTTTGATGATATGTATGACATGGCATTTATTTAAAAGGAAATTAAAAAAAAACAACCTGGAAATTGTAGACGCACAGTTTTTGTTAATTGGGGATGGGTCTGCGACTGAGCCTGATCCCTAATGCTCTACAGCTGCGCAGAACAGGTGAACAGTACTGAATGTAACGGGACATGGAATGCCCAGGTGCACTGACCTATCACAAAAGTGTACACAGGGTACACAGGTGCAATGCATGTAAGATGAAGGGTGTAAAATGTTGTACTGAAGAACAGTAAAAGAGAGACGCTTGAAGCCTTCTTTGACGTCAGTCGTACCCCCAACAGCAACACCTCGTCAGCCTTGTTGGCCTCCTTTGGACATGCTCAGGTGTCCTAATGTTCTTCCCAAACTGAGCGGTCCAGAACAGGACACAGCACTCAAGGTGCAGCCTCACCAGTGCTGAGTACAGGGGAAGGATGACCTCCCTGCTCCTGCTGGCCACACTATTCCTGATACTGGCCAGGATGCCATTGGCCTTCTTGGCCACCAGGGCACACTGCTGGCTCATGCTCAGCCAGCTGCCAACCAGCACCCCCAGGTCCTTTTCTGCCTGGGCGCTCTCCATCCTCACAGTCCCCACCCTGTCGCACTGCAGGAGTTATTTTTGCCAAAATGCAGGACTCTGCACTTGGGCTTGTTAAACTTCATCTTGTTGGAGTCTGCCTATCCATTCAACCATTCCAAATCTCTCTGCAGAGCCCTCCTACCTTCCAACAGATCAGCTCACACTCCCAGCTTAATGTCATCCGTAAATATGTTAATGAAAGACTCAATCCCCTCATCCATGTCGTCAATAAAAGTATTGAACAGAACTGGCCCCAGCACAGACCCCTGAGGAACATTTCTGATGACTGGCCCAGCTGGATGCAGCACCATTCACCATCACTCTGGGCCCGGCCATCCAGCCAGTTCCTAACCCAGCAAAGAGTGCTCCTGTCCAAGCCATGGGCTGCCAGTGTTCCAGGAGTGTGCTGTGGCAGATGATGTCAAAGGCCTTGCTGGACTCCAGACAACATTCACAGCCTTTCCTGTGTGTCACCTGGTTAAAAAAGGAGATCAGGTTGGTTAAACACGACCTACCCCTCCTAAACCCATACTTGCTGGTCTGATACCCTGGCCACCTTGTAAGTGCTATGTGATGACACTCAATATAAACTGCTCCATTACCTTGCCAGGTACTGAGGTCAGGCTAACTGGCCTATAATTACCAGGATCCTCTTTCCTCACCCTTCTTGTGAATGGGGGTCACACTGTCCAGGTTCCAGTCATCTGGAACCTCACCAGTGAGCCAAGACTGTTGGTAAATGATGGAGAGTGGCTTTGCAAGCTCATCTGCAGCTCCCTCATCACCCTGGGGTGGATCCCATCTGGACCCATAGATTTATGAACATCCAGTGGCTCAGCAGTTCTCTGACTGCCTCCTCCTGGATAACAGGGGGACCATTCTGTTCCCTGCCACCATCTACCAGCTCAGGAGGACAGTTGTCCTGAGGACAAGCCATCTTCCCACTAGACACTGAGGCAAAGAAGGCGTTAAGCCCTTCCTCCTTCTCCTCATCTGCAGTTACTACATTCCCTTCTGCAGCCAGTAGAAAACAAAGGTTGGTTTTACCCTTCCTTTTGCCATTAATATATCTGTAAAAACATTTTTCATTATCCTTTACAAAGGTTGCCAAATTAAGTTTGAAGTGAGCTTTGCCCTCCCTAATTTTTTTTCCTACATGCCTCGGTAACCCACATAAATACTTCCTGAGGAACCCGACCATCCTTCCAAAGATGACATATGTCCTTTTTATTCCTAAGTTCCTTCAAAACCTCGTTCCTCATCCAGCCTGGTCCTTTGCCTCACTGACTCATCTTTTGACACTCAGGAACAGTGTTCCTGTGCCCTCAGTATCTCTTTTAAAGCACTCCGACCTTTCCTGGACTCCTTTGTTTTTAAGGGCTGCTTCCCAAGGAACTTTCTAAGTCTCCTAAACAGGCCAAAGTCTGCCCTCCAGAAGTCTAATGTAAAAGTCATATTGATTTTCCTCCTGATACCACCAAATATAGAGAACTCTATCATTTCATGATCACTGTACCCCAGGTGGCCTCCAACCACCACACCTCCCACCAGCCCATCTCTATTTACAAACAACAAGTCTGGTTGAGTTATTGTAGACCTCAATGTTCCAGGTGACCTGGCTGAGTTGGGAGGACTGAGTTGAGGCTGGTGCACTTTCAGTTCTCCTTCTTACACAATGGGCATTTTGAACTTTCCACACATTTTGGACAACAGGCATTGTGTTAGCTCATCAGGTGTACACCATATATCACCTGATAACATGAAAATGTATATTTGATTTGCCGTTTATTTTTAGAAGCACTGAAAGTGGTCTAACTACTCTACTAACTACTTCTGCAAAAGGACAGAAAAGCAAAATTCCCCAAGTAAATGGCATAGAAGCTAGTGGGAGATGTCCCCCATGCTTAGCTTTTATGGCTTTATTTATTTGTCTTTATATCACAGAATCCCAGAATCAGCTATGTTGGAAAAGATCTTTAAGGCCATTGAGTTCAACCTATGACCTAACATCAACTTGTCAGTCAGACCATGACACTGAGGGCCATGTCCAGTCTTTTCTTAAACACCCCTGGGAACAAGGACTCCAGCATCTCCCTGTGCAGTCCATGCCAGCGCCCAATCACTCTTTCTGTGAAGAAATTCTTCCTAATGTTCAACCTAAACCTCCTGTAGGGTAGCTTATGACTGTGGCCTCTTCTCCTGTTACTGGTTGTCTGGGAGAAGAGACCAACCCTCACCTGGCTACACCCTCCTTTCAGGGAGCTGTAGAGAGTGAATAGGGGACTCCCCTAAGACTCCTTTTCCCAGGCTAAACAACTCCCTCTCTCTCAGCTTCTCCTCACAGGACTTGTGCTTCAGACCCCTCACCAGCCTTGTTGCCCTGCACTGAGCTCATTCCAGCACCTCAGTGTTGTACTTGAATGGCAGGCCCAGAACTGGACACAGAACTCAAAAGTGTGGCCTCACCAGTGGGAAACTCCAAAATTCTCTTGATGGTACCAGTCCTTAAGCCACTTATTGATAACATGGGTTTTCCTGTTCATCATTCATCCCTGCACTGAAGGCATTGAGCAGAACACTACCTGTGTTCTTGTCCCATCATTTACCAACCCAGAGCTTTGAAGCCCATTTTAATTACCCTACTTAACAACCTGACCACTGCCAGCCTTGACAAGTAGTGGGTAATAATCAGAGGGGTGAATTAGTTCAGTGAGTCCCCTGGTAATATTCCACACTCAGGCCCAATGGAGGAGGCAGAATTTCCTGGAATGGGTCTGGTTGAAACTGAGGGCTCTCAGTTCCCCTCAGAAGGGAGTCACATACTACAACTATCCTTTCTTTCCTCTTAATACCTGATGTTCTGATCTGTCAGACAGACGGAGTGCAACTAGGAGACCCTCTGTACAGATTGTGTTCTCCAGTGTCATCTGCCAGACCCTCTAGATCCAGTGCCTTGTACGTATTTTTTAAGGGCATCTGGATAGGCGATGGGTGTCAGGGAAGGATTCTTTAACCTTTCTGAGCAGAGACCTCTTTCCATTGCCTCCCATCTACTAGATCTCCTCCTTCTGCCTGGTGGTAAAATGGGTGGGGGGGTCCTCTGAGTTCTGCTGAGCTTCTCTCAGGGTATGAAGGGTTGTCATAGGGTGACTTTATGATGGTTGTCTCCCTAGTCATCTGTTCTGTTTATGCTGGATATTAAGTTCTGCACCTTTAAGACTTACAGTCACCTACTGTAAGAGCTGACACACTGAAGTTTATCTAGAAATCAGAGGAATTGATATTATTTTTAATAGAAACCTTGTCATTTTCAGAGAAGGTGAACACAGCACTGGCTTAATTAAATATGGAAAATAGTATCTGGTAGAGAGGGTAGGAGGCAAAGCAGTATAAGGGAGAGTGAAAGAAAAATAGACTTTAAGACTGGTTCTGAGAGCAAAGTGGGGAGAAGGGTGGAGTTTGTTTATAGAACCGGCACTTGGTCTCCTGCATTTTTTTCTCAGACTGTGTTGTCTGCGTCATGGACAGTGAGAGAGCACTCTGCTTTGCTTTGAGTTAGTTTTTTTTAGCTAGCTGAGGCAGAGAAGTTCCCTGAACTGTGGCTTTTATTTTTCTTGGAACTGTTCAGCTCTACTCGGGACTGAAAACTCAGAAAAACAATGGGAGCTCACACCTGTGGCCTACCAAGGCCCGGTATGCAGGATTTCCAGCACAGGAGGGATTGATAAGAGACTGAACAAGCTAAGAGACACCCCACAAAATAGACTCTCTGACTCTCCCTCTGAATTTGCCATCTCTTCAGAACAGCAAGAGGTTTTATTTTTTAATATTATTCATTTTTAAACACTTGTGAATACTTTACTTGTTAAATAAACAGTTTTTTTCCACTTTTCTCCCAGGAAATATTTTCCCAAACCAGTAGAGGGAGGGGCCTCTTGAATCTGCTTTCTAGAGAGACCCTTTTGGAAGTTTCCTCCCAAATGTGCCCTAAATCAGGACAAGGATGTACGTCTACCAGTCTATTTCTCTTTCTCTCTTCCTAATCATCCTTTGTCTCTTACCCTCTCTATCAGATCTTATTGTCCATATTTAATTAAGCCAGTACTGTGTTCACCTTCTCTGAAAATGATAAGGTTTATATTAAAAATAATATCAATTTCTCTGACTGCTAGACAACCAGCAGTGTGTGAGCTATTACACTAGATGATTTAGTACAATACCAGCTACAATAAGTAACTTAATTCCATCCAACCTCAAGAAAAAACTTTGTGTGTGTTCTTAGATCAAAAAAGATCCAATTTTGATGATTCTGGTCTGTGGAGCTGCAGGCTGTGTGAGTTTGTGGAGACAGACAGCCCAGCCAGTTTTGTACTGCGCTTTTGTTTTATAACTGTACAAACAAATTCTACAAATGCAACAGAATGGTGTTGTTAACTTTGTACACATCCATCAAATAATAAGTTAAAGATCATAACTAAGCGAAGAAGCCTTCACAAGAGAAATCCAAAAGCCTTAAACCATGTATGGGACCCTTGGAGTGACAATTCACTCATGACTTTCCTTAACTGCCTCAAGAGTCAAATATTTTTAAGGACATTACAAACACAAGGATGTGTCATTTTTAATCTTATACCAAGATGCGACCTGGTAAACCTAACTAGGACAGGAAATGTTTCCTTTAATAATTTCAAATTGATTTGGTAAACAGTACTTTCAAAAGCAGTTATATACCTCACTAAACACAAAATTACTCCTGCAGCTCTGGAATGTGTTACACAACTGGTATCCCGTACCTGGCACTTTAAAATATATTCACTTTAAACAGAAACGGGGGAATGCCTGGCACTATCTATACTCTAAGTCACTACGCACTATTAGAAGGATTTTATGTATTTAAAAGATAAGGACTTAAGGATTTATCTATTTATGGATGTGAGTCACAAACCTGGGTTAAAATCTATTGTTTCCCCTGTTGGTTGGTCTTCCCATGGTTCTGTGGGAAATGTTGAAATGTTTCAATATTTTTGTTGAAACATTTCCTGTTTATAGAGTTACATTTTAAGTTTGCAACTTCCAAGTAACGAACCTGTGGCATGACAATTTGAAAACTTGTATTGTCGGTAATCCCGCTTTATAGCTCCTGGGAATGGATGTTACAACTTCAATGATATATGGGATACATCACTAGCTGGGAGAAGCTGGGCTTGTGGAGCTGGGTCAAAACATCAGTGCCATCATGCTGTCTTGTCATCCTGTCTACAAGGCACCTGCAGAAGGATGACAAAGAACACTATATTTTTTTAAACAGAAAAGAGGGAACTGTGACAGCTATAGCTGGTCTGCAGCTGCACAGATAATTTAGCGTAACAGACACCAACTCAACCAGCTTAGCTCCTTCGAGAATTGAAGTAAACAAGTGCCAAGCATGCTGAGGATAGGTCAGTTTCAAACTTAAACAGGGGACCTCAACCAATCCCTTTGAACCAACAATGCACCCATATAATTGGCCAGTGAGCTCGGTGGTGTAGGTGTAGAAGTAGAGATTAAAAATGCAGGAGTTGGATTGTGAGTGCTGCTGCCTATTATCTGCTCCCAAAAACCTCTCCTGTAGAAAAACAGGTTGGGTTAACATTCAGGCAACACAGTCAGATCCACACACAACACTCATCACAGCTGGCTCTGCAAGAGAGACAGAAGGCTCTTTTGAGGGTGTGGTCAGGAGGAGGTTTATTGCATGGAGGCTGAAGGAAACCAAGAAAAAGAGAGAGAGCCTGTGCTCTGGATGGCTTAAGAAGGGAAAGGGATGAGGGGAGTGGAGCTAAGAGCAGGGCAAAGGGGATTGATCTCTAGGGGAGAGGGGGCAGCCACCAGGGGTAACCAGTGAGGAAACAAGGAAAGGAGCAACCAGGGTAGGTTGCAAAATATAGGGATCAGTGGGACAGGGGTCCATGGGGAAGTCTTGTCTTTTTCCACAGGAGGAATAAACTCTATGGTGCAATGTCATTGGGAATTGGCTGGGGGCAGACAGTTCATGGGATACTACAAGGGATTGCAGGTGAACTCATCCCTCGTAAGTCATAGCTATACTAATTACCAAAGAACAGCCTTGTCCTTAATGGTTCACAGCTGTGAATAATAAAGATAAGTGTGATAAAAGGGTGGGTTGGCTGGTCAGGGAGAACCTTGAGGAAGAAGACCTGGAGGAGGTAGACAAGCCCTGAGAAAGAAGGAATGGTTCAGAGAGACACAAAGAAGAATGAAACAAGGAAGAGAGTTGCTGCTGCAAAAGATCTGCTGTGAGGTCAGTCTGGGTCTGATAGAGTTAGAGCTTGCTGTTGGAGCCTGCAATCATAGTCGAGCTAGGTAAAAGCCTGTGGTCAGAGGCAGCAAGGAAATACTTGCAGTCATATTCCAGCAGGAAATAGCCAGCAGTCAGAGTCTGCCAGAGAAACCAATAGTAGGATCTTGCTGCAACCACAGTCAGAATGGCTGAGCTGTAAAGAAGAATAAACCAGGACCCTTTTCACATAGTTAAATGATAGTCTGTGTCTTGGCTCATTTCTCCCCCTAACAAGAGATCTGCTGCAACAGGCAGAGTTAAGGCTTCTATCCAGGCATATATGTAAGTGTGGGAAATTTGAAGCCCCTATAAAAGGGGCTGCCTGACAATAAACTTAGGCTGTTGCTGCATGATCTTGGTGTATTCTTGTTGCATTCCTGTTTCCGTCATCAGTGCCAGTTATATTGGTACCATAGAGATCTCTA
Organism: Onychostruthus taczanowskii; assembly: GCF_017590055.1. NCBI lineage: Eukaryota > Metazoa > Chordata > Aves > Passeriformes > Passeridae > Onychostruthus > Onychostruthus taczanowskii. The sequence continues at coordinate 100,479 of NW_024499718.1, forward strand.
TCTGTGATGTATGAAAAAAGGCACAGGTGCTAGAAGAGCCTGAAAGTCCTGTGCATAGGGGAGGAAATCATGTCAGCCTTCTTCGCAGTGCCACTTCATCACCTGTCACCAAGATGCTAGAAGCCTGGCTGTGGGAACAGCATAAGGACGGCTGAAGATTTTTGTTGCACAATGCCCAGACTGATGCACTTGCCATCATTTACAATTCTCTGTTAACAAATTACTATTTGATCAGATTTCTGTATCTGACCATTGCTGTTTTCCATAGACTATTGATGTATTTTCTGTAGGTTTGGTTTATTTTTTTGAACTATAAAGAGGTATCTTATTGTTTGATACATTCATCTTACACATGATTTTGAACGGAGAATCTATGCCATCAGTTACAGTCAAAAACAAAGTATCTCAGAGAAGTCTAAAAGTTTTTACAAGCTTTATCTTTGATTAAATTTAACTTCATTAAAGAATTTTATCTACAATTTATACCTGATGACTTCTAATTTTTCTCCCTTAAATTTGCCTTTGAACATAGTCTTAAAGTCAAAGACATTAGTATAATATGGTACTATTTCTCTAGTCACAGAGATCTTGTGCTAAAACCTTTGCCAAAAGTTAATGATTGATACTACTGCTTAAGAAATTTTTATCCTCTTCTAAACTCTTTATCACTGTGACCTTTTAAGTGTTGAGTTCTTTAGTTAGTAGAATTGTATTGTACCACTTCTCTTTCCCCTGGCTAGCTGATGACTGGGGGGAGTGGGGTGGGTGGGTGGGCAGAAGATTCCCGCTGGAGCTCCATCTGAATCCCAGGTGTCAGCTGTTTCGATGCATTATAAAACACAGGGAAGAACAAGGGTCCCAGGGTAACTTTATTTGATGGTATACTTCCCCTTTCCTTCTCCTGGGACCCTGATCAAGGGGCAAACAAAAACATATATGTGTGGGTAAGTCGTAGGGGAAGGTACAATCTTTAACAAATCAGGACAATTGGTAGTAAAAAAACAGGCAGGGATTACAATGTATGAACCAATAAAATTCCAAGGGAAGAAAAACAGTTTCAGTAAACTGCTAAAGTTTGGAGAAATAGAAACTGGAAACTAACTGACGGAATATCTGGGAAAAGGCGGGGACAAAAAGGAAGCAGTGTAAAGAAAACTACCAAATTACAAATCAAACAATAAACACTAATAAAACAAAAAGCACAACACAACAGTATTGTAGTTGCCCTATATGTGAGAAAGCTGATATCTAAATTTACTACAATTTCTATTTCTGATTATTATCTTCACCTTAAAAATGTGGAGGGTTTTCCATCTTCCTGATCTGCAGGCTGTCCATGCAGGACTAGCAGTAAGTTGTGCTGGAATCAAACAGCATTGTGTGTGTCAGACAGTCTGATGTTTTAGAGCGGTTGTCCCTCTGCCTTAAGCTGTCACCTGTCTCTCTTAACACTTCTGTTGAGAAATTAATCCTGTTCATTCCTTAATTTGCATGTGGGCATCAGATGAAGCTACAAAGACAAACTTCAGAGTTGCCTTGGGGCTCATTTACTTCAGCATAATCCTTTGTGTGTCATGATAGATTGCCTCTGGAGAAGCTGATATAGAGAGCAGCAGTCCTACTCTACTGTTTCAGTAAGAAGATGACATGACAGTAATTTCTGCAGTCAGGCCATCAGAATACCAGTTGCTAATGACTACCAAGTTTCCATTTTTTTGGTATGATCTAAGTTAATCTGATGCAGAAAGAACAAGATAGACAGCTAGTTCTTCCTATGCTGTGCACTGAGGAACTGAAATAAAGGTTGATGGACAACTGAAAATTCAAAAGCAGTTCTGTTCACAGTCTTCAAATTAGGAGGGGTTGTTCTTTCTTTTAAATATTTCCATTTAATATGCTGAGCTATTTCTACTCAGTTTTTGATTTTACTTGTTTTTTAATTCTAGTCAATTTTTGATTCTATAAGTTTGTGGAGTTAATTAAAAATTATGTTTTCTTTCTCAAGACTGATTTTTTGTTTTATGCTCATCACTATTTTTTTAGTTTGAGTAAACAATTCTAGTTACTTTCAGTTTTGTAAGTAAGGCCATAAAGAAGATACTGAATTTTATATTCCTTTTAGGCAAAGGAACAGATTAGAAATGTAATTCCACCTGGGGTTGGAAATGGTTACATTTCTGTACAAAAAACTTCTGGATATTTTTGTCCTATTATATCACTTAATGCAGTTGTTTCTGATACTTTGACATTTGTGATGCAAAGCCTCTCTCTTATAAGACAACATTGTCATTGCTTAACCTTACCTGAGTTATGCAGCTGCTCACTCTTTCCCCCCACACTGGAATGGGAAGGAGAATTAGAAAAAAGTAAATCTGTGAGTTAAGAACAATTTAGTAATTGAAATATTGTTAAAAAACTCTAAACAACCAATTAAACCCCTAAATAATGAGGAGGGAGATAACAAAAAAAAAAAAAAAAGACAGGAATAAAGTCTAAGAAAGAAAAGTGGTGCAAAATACAATTAACCACCACCTGCTGATCAGGCAACAATCAGTCTCTCCTGGCCAGTTCTCCCCAGTTTATATACTGGGCATGACGTTTTATGGTGAGTAATACCCCTTTGGCCAGTTGAGGTCCCATGTCCTGGCTGTGTTCCCTGCCAACTTCTTATGTATCTGTTTACTGGCAGAGCAGGAGACACTGGGCAGTCCTTGACTCAGTGTAAGCACTGCTCAGCAGCAGCCAAACCATATGTGCGTTACCAACGTTATTCTCACACTGAATCCAAAACATGACACCATACCTACTACTAGGAAAAAAATTAATTCTATCCCTGCCAAAACCAGGAGTAGTGCATTTCATCAGCTGTTTATTTTTTTGTGGGTTTTTTTTTGGTGGTTTTTTTTTTTTTTTTTTTTTTTTTTTTTTTTTTTTTAACTCAGGATGGCCTCAAAACATTACATTTTGAAGGAAATGTTTTTCATTTGTAATCAAGGTTACTCATGGTTTAGGAGATCAAATATGATTTTCTAAATTTGTGGGCTCTTCTGTGTACCAGACACCAAAGAACAAAGTTATGATAAAAACAGACCTTCTCTGACAGCCAACACTGTTTCCCTGAGTTGTTCCCTACAGCTAAATCTGCTATTGGTCACTTATTGAGTGACACTGTAATAGACCTTGATCTATGAAGGAAAACCATTCTTGTAGTCTTAGTTACTCCCCAACTCACTTTACAGTTGATGCTGAAAAAATGCTCCTAACAAGGGTAATGTGACAAACTGTGAACGTTAAGTGGGATGAAACCTGCCTTAAAAGTGCTATTTACGTTCTGCAGGCTGCAAGAATCTTGACAACTGGTTGACATGCAGACTTTTTTTGCTCAGATGCCCTTTTGAAGGAGTGGTCCAAGGGATGCTGGGCAGTGGCTTCCGTGAGTTAGCGGATTATGTTGAGAACTGTCCATCTATCTTATTTACCAGGCAGAGTTCCAAATTTAACTTAATTAATAAGTGATCTTCACCAGCAAGTCCTGACAATGCAAATATGTCTCTACCATGAGCAGGAACATCATCATTACTTTGTCAAATTTCCCAGTGTGCATTTTTGCAAATTTGCCAGCATTGTACTTTTGAACACATATTATTCTTGCTGTAGAAGTGCAAGCAAAACATGACCTGGCAGAAAACCCTAGAACTATGGCTGAAGTGACAGAAAATGAAACTAGAATACAAAGACAAGGTTCACAAACCTTGATCGTATTCATGCAAGGCTTCTGAAAGTATTTCTGTAGCAGATGTCATTGGCCCACAGTAGAGTCAGAAGGAAGCAAAGAGAGAACAATGAAGTCTGCAAGGTAAACAGTGGACTCCAAATGAAGAGAACATCTATTGTGGGGTTGCTGCACATGGAGAAACCTGGTGGTTTTGAAATCAGTGTTGTCACAGCTGATGGAAGTAGAATGTCTCTGCTTGGAAGTGATCTGATGATCTCTGCAATCTGGTACCACCTGTGTCAATAGGTAAAAATAACCATTTTATAAATCTTAGACTTCATAAAAATCTGCTTCATTTGTTGGTGGGTGGTATCAAAGCCCAGTTTCAAGAAGGGTGGTAGACACTGAAGTAGAAGTATTTTAAAATTAAAATATCACCTATTTGTGCCCTATCCATCTTGAAACACAACAGAACAGATAATTTCTTACATACATATTTTTTGATTTAGCTTGTTATGTGCAGTTGAGGATGGAATTAGAATATTTTGGCATTTGTGGGATATAAATGAAAATTTATCTGAGGAATAAATAAAATTATTTCCAAAGTTGATAAGTGGAAAAATGCCGCCTTTTTTGTGTGTATCAATTACGTTGTGGCTAAAAGTCAATTTAATAGTAATTAGAGGTAAAGTAATGGAGTTACTTTAGGTAAATTCAGAATCTTGTGTGAAATTGTCCATTACATTATTGTAGCCTTAATGTATGAAATTACATTTTACTGTGTATGCTGTTCATTACATGTAAAGCTTTTTTTTTTAGTGATGAATGTCTTATACAAATTTGCAAAATAGAGTACTGAATACAGGGAAGACTTAGTTAAAATAATTTTTTTTTTTTGTCAGAATTTTTAATTATTTTTCTTATTTTTGTTTGTCATTTAGTTATGATCAAAATGAATATTCTGAATTCTGGAAAAGAAACAGTTATGTAACTCACACGTTTCCTTTTTTTTTTTTCTCATTGGTTTTAAGTCACAGGAATAGGGTTATGAATTGTAATGCAATGGTATTTTGCGTGGATCACCAGAGGAAGTTAATTTCAGAGAAAACTTCTTAAGATCTATTTAAGGAGCAATCATTATTGATCTTACTAGTTTGATCCTGAATATAAGTAAATTAATTCTTTCTATGTTTTTTGTGAAATTCTGCTTCTTGAAAACCTTAACACCATTGGATTTTTTTTTTTTTTTTTTTTTTTTTTTTTGTGGAAATACATGTTTTCCAGAGACTTCAAGGATTTAAATTAAATGCAAAGTTTGTAGCTATGAAGATGGTCAGAATGAATCTGGGGATCAGAACTACATCTGCTCTGGTCTGTTCCTATCCTTTGCAGCAGTCATACAGAATTTGTTGCCTCCACAGATGCAGGTCTTGTCCCTTCAAGACAATGAACTGCATCAGTTGACTTCTGTAAGGTACAGCTTCAGCTTCAATCAACACTGCTGGCTAGCACTGTGAAGGTTGAGGAAAAAAGTCTTTTAAAAATACATAAATAGCAAAAGGAGGATCAGAGAGATAACATTGTTACTTCATTAAATCAGTCAGTTCAGACAGCAGGAGGTAGACAAGGCAAAGCCATTTAACATTTTCTTCACCTTTCTATTTGACACTCGTGATGGGGACTGGGACCCCAGAAGCCCTGAGCTGGCAGACTGTGGATCTCAGGGAGGATGGCAAACTCACAGCCAACCCAGAACATGCTTGAGAATTGCTGCTTTATTTGGTTGTGAACCAGACCCCTGGAGCCCAAATGGATTCATCCCGGGCTACTGAAAGAGATGGCAGATGCCACCACAGGGTCTGTCTCCATTATTTTTTAACAGTCTGGTAGTCTGGACAGATCCCTGTAGATAGTAAATTAATGTGTGTTGTCCCAGTTTACAAGAAGGGCAAGAAAGAATCCCCTGTTAATTTCAGGCCTACCACTCCCACTTCAGTATCTGATCAAATTATGGCGATGGTTGCTCTGGAAATGAATGAAAAGTACTTGAGAGACAACTCTGTCATTGGTCATACCCAGGATGCGTTCACAAGGGGAAAATCCTCCTTAAGTAGCTTGATTTTCTTTTAAGACAAGGACAGCCATATAGCCGACAAAAATAAGTTAGTAGATGTGGGGTTTTTTTGGGAATTTTGGGAGCTTTTTGATTGTCTTTCACAGTAATCTTCTGGACAAAATGTCCAATAAACAGTCAGTCTATAATACATTGGGTATTATACTACAGCCCTGTCAGTCCATCCTTGGTTCCTGGAAAAATTATGAAGATCAGGCTGGGTACTACTAAGAGAACAATGCAAGAATCAGTCAGCTTGAGTTCAGTAGGTGTTAAGTTCTGCTTAACAATTTTGACATCCTTCTACATCAAAGTCACCTGCCATGTGGATGAAGGTGGTGGCTGGTTTTTCTAGCTTTCAGTAAGGCTTTTGATGTTGCCTCTCACAGCATCCTTCTGGACAAACTGTCCAACTACAAAATGACAAGGTCTGCCATTAGCTGGTGAAGAACTGATTGAAAGAAAGTGTCGGAGTGAATGAGACCAGTGGTTGCTGACAAGTGGTGCTCCCCAGGGCTTAATCTTAGGACCTGTTCTGTTCAATATTTTCATCAATGATCAGGATGCAGGAGCTGAGCATGTCAGTAGCAATGATGACACCGATCTGGAATGGGCTGTTGACTCTCTTGAGGTATGAGAGGCTGAGCAGAGGGATGGGGATAGACTGGAGCATTTCATGCCATTTCAGTGGCATGAAATTTAATAAATAAAAGTGCCGAATTCTGCAACTGGGATGAGAACAACCCTGGTTGTCTGTATATGCTAGGGGATGAGATTATGGAGAGCAGCACCACAGGAAGAAAACTGAGGTCCTGGTCAATGACAAGGTCAGCATGTGTCAGCAGTGACCTGACAGTCAGGAGGGCCCCGTGTCCTGGGGGGCATCAGGCACAGCATCACAGCCGGGCAAGGAAGGGGATTGTCCTGCTCTGGTCTGCACTGGGGCAGCCTCACCTCCAGTGCTGGGGACAATTTTGGGTGACACAATACAAGAAAGACATTGAGCTGCTAGAGAGTGTCCAAAGGAGGGCAATGAAGATGGTGAAGGGCCTTGAGGGGAAGCTGTCTGAGGAGTGGCTGAGGTCACTTGGTCTGTTCAGCCTGGAGAAGAAGAGACTGAGGGGAGACTTCATCGCAATCTACAAATTTCTCATGAAGAGCAGGGGCAGGCACCAATCTCTTCTCTGGGGTGACGTGTGACAGGACCCAAGGGGATGGCATGAAGCTGAGTTAGGGAGATTTAGGTTGGATATCAAGAAAAAGTTTTTCACCCAGGGCTGGTTTGCACTTAAGAGTTTGGACAATGCTGCCAGGCATATGATGTAATTCTTGGGGTGTACTGCATTGAAGAAAGAGTTGGATTTGGTAATCCTAATAGGTCTCTTCCCACTCAGCATATTCTGTGATTATGTGATTCTGCATTTAGGATAGAGTAAGTTGGACACAAGTATGAACTGGGAGAGGAGTGGCTGGAGATCAGCCCTGCAGAACTGAATCTGTTGGTCAATGGCAGGCCCACTGTCAGCCAGCAGTGTGTCCAGGCAGCCAAGATGGCAAACTGCATCCTGGGGGGCATCATACACTGCCAGATAGTTATAAGAGGAGATAATTCTGTTAGATTCAGCACTGGTGCCACCTCACTTTTTGAGCTGAGTGCAGTTCTGGGCCCCCTCTATCTAAGAAGGATGATATGAATGTAATAAAATGCATCCAAAGGGATGAGAAAAGGTGTTGAAAGAGCTGGAATGTATGCCTTGTTGCCCTCTTATTGAAAAGTGCCAGCTATGTCCTGAAGTGCATTATTTGCCACAAAGCAATGGGACATGACAAAAATGAATGAAGGTGCTACAGAGGTAGCTCAGATTTGACATTAGGAAAGAGTTCTTTAGTGAAATGGTTCATCACTGGAGCGGGATTCCCCAGGGAAGTGGTCAGGGCACCAAAGCTGTCAGATTTCTAGGGTCACCTGGATGATTCTCCCAGTCTTGTGATTTAGTTTCAGGTAGTCTGGCTGGAGCAGGGATTTGGACTTCAATTTGAGGGGTTCCGTGATTGTATATTTACATGTGATGCTGAAACTCCAAAGGGAAGGAATATATTTTCCTTATTTTTATTCAATTCCCAAGTCCCAATTTCCTTTTCAAGAAATGTCAAATGAAGTGTTTCTTGGGGATTGCAGGCAAAGCTGAAGAAAATGCTATTGAGACAGCATTTGCCTCTTCTTCATGCAAGAAAGAATTGCTCAGCCAGCACAAAATCTTATACATCACCTGTAACTCAATTGAAGAACAGTGACATTGATTGGCCGTGATTATTTGCCTTTATACTCAGGGCATTGTGTTTTTGAAATATTATAATTCAAAGGACCTAGTTATGTTTTTAAAACCCAAACTAGAGAAGTTTGTTATTGTGAAATGATGGAACTTGGAATTCAATGTTCTAGTTTACCAAAAAAGAACTAGCAGCAAATTGGATAGAAAAGAAGGCAAGAAAAGGATTTTGTATAGGAAGTATTACTTCACTGCTCTGATTTGGCATTGGGTGATGTGTTCTCAGACATCACCCTTGCTTAAGGTGGGAAAAAAGTACAGTTTCAAAATGTCCTTGACTTAGTGTGGAGGCCATAGGATACTATAAGAGGGGGAAAAATGGGGAGAGAAATTTTGTCATACATTACTAATTATACAAATAAGTGACATTGCATTCAGAAAAAAAGTCAAACCAAGTTAAGCATTGATAATCATTTTTAAATTCACTTTTTTTTTCTTGCATTTACCAACCACTGACAGAGAAAAGCAAAGCTCAGATGGTTGTTTTGCTTTTCACTTAAACTGAAGCCATATTAAACTGAAGGATGCAGCATGATTGGATTCATTTGAGTGACAAGCAGCTTTGTCATAAATATGAAATGATGTAATGAAGAGGAGCATTCTATTAAAAGAGAACATTGACTGTAGGGAACTATGGCATTTACATGTTGTTTTCTAACTGATATGTCCTGCTGCTTCTTGTTGGCAAACAAGAATGCCCTGTAGAGGTCTTGCTGTGAGTCAAGAAGTTCTAGAAATAGTGGTAGCTGGAAATGGGGATAAGCATCATTAGTTTAAATACTCCTTTCTTTAAACTTCTTCTCTGTAATATTTGATTCTTCTTTTATCCTCAGGTGGGGTATAGTGTACAGGAATTCAAGGTGGAGATTGTCCTCAGTCCTCCATTAGGGCAGGGGATGGACCCAAAACATCTTTGGCAGACAAATGAGATGCAGTTACCTGGGGAGAATAAGGACAGAGAAAGGTGGGTTGGGGGGCCATGGAGGAATTGAATAGCTTGTTTTGAGACAAGTAGATTGCATCAAAGAGAGAGAGGGCATTAAGAAAGTTGAGGGAGGAATGTACTATGGGTTTGTTTCTAGGCATACCAAAAGAAAATCTGTTGCAGATAAACAGTTTTGTTCAGTTCCGTGGAGATGAGGTCAGCCTGTATTTTTGTTGATTTTGATTGTTGTGAGGTTTTTGTTTGGATTTTTTTTGGTTTGCGGGTTTTTTGGTTGGGTTTGTTTTATTACATGTTTTTTGTTTTGTTTGAGGTTCAATTTTTTTTTGGTTGGCTGGGTTTTAAAAAATTTTTTTGTTAGCTGCCAAACCTGTACAACTTGATGTTTTTTATATTTTTGTTATGAAAACAAAGCACATTTTTTTAGGACAGGTGCAGAAGAGGTGCTGGGAAAAGTCATGCTCCAGGCAATTGAAAGAGTAGGACTGGATACTTCATTGCAATGTTATCACACTATTCTGGTAATAGCTGCCTAAATCCAGGACCTCAGCAAATCATCTCTGGGTCTCAGCAGCCACAGTTTTGCCTATGAAATAAATGGCTTGTTCTTCTCTATGTTGAATTATAACTACTATAACCATAACTATACTAACTATACTATTACCTCCTGTGTTTCTCTTTGCATGGTAGGCCAAATTCTTCACTTCAAATAGACAAATATAGGAAGTTCACATGAAAATCACCAGTGGGTACAGTCCTCTCCAATTTTGACTGAGCTCAGAACTGTCATCAGATATTTGCACTGTGTTTTTATCCCCTAGCCCACACTCCCGTTAAGGTCTCTGTGGTCAAGATGACCCCGAGGTGTTAGAAAGTCTCTTTTTCCCAGCCCTGCAACTGAAGAAGAAGTTGAGATTCCTCAGCTCTGGTTTTCAAGGTGGTTTATTTCCTCTTATCTAATACATTCTTTCTCTGACCCACTCAGGTATGTCCAACAGGTCGGTTCGTGGCACATTGCACTGCCCTTGGAGTGGTGTCAAAATTTTACACTAAGAGCTACGTGTACTTTATTTACAATAATTTTCCAATACCTATCACCTATGTTAAACGGTCTGTCTCTACTCTAAAGCAATCCAAAAGTGCCAGCATCACAGCAGAAGATGGAGGCTAAGAAGAAACAGGAGGAAGGACAGGACATGCCCAAATCCCTCCATCTTGCCTCCTGACCAGTCATTCTAAAATCCCAAAATTCTACTTTTCACCCTGTGACAAATTAACTATCATTCTACTTAAACTCTTGTGGCCTGTAAGTCCTCACACAAAGCTGGTATTTTTTTCCATGGGTTAAAATTGAAGGCACAGGTGTCTCTGACTCCATGCCAAGGTCTCTGAGCCCTCTGCCAGGGTCTTGAGCCATCCAAGACAGCCAGAGGAATGTCCTGGGTTCCAACATACTCCCACATCAGCAATCAGTATTGCTGAGCAACAGAAGGCCAAGTTCATCTGCTTCAAGCAGAGCTACTCCAGGGATGGCTCTGACAGTTTTCAAATCAAGCGATCCATCAGTTTAATTTTCTATTTTTCAAGAACCTTCCCTCACACATTGCATTGCTGAGTGAGGAGTTATAGCTAGTTTCTACAAATCATTCAGATGATTTGCTTGGGAAGGTAGGGGAAGCTTGACAACTGTGACAAAATACTTCTGTGGAAAAAATGCATGGAGGCTCTAGGACATAGCTGAAATCATCCTTCCAAATGATCACTGTTTGTAAGCAACATTAACCTCTTCTTCTTATCCTCTTTTTACAAGAATTTGAGAAAGTAAAAAGAAGCCCCAAAGCTGACCTCTGCAGTGGCAAAGCTCCACCTTTCTCCTCCCAAGTCAGTGAGTGCACAATGATCTGCATAACGTAATGCAACTAAAAACCCCCAGTCCAGAGGAATTATTTCTGAGAATGGATCGGCACATTTGCTGGAGCTAGGTCATGGACATTTTGGGGATTTTTATCTCAGTCAAATAAATTCTCACTAACAATCTGAATGTTTCCCTGGGGTTCTGAAACAAATTTCTAAAGCTAGCAAAACAGCTAACCTCCTCACAGTTTGAGAGATGTGCCAGGTGTCTGATTGCTATCATTTCACTTGAGGTAACTCATTAAAGGGCAATTCACCAGAAACTTCTCTTGAGCAAACATTCAAGCAAGTCCCAGTAATCTTGAGAAATATTGGTTGGATAATGATTTCTGTGCCTTGAAATACACTTTTGGTATAAAATAGTCAAAATGTAACATTTTAGTTAGAAATAGTAAGAATCTGGTATTTCTAAAAAATAAAACTTCATTGCTTTTGACTTTGATAATTTTTTCTATGGGTGTCTGAGCAATCTGTGGCTGAGACTATCCTGGAAAACTGGGTGAAAAAAGTCACAATGTAATGGGTTTTCTGCAATTTTAATTTTTAAAATATTTCCAATATCTTTAAGTTGAGTTGTGTTTGAGAAAACTCTAGTGAAAATCCTGTAAAGGATTCTGTAGGAAGCTATAGGTCATTAAATACTCTGGGAATTTCCCTTCTTTTTTGTCAGCTGATAAGTTGACACTCCTTCTTGATCTGTTGGATGCATGATAGAAACTGTGATCAGGGTGTCCTGTCTCCTTAACAATCCGTGTCCCTGAACCTGAAAAGTTTAAAGAATTCATGGTTTTCTGAGGTTTGTATGGTTTGGGGTCATTTTCAATACATGTATGTATTTCATGCAAGGTTTTCTGTAATACTAGCATTAACTAATCCATTTGGTATGTGCATGACACATCAGGATGGGCTTTTCTGCTGTCTGATGTGAACTCAGGTATTGATGCAAAAAATGCTGTGACTTATTTAAATGGCAAGAGTAGAAATACAAGCTCAGGTAGTCTTGGAGTTATATGAATTGCAACTGTGAAATCGAGGTTAATGTTGTCCTGATTTGGAGCTGCAGACATCTATTTTGTACAGATGTCTTTCAAGAAGGGCATGTAAAAGGAAGATATTTGAACTGGTATTACACAGAAAAAGACATTAATTAGCCCAGGATAATTCTGCTTTTCCCACATGTGTTAATGAAATGCTTTTTCATTATTGGAAAATTTGGAAAGCATAGAGATTTTCAGAAGAAAACAGAAAATAAACCAACACTTTTTCTTTTATGTCATTTATGTCTTTCAAACCAGCCCACTTCTGTCATGGGAAATCAGGCAATTTTTTGGTTATATTTTACTGCAAGATAAGCTCATGCTTACATGTAAGTGCAAAAGCTGTTCCTATATGTTTTGCTAGAAGTACTGAGCACATGTGATATTTGTGCAGTTGATGCCCAAAGTGACAATAATGCACTTTCACCAGACAAATATTTTAAAAAATCCCCTGTTAACATGTATGTATTGATAGCAATGTTGATAACTTCTTTGTTGAAGCAATAAGCATTACAAAGATAGCAGGCTTTAGAAAGATGCAACCAATGTGTTCAAGATATATGTTTTCTCACTGAGTACAGAAGCATAATTTTCTCAGTATCCTACCTATCCTCAGTATAGCTGGTTGTATTTTTGTTTCAGAGGAGCATTATAACACTGTCTTACTGTTCCAATCTGGCTCAGAGGAAACAGAAAATATCAGGTTTGTTTTTCCTGACCTATTACAAGATCTACCTTGACAGATTCAAAAAAGAAGTCACAGACTAACCTGAATGCCACTGCAGAAGACAAGACTGCAGCTACAGAAGTCCACCAGAATTGTGTAATTTTTTTCTCGCACTCTTTTCTCCTACCTGTTTGCAACTACCCTGCTGCTATGCTGGTGACACACAGAGAGTGACACATCTCAGGCGCTTCAAAAACTTTACCCAACTGCTTTAGTGCCCAGATAAAAGACAATTATGATTCTACTTTTGCTAGACATCAGAGGTACTTTCAGGGGAGGGCTGATGTGTGACAGCTTGTCAGAAGTACAGGGAAAGGGGAGCCATGGCCCACAACAAGGGAAGCCTCCCAATGTGCATGGCCAGCAGGCAGGTCCTGGTTATATTCCCTTTTGCTGGAATAAAAGCCTTCTTACTACAGTTCTAGCAAATTCTACATATTTCATGCCATTCACTGCAACAGAAAAAAATCTGTAGGCAGGCTGCCACTGAGAGGTTTAAAGTGTTTTTTGTTTACTAATCTGAACTTTTTAATTACCTTTTTGATTCTGAGGTTGAGAAAGTCTGTCTGATAAAAGGTGCTGCAAGAGTAACACTAACAGAATGAAAAGGGATCCCTTTGAAAGAAAGCTGCATATAAAAGCAGTAGGCATATGGAGGCAAGCACACAGGGGCCTTGTTTGCTGAGCTGGTCCATACAGGAGAAGGTTGCAATTTTGATGTTGGGCATCAAAGGTGTAATTTGTAAGTGTGAAGAAGCATTTTCTACATATCCCTGTGTGTCTCTTGTGAATGGGAGGCTGGCATTTACATAACTAAAAGATTTACCCAGATTTTTCACCATGCCTGAGGACTCAAATTCAGGTTTTGTTGTGAAACGTGTTCATAAAAGTTCAAGTACTTCCCTTTGTACCTTTCTTTGGATCAGCCTGTCTCCTCTTCAGACCCCTTTCTGGAGAGTGTAGTTCAAGTATAGCACATCATGCACTTCCAAGGTGACTAAAAAAGGGGAAACTGCACAGCAATCCTGAAAGAGGCCTAGGCTGGGGATTTCTTTGGGATCCAATTGATATAATTTAATGTTTCCAGAAGACTACCAATAAACTGAGTCTACAAAGAAATGTTAGGAGTGATAGTTCCTATTGTCTTATATGCTGAAGACACTATTGGTGAAGCAAAGCTGCACATTCTGCCTTTGCAGCACCACTCAAAAACCTCAAAATTTCCTCTGGGGAGAGACAGAGAAATAGTATCATAAATCCTAGGAAAAATTAAGAAAAACTATGAATGGAATAAAAAGAGATGCTAAAGTGCAAGGTTCTTCTGTGATTTTGCCTGGTTCGCTGCAGAGAACAGATAAATGTGTGGAAGGTACACAGGCAGAAACCACTCTGCTGAAATGCATATCTGTTTTCCCAAAAGTCTGGAAGCACTAGCTAATTTACAGCATACAAATTGTGTCTTAATTGTTTGTCTGAAGCTAAAAAGAATGGTAGTCCAGCATCACAAGCTATGAACACTTTTATCCACAACTTACTGTAATAACTATGCCCTGGTGTGATACGAAAATGCTGGAGTGAGTCAGTTAGTTAGTACTGTAAAAACCTGAACTTGTGAATTAGCTTTTGTGGCAAACAGGAAAGTTTTCACTCCTAGAAAAGTATGTCATTCCTATATTTTTCTCCCTCACAATTTAGCCACCATTCTTCAGACATGAGTTTCACTGTTAATATAAGGAAGGCACTTGTTTCAAAATCCAAGTGTTAGCCATCAGCCTGTAAGAACAAACAAAGGATCTATCTATCTATCTATCTATCTATCTATCTATCTATCTATCTATCTATCTATCTATCTTTAAGCTTAGCAGCTTTTCTGTGCTGTGTCTTTGAATTAGGAGCAGACCATTTCTTACATAGGTTAGTCTTTTGAAAAACGTGTCCTTGTCATTCTGGAAATCATTCTCACAATCTTAATGAGTCTATTTCTTGGTTTCTTCTAGAAAGAATCAATGACTTGGGCTTGATGTCTGGTCAGAATTTGTACTTGACTTCATCTCTCTAGGATTAACATTTGGCATTTTGCAGGAGAAAATCTTTCTGGCATAGATGTTCTAACCCTTTTATAGAAGATGACACCCAGCAGGAGGATGTTAACTCTGGAGACTGATATTTCTTTTTCAGATATCAGCTGTAAAGGTTGGGTTTTTTTTTTTTTTTTTTTTTTTTTTTTTTTTTTTTTTTTTTTTTTTTGTTTTGTTTTGTTTTGTTTTAACACAGTGAATCAAATCCACAGTAGAAACATACTCAAAAGTCAGGGATCAGAGCATGGCATACCTGGGATTACAACATGTGTCTTTTAGTCAATTGCTTCTTTTCCTAGATACTTCCCCTGCCTCAGACCCCCAATGAATGGGAATTTGCAGTTATATTTTCATGTATATGCTTGAGATGAAAAGTACACACTCACTGTTGCTGAATTAGACACTTGTTTAAAACTGTTCCACTTGACTAGTTTCAGGGGGCTCTTTGGTGTTACCCATGGTAATTTTAATATCTCTGTACCTTGACATCTCATTTTTAGAACGGAGATAATGCTCTGCATGAAAAAAATGAATAGAAAAAGTCAGCTTACACAGCTGATATGAATTGCATAAGTAATTCTGTCCCTGATATTGGATATATTTTTAAAATGGCAACTAGATTCTATATTAATTTTTCATGATATTACAGAGATTTTGTGAGTATTTTTTGCACAACTATAATCAATATTTATTGAAGCATCCGTATTGGCTCTGACTGAGGTGAAGTTCACAGCCCTTACAGTGCTATGCTTTGCATTGATAGCTGCATGGGTGTTGATAACACACCAGTGTTTTGGCTACTGCTGAACAGCACTGGTCCTCTGACATCCCTTCCCTCATCAAGTGATGGGCAAGAACCTGGGAGAGGACACAACTGGGCCAGCTGACCCAAATCAGCCAAAGAGATATTCCACACCATACGATGTCAGCTCAGTGATAGAAGCTAAGGGAGATAGGAGGAAGGAGGGGCTTTTGTGAGTTTTCAGTGTTTGCCTTCCAGAGGAAGTGTTACTTGTGCTGAAGTCCTGCTTCCCAGGAAGTGTGCAAACATCACTGCTGATGGGAAGCAGAGACTGACCTTTGTTTTCCTCTTTAGCTCTTGCATGCAGGTCTCCACTTCTTTCTTTCTTTTTGTTGTAATAAAACTGCCTTATCTCACCCTGTTAGTTGTTCTCCACCTTATTCTCTCCCCTGTTCCAGTGGGAAAGGGAGTGATAGAGCAAGTGAGTGGGCATCTGGTACCCAGACAGAGTCAACATGCTACACCTTCACACATCCATTTTTACTAAATTCTGTCCTTTCTACTCTAAAGGAAATGAATGTAGTTATTGTAATTTTTTCATCCTGCAGCCTTGATTTTCTTAGTTCTCCTGAACTTTCCATGATCTTTAGACCTTTTGTAGGCTTCTAATGTATCTGTGTTCTGAAATCTTTCTTCCCTCTTCTCCAGATTTTTTTTTTTTTTTTAAGCAACCAACATGTCTAAATATTTACAGGAAAGAGATGATTGGTCTCCTTCTTGCCACTTGAGCCATTTTACTACAATTTTGGTGATACAGCAGTTACTGTGCACTATGAGAGTCGATACTTGTTTCTTTTATATATTTGTTTGTATGCCTTTCCTAGCTGTATGTATGAAATATAACAACATAAATGTGAATGTCATATGCAAGAACTTACCCTTAAATTACAAAAATATATTTCCTTTGAAGTTTATTATAGTCTCTTCAAACAAAAATATGAAGTGAAACTTAAAAAGAAAACTGAGATGCTTTAAGTGATTTCTAAAGTTTGCACAAGTAAACATTGCTTTAAAATTTATGCCTCTTTTCATTTTTCTTTTTTAGCACATTTGTAACTAATACTTCTTCATTTTTTATGATTTCCCAGTGTGTGACAGAAATAATCAGTGCTGAACCAGGCTTCAACATTTAATTGGAAGAAATATTTATTGTTTCATTTTTTAAGAGTTCACAAGCCCCAAGACTTATTTTATCAGCTTATGCAGGTTTGCTACATGAATGCATCTTCCAAAATACAAATATGCACATGCATTAAACCTTTATTTAGTTCCAAAGGAAGACTTACGTTGATAACTATTAATTTCAGATGTGTGCAAATAATAAACAAACTTTTTTGTACTTCATCTTTTTTAGTGTTTCCTATAACTTTGATGCATTGCATTTCTGTTAAATAATTTAATCCTTGCATTTAGTACTGTAATCACATGAAGAGTTGGCAAAACTCCAGCTAAAGGAGTTACAGATCTTGTCCTTCCTTAAGGAAGAGTTCTTAAAATTTAATAGGCATATTTCAGCTCTCTTTGAAGACACAGTTGCAAGTATTTAGAAAATAACAAAGGTTTTGTTACTTGCTTTGCTTTGTTGATGGCATTTCCTTAGAGGCTGGGAAACAAGAGCTCTTAACCTAAAGGGTTTCATTTGTGAAACATAACTTCCTTTATTTCTTTTTCTAATTCTAGTTTAAGTTAACATTTTTAGTTTCCTGGAGCATTTAACAGTTCATTACTCTTGCAGAACAGGCAAAAGAAATAAACTGAGTTTTCTCCATAGATCTTGTGAGATATACCTGTCCTTTAAAGATAAAACCAAGAGATGTGCCTTTACAAATAAAAGTTGGGTACGGAACTTCAAAGAATTGCAGATGCTGTAGCAGTTGCTGCCACGTGTGGCTCCCTTAAGTCAGTTGAATATCCACAGCCAGTGTGATCTACCATGCATGCCTCTCGTGCTGGGACTATGCCTTCTGTTTGTAAAAGATGCTTCTGCCCCTCAGCAGTTGATTTTAAGGCAATTTTTGGTTTTTGTTTGGAAGTGCTAAGTGTAAGGGTAAGCTCAGTGCTCTAATACTAGTATGGTTGAGTGGTGCACTTTCTCCTCCCATTTTATTCAGTTTTGCATGGGAATGCAACAAACCATAATGTATACTTGTAATTTTAAAAAAGTGCTTTTTTGGTAAAATTTAAATAATTCTTAGAACTATGGAAGACAAATGATGGCTATCCTTGATGAGGACTGAATAGTTTCAGTAATCCTCATTAATTTGCATGATGGGACATTTTCTAAAAAAAAAAAAAACAAAACAAAACAAAACAAAAAAACCCAAACCAAAAAGACATATTTAAAACATTTATTTTCAGTAGCTCTAGATCCTGATCCATCTTAGAATATATCAATATGGTGTTATGAAGATAACATGGAATTTTCTAAAACTGGGAAAAAAACAACTGAATAAAACTTAGGTGTCACATCTGGGAATGCTAAGACTCCTCTGCTGGCTTGCTTATGAGATAGGTGAGAAGGAATAAAACTCTAGCTCCAGGGCTCTTCTGCCTCATGTATGATATACATTATTCTCTCATATGTGAGGTGTAGACCCAGCAGTATACATATTTACTTACCCCACCAAACTGTGACCTTAGTATCATTAATTATAGTCATTTTTACTCACTGATTCTCACAGAATAGCATACTGCAGTTGTTTTTCTGAAATGCTGACTACATTTCTATATTATTGAAGAGCTGTTAAGAACAAATTGCTCCTAATGTTATGTTTTGCAAATTCTTTATTAAGCCAGGCCTGGACATTAACTGGAAAGTTCACTTTAAAGGATTCTCTGCTTTACACTACAGCTGGAGGGAACTTTATTTTATTTACAGTGCACATAGCCCTTTTTCTGCTCCAAGCTGAGTGTATTTTTATGCTTTCAGCTGTGTAATAGGGAAGAAGAGTGCTATAAGGCTGAAACCACAGATATGTTTTCCTAAGGTCTTGGCAACTGGCTGAATTTTACAGTTCAGATTCTATCTGCCCTCAAGTTTGAAGCACTGAGCTGATGATGGATCCTGAGCATGCTTCAGTGATTATGAAGCTGTCTGTATTTCACTACAGATAAATATAGACAGATTGCTTATTTTTCATTCTGCTCTTAAATGCTCTTTTACATTGTCCTTTTGCTTTGTTAACTAAATACTTTGAAGGAACAAACAGGAACTATTTTCTAACAGTTTTTTTCCATGGTGCTGAATAGTCCTATGAATAAAAAAAGGTAATTGCTATATCTGGCCAGATTCTCCTTAAGTACACCTAGCAATCTAATTAAGGCATTCTTCAGATATCTTCTTTAGGAATTAGAGGTGATAAGAATAATTGAATTTAACACTGAAGACTTAACAGTCTTCAGTGTTAAATTCAATTATTTGAGTACTTAGTCCTGACATCTAGGTGGGTATTTTGCTCAAGTCTTCCAAATTCCTGATTTTCTCCTTTCATCTTACTACTTTAGTAAATCAAATATAGAAGCTATTTAAATCTAAAAGCAGATTTTAAAATAAATAAATAAATTTCTAAGATTTATGCAGTGTGGAAAAGCATACTGCTCCTTGGACATTCTCTGTCCTTTGTTTATGGCCAAAGTATTGGTCTGAGATTTTGGAGAAACTGATATACTAGTCCCAGATTTCTACTATCACCTTAGAAATATACTGTGGCCTCTCCTTTCCTTCTCTGTATGAAACTATAATCCTACTTCAGACTTGGAATTAAAGCATTATCAGCTAATTTGCCCAATTTGATTATCTTCAATGCATGAACTCTTTCCTATTCTGTCTGGTGGTAAAAGCATGGAAATATTCTCATATGACTGAGCTCCTTGGCCCTGCAATAAGAAAAAGGGTATGTACTGTATACTGAAGCATCACATTTGACTTTTGCCTGCAGACACAGATATGCAGATAAGGCAAAAAGGACATAATGCTGATTAATTTTTACAATTTATGCAGAGCTGGAAGATCAAAAATTGAGAATAATGGCTCATCTTCAGTTGTCAGTGAGTATGAATTTAAATGTGTTGTAACATTAGCAAGGAGGTGTCTAGAGAGGTTTCCAGCACGGCAGAGTGTGGGTGTATCACGCCCCTTGATTTCAAAGACATATGTGTTTTCATCTAGTGAAAACTATGCTTACCTAAATATCTTCAAGCACTTTTGAAAATGTGGCACTAAAATGCTCTTAAATATCAGTGAAGTGTCAGGGTACACTGCTGACAGTCCCAGTTCTTCTCTAATACCATAGCTGATGATTTGAGGCAACTCTTAAACATTATTGTAAAACTTGTTCTCAGGGTAGTAAAGTCCTTGACAACTGGTTAAACAGGACTTTTGCATGATCCGTGGAAACATTTTGAGTACTTCAGTGTGAAAAGTAAGACAACTATTTAGGAATATTAATAACATTCATAAATATATTCCTTCTGTGAGTTCATTCTTTTGAAACTGCTATTATAAAATTCATGACTATAAACAATAAGTCAATTTAAGGTGCTCCTCCATGTTCTTATGGAACTACAGTGTTTAGTGATCAAGGTAGTAATTTAGTAAAAATTTAAAAAATCTAGTAATTTGGCAATAGAATTCTGCATCAAGGTCACACAGAATAATTAAGAAAATTATTTTCCAGCCTAGGCAAGAGAAAAATATCCATCAGAATAAAAAATTATGCAAGCCGAAGTTCAAGCACAGGAGAAAGAGAAGCACAATCATTTAAGCAAAGGAAGCAGGAAGCACTGAAGCTGTAACTTTTGCAGTTAAACTATTCTTGTAGAATACCTGTTAATGAATGGATAGTTGTGAAATATTTGGTTTACCATATGGATATGGAATAAATATAGTGCAGGCAGATGAGCATAGTCTTGTAAACTGAAGTTAATTGATTACATGACATTTTGTAAAAAAATACATTTATAGGCAGCCTCTTGTACAACCCAATGCGTACTCTAGCCTGAATAGATAATTTATAAAGCTAAGAGGCATAACCTTTTCCTTTTTAAAAGATTTCTACCAATAGCCAAGTCTGCATTTTTCTAGTGAAAATTCTTCACTGCAATGGAGCTTGAGATCTCAAAGCAACATATTAAAATTCTATATATGAAGAGGATGATCCTTCATTGATCAGTTTGAACAGTTTAAACTCTGGAGTGTGAAAAGCAGTCCATCTAGTCCTTCTTCTGACTTGACTTTTTGTCAGTTAAGCTTCAGATAGGCTATAGCTCTCCTCTGCTATGCACTGTACTGATGGAGAAGGAAGACTTGCACACCAGATGATGAACAACAAGCCTCAAAAGTTTATTGAATAGGCACACACATTTATAGCAGTGTTAATAAGGCTAATGCATATTGCAAAAATTGAGCTCATCATTGGTTAGTCATTTATCAGTCAACTACGTCTACGTTTACATTCTTGTGTTCACCTTGTTATGGTTTCTACTATCGTTCCTTCATTCTTGCTAGCTAACGAGCTTCTCCCACAACCTCAAGTTTCGGCAAGGGCACAGTGACCTTGCCGCTGTTATCCTCGTCTCCTTCTTGCTTCCAGCATGATCTTTGTTAGCTAGCTAACTATCTACAATATCCTCTACATTTCTCCTGCTTGTATCTCAGGCAGATTAATCTGGCTGTGGCCCTTATCCAGGAGCCAGCTTGTTACAAAGCTCTCAACACTGTACCTTTGCATTGGGACTAACTATAATAAAAAATCTCTAGAATTAATACCTTTTCTCCCTAATTCAGCATTACAGGTGAAAATATATGAAGAAGCCCGTGAATATGTTCTTTTAAAAAACGTAGCTTTTTCCATTAGGAATTGGTTCTGTGATGCAGCAGAATGGTCTCAGCTGCACCTGTTGAGATTATTCTCCAGTCTGAAATTGATAACATTAAAAAAAAAAAAAAACAACCCAGAGAGCTTTTAGTTATTGAATAAAATTTCATAGATGCTTTTGTCTAACTTGGCCTGTTTCTGCTTAGTCTTGAAAAGCTACTATATATCTTTTTCTAGGAATGCAAAAGAAGAAGAAAGTCTCCTTGTCAATAAGATGGGAGCACTGAAACTTCAGATGCAGATCCTCAGTTGAGAACTGAGGTTGAGAATGTCTCAAGTTCATAGATACAGGTGTTTAATACGACTTTTCTAGTGTGACAGCTGTGCTATAAAGGATATAAATGCATGCCAGGTAGATATTTCAAAGTTCCTAGATTTGGGAAGATGAAAAAATAGGTTTCAGAAGAAAAAATCTGATCTGCATTCAGGTTTACCAAACTGCTACAATTATTAGAACAGTTTTATTTTCAATAATACAAACACACTTTGCACTCATGTCACTCCCTTAAGGGAGGTGAGAGGGGAAGGGAAGGGAAGGGAAGGGAAGGGAAGGGAAGGGAAGGGAAGGGAAGGGAAGGGAAGGGAAGGTTTTTGTGGGAAGCTGCCAGATGCTTCCCCCTTGTCTCACAGTCAATGCCAGCTGGCTCCAAGATGAGCTCACTGCTGACCAAGACCAAATTCATCAGCAGCTGTGGTAGCTACTTAAGATAACATTTTAGAGAAGGAAAAAGAAGCTACTGAGAAGTAATGGCACCCAGAGAAAAGAACAGTGAGAATATGTGGGAAGAACAGCTCTGTAGGCACTAAGGTCAGTGAAGAAGGAGGGGGAGGAGGTGTTCCAGGCATCAGTGCTGAGATTTCTCTGGGGCAGGTGGTGCAGACCATGTGAGACAGAATGTGACCCTGCAGTCCATGGAGGTTCATAGTGAAGCAGAAATCCAGCTGCAGCCCGTAGAGGATCCCAGTGGATGCCTGAAAGAAGGCTTTGACCTTTGTGAAGCCCACATTGGAGCAGATTTACTGGTAGGGCTTTTGACCCATGGGGGACCCACGCTGGTGCAGCCTGCTCCTGAAGGACTGAACCCATAAAAAGGGACCCACACTGGAGCAGTTCATGAAGAACTGTAACACAAGGGAAGTACTCACATTGGGAAGTTCATGGGAGACTGTAGGGAGCAACCCCACACTGGAGCAGGGGAGGGAACCCCTTGAGGAAGCAGTAGCAGCAAAAACAACCTTTGATGAGCTGACCATATTCCCTCATTCCTATCCCCTTCTCTGCTGGAGGGAGGAGGTAAGGAATCGTGAATAAAGTGAAGCCTTCTCCTTCTGGGAAGAAGGAACAAGAAAGAGAGAGTTCTTTTTAAGATTTGTTTTACTTCTCATTATTCTGCTTTGGTTTTGATTGGTAATAAATTTAACTAACTTCCCTAAGTTGAGTATATTTTGCTTTGGAGATTAATCAGTGAATGATCTCTTAGTCTTTATTTCAACCCATGAATTTTTTGTTATATTTTCTCTCTCTTGTGCAGTTGGAGAAGGAAATAATAGAAAGGCTTTGGTGGGCATGGGATATCCATCCATCCACCCATCCATCCATCCATCCATCCATCCATCCATCCATCCATCCATCCATCCAGGGCTGAGCCACCAAAAATAGGATATTCAAGTTGGAAGGAGACTGTAATAATTATCCAGTCCAACTGACCAGCCACTTCAGAGTCAACCAAAAGTTAAAGCATGCTTTCAAGAACATTGTCCAAGTATCTCTTGAACACCAACAGATACAGGGCTTCTACCACCTTGCTAGATAGTCTGTTCCAGTGTTGGATCACTCTTTCAGTAAGGTTTGCACCAAAACACCCTTGATACAACTTTGATCCATTTGTACATGTCCTATCACTGGATCCCAGAGGAAAGAGCTTAGCACGTCCCTCTCCACCCACTTCCTCAGGGATCTGTAGAGAGCCATGAGCTCAGCCTCAGCCTCCTTTTCTGCAAATGAGGCCAGTCCAGGGTCCTCAGCCACTCCTTAGAGGACATGCAGCCAGCCCTTCCATCAGCTTTGCTGGCCTCCTCTGGACACAGCCAAGGACCAGCACGTCCTTCTCAAATGGAGTGGCCCAGCACAGCTCAGGTCACACCAGTGCTGGATACAGCAAGACAATCTTCTCTCTGACTGTCTGGCTGTGCTGTGTTTGATGTCCCCAGGATGCTGC
This sequence comes from Onychostruthus taczanowskii, assembly GCF_017590055.1. Taxonomy (NCBI): domain Eukaryota; kingdom Metazoa; phylum Chordata; class Aves; order Passeriformes; family Passeridae; genus Onychostruthus; species Onychostruthus taczanowskii. Next base: position 124,233 of record NW_024499718.1, read on the forward strand.
TTGCCCTCGTGGCTCACAGTGAGCCTGCTGCCAGCCAGCAACCCCAGATCCTGCCCTGCAGGGCTGATCTCCAGCTGCTCCCCTCCCAGTTTATACCTGTGTCCAGAGTTACCCCACCCCAGCCACAGAATCCAACATTTGGTCTTGCTAAATTTTATGCCACTGGTGACTGCTCAATGATCCAATCTATATAGATACCCTTCAAGGTCTCTTGGGAGAGTCAGCACCTCCCAGTTTGGTGTCATCAGCCAAACTGTGTGTTCAGCTCCTGCACCCAGATCCCTTATGAAAATATGGAACAAACTACCTCTAGGTCAGGACTGTGAAACATCAGCTTATATTGCCTATCCTTTCCATTACTTCTGTGCATAGATATATGTGTTTTATTTTCATTTAGACCACCAGAAACACCCAATACAATGCTTACTTTGTCTTTTTGCATTGTCTAGAAGGACAGGTTATCAGATTGCATTACAATGGCATAAAAAGATTATGCATTTCTTCTAAAAGTAACTGTAGCATAGACAAATAAACTGCATTTTAATTAATTTGAAGGTGGAAAAAGTGTGCATAAGTTTAAAGTGTGCATAAGTTTATATGACCAGTGTGTTTTGTCATGTAATTGCAGTAGCATTTGCAAACTCCTAGTTGTTCTATCACAGAAGTGGATTTTCAATATCACGGACTGAGAAATGTTGCTTCCATCTGCAAGACCAAAAAGCACCACCCCCTCCCAAAAATCCCAAACAAACAAACAAATGCAACAGTGCTGTTACCAGGGATCTTTGATGGTTCTGGAATTATATTAATGAGCAGAACATTATTAGAGTATTTTTTTGCTATGGCCAGAGACTTCAGTGATAAAAAGTGTAAATGAAACATGAGGTAAAGAGAGATCTAACCATCAATTAGAGTGTCTCCATCTTTTCTTCCTTGTAAGTTATTGTTCTGTGTGTGTGTGTCATTTGGGAGTTAACTAATCAAACAGAATGTGAACTCTCTTTTGTTCTTCACTGTGCTCAGGACCAGATTGCCCTGTTACTGTAAGGAACCCTCCTAGCAGCTGTCTCTTTAAAGAAACAGATAGTACAGAGGATGGCAGCACTGATCTTTTTGAGATTGCTGGGGCTGTTCTCTTGTAGAATACACAGAAGGAACCAGAAATTGTTTCTAACTGATGTTGAATTTGAATGTAGTGACTGGGTCTGCAATAGTAGGGAAGACAATCATATGCAGTTCAGGCTGATCATTACTGTATTTGCTGATGTCTCTGAATAACTTAGATAATCATGAGACTGTCAAGTCATATTTGAGAGGTTTCTGAAGTCTCTGCTTCAGTTTAAGAAGAAAATAAAATGCATCCTATATTAGAAAAATACACTAGAAAATAATATAATGGCATTTATAACAATCAGTACTTTTATTTATTCATTTACATTTAAAATAAAAAGGTAATATCTGTGTAGATCTCTTGGAGTAATGACAAACAATATGATCTATAAATCTCTGCAGTATTGAAATTACCTTTTCAGCAGAAACACAGCTACCCTCCTGTCCTTTTTTCATAGCAGGAAACATTACACTGCTAAACTTAGAATACTGGAGCCCTAAGTAGAAGCTAACATTTTCTCTCCAATGCTTTAATGAAAATCTTTTTGAAATCCTGGTGTTTACTTCTCTATGAAAAAGATTTTTGGGGATGTTTATGGTTAGGTCTTCTATTAGGCATTGGAGACTTTTGTTTCCATGGTTGTTAATAAACAAACAATGAATAGAAGAATGAAAATACATTCAAAATATACCACAACAATCACAGTACACATATGCTATTTTACATTTCAGAAATATTTCAATAATGAAAATTGCACCAAAAAGGGAAAAAACAAAAGTTATATGCATTCATAGGAAATTATGATAATTTTAAGGGGATGAATGAAGGCTTAATTGTTTAGTTGCATATCTGCTATTTTCAAAACACTTCAATTTGTTAAATAAGAAAAGTTTTTCTCCTCATTAGCCTTGTATTGCTCTCTTTCCTCTGACACTGCCTACCTAAACACGCAAGTCAGGGATGAAAAGAAGCACAATCTCTGTTTTAAAGATGGGAAAAATGAAGCACAGAGAGATTACAGAGACAGATGTTACAATGTTACTACAACTCTACTCACTCCTGTGGAAAAAATAATTCCTAAACCTGAGGTATTTCACATGTGCATGCTTAAAAAAGTTAAAATTACAGGTTCTTAGGTTATAGTTCTGATTGCTTAAGATCTCTGAATGGATTGTGAACTGTTACGCTCAAGAAGTCCTAAGTTTTTCACCAGGTTAAAGATGTGCATATTACCCCATAGCATGGTTGTAATTACTAAATGAGAAGAGGAACTAGTTACTGTGCTTGCTTAGACCAGCTCTCGCTTGTGGCTGACCCAGGAGGAAATTGAGACAGAAGGTGAAAGTGGATGTGTCAGGATTACTTGTGGAAACTGCCCTCAGGTGTTATAATAGCTGACTCAGCCCTGAACTCTCCTCAAACACGCAGTGGCCTGTGACTGTGTAGATACTTCTGGCCCCTTTTTTTTGTCCAAATCTTTCTTATGTGTGAATCACAGAAAGGGGAGTGAGTCATAGGAAGTCAGGAGGAAAAACTGTGAAAATGCAGGATATTTGTATTAAAAGATGAGGACTAAAACCTGTTGGGTCCCTTTTGCTCCTGTCCAAGATGGGGAAGAAAGTTGCCATGAAGAATTTCTTACACAGAGGATGTCCTCATCTGTTCAAGGAAACATTTTGAAGTTGACAATATTAACACTAATATTCATATAAATATTAAGAGTAACAAAACCGCCACCAACAACAATAAAATAATAAAAAAAGAAAAAAAAGCTTTTGTCAGGGGAATTAAACATGTGAGCACTAAAGATCTCCTGAACAAAGGCAGGGACAAAAAAGAAAGCCAAAATATTCAGAAAAGCTTCCTAATATGCAGCAGTGTTACCATGGCAACAGGAATTTAAAATTTCTCTATGTGAAGTTGCCCCCTTTTTTACTTTACAAGGTAGTAAAGACAGGGGGCAGCTCTCAGGGCTGATAAGTATTGATAGCAAACTCAAAGAATCTCCTGAAAAGCTTTATAAACCTCTATGATGAGCAGTTTTAATCCATACTGAAAAAAAAGAAACAACCCATTTAATGTTTTTCTGAATCTTTATCAATTTGACATCCTCTGAAAGACACCATAGAATTTATAAAGTAACAATTTCTCTAGATGAGATGCATGATAGGAAGGATTAATTAGCTATGCAGCTCAGTAGAAGTGGAGGGACTAGTCGAGATTTTTTGGATTTAAAGTCTATATAAGTACACATGCCGGTGTGTTTACTGTTGAACATTGTATGCATAGACTAGATTTTTGTGCAATATTTGCCTTTGAAGTGGAAAACCTGTATTATGCACTGTTTATGCACTAACAGAATGAGAGACATAAGACCCCACAACTCGCAGGCGCCGCCCTTGGCAACTCTTTCACATCTTTGGCTGTCTACTGATCAACGCTCTCGCTTGCAGTTGAGCTTAAGAAAACAAAACACCTGCAAATACTGTGTCACAGCCTTTCTGCATAGCTTTAACCAGGACCAGAAGAACATCTGCAAAAGATATGAACAGAGAAACCCTCTCTTATGTTAGCTTCTGAATCTTGATATAGGAGGGTTTTTTTTAGTGTAATCAACCAAGGGGGCGCCTGAAGAAAGAAACTATTTTCTCGACTTGAGATACAAATTTTGACATAAAAAAGACAGAAAGACTTTACTGATTGCAGTGAACCTATACTTGTCATTAAATTTATAGCTTTCTTACCCTTTCAGACATAAATTAGAAAATTAAAATTTGTTCAAATTGAGAAGGAAATTATGTAGTCTGATAGATTCTAGTTCAATTGCAGCAAGCCAGGTGATAGGGCAATTTTTTTCCTGCAGTCTAATAATGTAATTTGTTAATTTATTTGGGAAGTTCCTTACTAACTTCTCAATGGGAACCCCTCTGTTGATGAGCAATGCCGAATCTCACCCTTTTATTTTTCCCCAAAGGATTAAACTCTGCTGACTGACATTCCCTGGTGAGCAAGGCAGTGGTGCCATGTCGCATTAATACATGCCATTCCCTCTGAGACATTTCAGGAACTGTGCATGCTCTTTTGACCTATTGCTCCTATTTGCTTCAGGTGGCTTGAAGGCAAGCATCGTGGAGACAGCAAGGCCATGACCTTGCCTTCTGCAAACCAAAGCACGTGTTACAGGGTGGTAAGAAATATTTTTCCTTGATTCAAGCTGAGCCTGTAAGTATGTGTCTTGTCATGGAATGTGCATGGCAAAAGTGTATGATTTCCTACCTTCCTTCTTCTGAAAAACAATGCATAATGAAACTAGTTTAGAAGACAGGAACATTGGTGATTTCAGATTCTCTGGTTGTTGCTTAATATAGCCTATGGCCTCTAGAGAGCTAAGGAGTTATCTTGCTGGCTCCTGTTATCTCTTGCTATATTTTCGTTTTTCTGTTGTACTTTTCTTGGTGAGAAGAGTGTATCAGAGCTGCCATCAAAATATTACAGTATAGAATTTTCTATATATTCCAGTATAGAAATTTCTTCTTTGGGTACATGGGATAAAAGATGAAAAAAATAGCATAAAATCCCTGTCTTGCTGAGATTCAGGAACAGTCAATATTCAGAAAACTTCCATTTTGCTGTGTCTGGAAATAAGAGAGTTATTTTGCTGGAGCTGCAATGCAATCTTCTGTTAGACCACACCTTTTAAATTAAAGAAAATCCTTTGTCCTGTTTTCTTTTGATTCTGGATATCACCTGTAATTAACATTGTTATATGGTTTTAGAGACAGATTAGAACATTGTATTAGATACAGCCACAACTTTTACCCTAAAAGACTGTTCAATTCCTCTTACAAGAATACCATGGCTAATATTTTCACATTAGGTATGGCATCACTTTGAAAAGCTTGCAGAAAGTTGTAGCAGATGAGGAACCTTTTTTCCCACAGAGCGCAGTGTTTATTTGCTGAACAATTTCTCATTTACTGTGTGCATTGCTAGGCAATGTACCCTTACCACAGACAAAGAGCAGAAAAGGACACTGCAAACAAGTCTTACCTTTGGTTCTTTCTCTTTTTTATTACTACTGCAGGGAGCATAAATACCTTTTTAACGAAGATTTAAAACAAATAAATAAATAAATAAATGTTTTCCATATCACAGATTTTGAGACAGTGAAAGAGGAATTCCTTCCCACAGTAAAAGTATAACTTGCTGCTGGAAATCTATAGACATGTTTAAACCCCCCTAAAATTATCATACAACATTCTTTCCTTTCACACACAGATAAAAAAGTGTTACCCTTCTCATCAACAAAAAAAATTAGTAAACATGACAGTGCTCTTTAATCAAATACTTTAGGAAATAAATGCTCCGTTTGCCTTGTTTTATGCTTAAGTTTAGGTGGCAATGGTCAATGTAACATAGGTTTAGCCAGTTGGGGCATCTTACAAAAAATAAGACTGTTAAGTTAGTTGCAGGTATGGAATTAGGTATTAGGATAATTTGTTGGATTCAAGGAGTGCAAGCCAGCCTCATGGGGCTTCAAAGTCTTAAAGCCCAGATTTAAGCTTTGTTTTTAGGCAATGTTTTTACAATCTCAGGAGAAAAAGTCAAAATGAGAGCAAACGAGGAGCAAAAACAAGGAGCAAAACTATCTCCTTGTCTTTTCTATCTCACTATTTTAAACAAAATTGTTTTAAAATTAAATATTAGAGAATGTTCCCCTAAAATATTTGTTGTTTTGAATAAGACATCTAAACTTGCCTGCTTTGAATAAGGCATCTAAACTTTCCTGCTTGAATGACATAACAAAATTCTTCTTAGCATCAATGGAGTTACTTGATAGCTGTGACTGCTTATAATGGGTATTCTGGGACTGATCTTCTCCTTACGTCTTGAGATAATAAAAAACAAAAGAGACGACCTTCTTGTCAGAAGTTGAAAAAGCACCTGGATTTCAAAGACTCATTTGATATAAAGATTTTACAACAAATAATCCCTAAAAAATATTATATTTATTAATTAACTGTGGTCAATGTGTTCCTAAATTCAGAAGTTCTGTTCATGAAAAAAACACATCAAAAATATTTTGAAAATTGAGATGACAAAAGAGGAAACTATCCTGGTCAAATTGCAGCACGGAAGCTGAAGTCTCCATAATATACCCAGACAACAGCCTAAAGGTACCTGTGGCCATTACAAAAAACATCATTTGAACAAAAAAACCAAAACCAAACAAAAAAACCCAAACCAAACCCCCCCAAAAACCCACAAAACCCCCCTTCCCCCCCAAAAAAAAACCCCAAACAAAATAATAATAACAAATAAAAGTTCTGAAAATGTATTCAGTCTATGAAGCTGTTTCAAAAAAACAGGTTCATGATGATGAGGACCCTTCAGTGCACCTAAACATCAGTAATGACTCCAGCTATAAACCATACAAGAAACAAAGGAAACTTTGTACAAGTTTCCAGCATTTCCACCAATACAATACCACCAATAAACTTTGCTATCAGTTTCAATTACCTCAAGGAAATGGTGAATAAAAATATTTTAAAAGGTGTTAGCAGTCAAAAGGTTTCCAGATATTGGACCATTCAAAACTCCCTGAGATAAACATCTGTAAAAGGTAATTCTATAAGCAGCAACAGGAAAAAAAGATTAAAGCACAACCAAAAAACAACCCAGAACTCATCCCCGAAACCAGTTCATTTGTATTAATAGGAAAAGTTTAATTTCTTGAAGAATAGATATAAAATTTGGTTTGATAAAAAAACAAACAGTGCCTTAAAAAAGCTTGCTCATTCTGAGTTAAGAAAGAAAAAAATACTGCCTAAAAAAATAGAGTAGCTAGGGACATTTTTTGAAGAACATTTAGCCCACCTTGTAAGGACCTATCCTGTTGAACACCTCAGGGAATAAGCCATCTTTAGAAAGACACATATTAAACCAATGAACACAAAACATAAAATGTATTAAAAAAAGATTTTGTTTGCAATAGTAAAACCAAACTGTCACAGTATAATGCATCTCAACATTCTTCACTAACACATGTCTTACAGCATCGGATTAGGGGTCTTCTCTGTCCTTGGGGGGATTAAAGGACCAATTAGGTTTTAATAATAATTTTGAACCTACATTAAATTACTCCTAAGACACTTTGAGGTTCTTCTTTGTAAAGCCAGCAAAGATGTCGCTGTACTTCCCACCTCATTATCCTGAAATATTTATTCGGAATATCAGCCCTCATTTCAGCAATGAACGTTAGTAAGCAGGTCTGTACCAGAACAAACTCAAAACAGATCAGAGATTGAGTTTGAAGTGCAGTATGAATAATGGAGCTTTTCTTCTCTGGTGACTCTGAGTTGGCACAGGCAGACAGCTGGGAGAACCACAAACCCCTGGCTAAAACACAAAGAGCAAACTTATTTCTGTTACCTTGATAACTGGGGGATCCCCAAAGCAGCAGTCGGGAAGGGACACGCAAGCGGAGACACTGACATGGCTAAACTTGGTCTGTGCTAGAGAACCACCAGTCTGCTTTTCACACAGGTTTATCAAGGATTATTTCCAGCTGCAAGGTCACCTGAGCATATTTTCAATCCTCCTACCAGTTTTCTGCTTATCCCCACATTCTTTTTCTTTGGCTTAAACCATTTGCTGAATTCTATTTCAGCTTTAAGAGAATTTCATCTACTTCCCTAACACATTTTTAATTCTGTGACTCCAAAACTGTTGATCCCATAATGTTACTGATTACTGATTAGTGGTAGAGCTACAAAGAGGAAGCATTCTGATCAGTTGACCTGTGCCTGGTTAATCCAGATTCATGATGATGCTCAAACATTTATTGACCTTCTTGATTGCTGAGAGAAATGCTATTCCTTGTTTCAGATGTACTTCCTTCCCACGTGCATACAATTTACTTTACAGCTGGTAATTTTCACTTTAATTTCTGATTTTTCAAGTTTGCACAATGGTCACAAAGAATTGTGAAAAACAGAACTGCTCTTTCTCTGTCATCTTCAGTCAGCACCCTTCTGTTTTGGAAATAATTGAGTTAAGAGTCCCTTAGCTTTTTTCTTATGAAGCACAAAGTACTTGTTTCTCAGTCCTGCTCCCTACTAGGGTGTGGCCCACTGCACAGTCCCACTGGATAACTCAGGACCTTGGGAAATCTCCAGTCTAGCTACTGCCAGGAGCAAGCTCAGCCATGAGGTAACACCTGGGCTCAGGGCTTTGTCCTGCGGGGGCTGGAAACCTTACCAGGAAGGAGTTGGCCCTGTTCCCACTGCCCTTATGGGAAAAAAAAATCTCTATCTCTCATCTGTCTGACCTTGCTCAGCCTCTCCACACAGTCTCTCCCAGCTCCACTGGCATTGCTGCCAGGTGGGCAGAGCCCCAGTGCTCCTGCCTCAGTTGTGTGTGGGTCCTTTTGTCCCCTTCCTCACCCTGTCCTGGCCCATCTGAGGAGGGCATCAGGATTAGGTGGAGTATTACACTCTTCCTGGCAGTGACAAAGGTCTTTAGAACCTGATGGGCTTTCCTAAAAGCAGAAGGTTGGAGAACTCATTCTATACTTCTAATTTTCTGCATGTTCAAGTACACATGCACGAATGAGAAGTACTAATTTTTTTCCCTTCGTTGCCCTTAGTTGCTCTCCTAATTTGCTCTCCTCTCTTTCAAAGTATTTCTATGTCATATGTTTCTGAGATTCTCCCAGCATTTCTCTTTTCTCTACTATTTGATCTTACCTCCTATTTTTTTCTATTACCTCTTTAGTGACAGCAGTTTGCTTTCACAAAATGACAATTAAAAACAACCTCCTTAGAGTCTGCAATTTTCATCCCTAAATTTCTCTTTCTCTTCTCATTCCCATTTGAAAGCTACATAATTTAATTTTCAGTGCCACCTCTGAATGCCTGAATTTTTTTCCCAGAGAGCTGAAACATTTTCCTCATCTCTGAGATATAGTCTCTATAACCTGTATTTGACTCCTAATGAGAAATCAGACACTGTGAAATTATAAAAAATGTTGAAAAGAGAATGGCATACCTTATTAAGCCCCTAATTTCTATTCCATTCCAGGGAATTTATCACCTACGTCTTTTATAGTCTTTCAACTGTTAGGGGAATAGTTGTTGTTACAGCATAAAATCTGGAGCAGGGATAAGAAGTTGAACACTTGAATCTTGTAAAGAGTCACCTGAAAGACATGAAAAAATACCTGAAAAGATGTATTTTCTCGATCATGCACAACAACTTATGAAACATTGTCTGTGTTTCTGTGCTGATTTTGGCTGGGGTAAAATTACTTTTCTTCACAGTGACTACTGCAGGGCTGTGTTTTGGATTTGTGCTGGACACAGGACTGATAATGTAGAGATGCTTTTGTTATTGCTGAGCAGAGTTTACACAGAGCCAAGGCTTTTTCTGCTTTTTTGTCCTACTATGGTGGTAGGGAGTTTGGGGGTGTTTGGTAGGGAGGAGGCACAACTCCCTACCAATTATCCCCAATGATCAAAAGGATATTACAAAGTGGGGGCAGAAGAGGGAAGAGGTGCACATTTGGAATGAAGATGTTTGTCTGCCCAGGTCACTGTTATAGCTGATAGGACCTTGCTCTCCTGGAGATGGCTGAACACCTGCCTGCTCATGGGAAATTGAATGAATGAATTCCTTGTTTTGGGAAACAGTGAAGGAACTCCTTGTTTTGCTTTGGCTACATATCTGGCATTTGCTTTTCTTATGAATCTTTTTATCTCAACCCATGAGTTTTCTGGCTTTTACACTTCTGATTCTCTCCCCAGTCCCACTCGTGGGGGACTGACTGAGCAGATGCTGGGGCTTGGCTGCTGGCTGTTGGGAAATCCCGACAATTTCCTATCAGTTATGATCTATCTATTCAGAGAAGTGAGTTTGTAAGTTTCTTTGCCAGAACTCTGAGCCTCAGCAGCTCCAACTGCAATACCTTGAAACAGATTTCAGGCTATTTCAATTGTAAACCCCTGTTCTCAGAGAAAGTATGGTAAAGTAATTAAGCATTTCTCATGCATAACAGTTTTCACTAATTTAAGAGAAAATTACCTGGTTTGCCACTCTTAAATAAATATTCATCCTCTTTTTTTAAACCACAACTACAATGTTCTTCCAGTTTTGTGTGATTTTCTATGAGGAGATGGACAAAAAGGAAAACAGGAGGGAATGTTGAGTGACCCAGGATTTCTTGTATTTCAGATGTTTTTGTTATTTGAGTGAAAGGCCCATTACTTTTGAAGGGAACAGCAAATAAATTGACTAAATTTTGTAGGCCTCTTTATATAGCAACATAAAAGGCAATTTTTATTTTAGGTTTATTACATAAGTTTCTGGATGTGTCTCTTGAACTTTTAAATTAAATTACTCCTCAACGACAATTTTCAGCCTCTCAATATCATAGAATCAAAGATGGGCTTGAGCTGGAAATGATCTTTAAGAGACCATCCAGTTCCATCCCCTGGCCAGGCATGGGCAGGGGTCAGGTTGCTGAGAGCCCTAGACGGCCTGGTCTTGAACAGTTCCAGGGATGGGACATGCACAACTTCTCTGTGCAACCTGTGCTAGTGCTTCACCACTCATACAGTGAAGAATTTCTTCCTTAAAGCAGTCTAAATGTACTGCTTTGTCAGTTTGAAGCCATTCTTGTCCTATCACTACATGTTCTTGTAAAAAAGCCTCTCCAGGTTTCTTGTAGCCCACTTCAGATACTGGAAAGTGTAAGAAAAGAGAAAAGCCTTCTTTTCTCAAGACTAAGCAGCCTCAATTATTTTAGCTGATCTTTATAAGACAGCCTGTCTTCACAATTCTGTATGCTATTTTTCTGCCATGGAAGTAAATACGAACACTGCAAATAACTAAATGTGTAATTATTATTTATTTATTTGCAAGACATGGGTTGCAATTCCTATGTTGCAGACATGCTTGGAGCAAAATTAACTGGTGTTTCTGGACTATTCTGGCCTGTAGCACAGTCTTTACTGTTTCAGAAAGGATGCTACAGCAAGCACCATGGGAGGAGAGAAGCAGAATTTAGACGGGGGAGGGGTTTGCCTTTGATAATGAAGTGATCCTGCCAGTGGGAGTGGGAAAGACAGTCCTCCATATATAAGATTTGTAGAGAAAAGACTGCAAAACTAAAAGATCACGCTCAAGAGTGCTTGAGAAAATAGCTTCATCTTTTCAATTGTTCCTCCTACACAATACCTACAGCTGGTATGAGTCTGTTTTTAGCAAAACTGTGTCATAGAAAATCTATTATTTTATGTGTAATTAATGATACCTTTAATCAAAATACCTGCTTATCATAGATAAGTTTTCAGTTCTGAGGACCTGTGTTTTCTGAAGGATTAAAAGATCTTTGAAAATGTTTTTATGTGATGAAAATATTTATATATTATCCTTCCATATAATATTTTCCCCTCCTTTTCTTTGGTCATTATATCCTATGAAAATATTTTTTTTCTGGCATTTGGCATTTCTTTTCCAAGTTGTATATTATAATATGCTATCCTTTCCAATTATGTTTTTGCCATCTTTCTTCCATTGTTGTAGTTAAATCAGAAGTTGGTCTTTGTATTTTTAAAGATTTTTTGCTGTTTTCCTTGACCTTTTATGCTTCTGCTGTATAATACTGGCCTGTAAACATTTTTGATGCTTTTAATGTTTTTTTCTGTGTTTCATAATTATCTTCAAAATTTGGATGTTTGGATTAATGCTTCCATCTCATAATTATCTTTAGACACTATTTATGTGGAATTGAGGACAAATTAAATTCTTGCAACTTCTGAGTAGTTGTTTTTCCGTACTATAAATGTCATGTTGTTCATGCAATTGTGTAAAGGGAAGTTCTTGTTGTAGGTCTATTAGTGCAAACAACCACATAAGTACAAACAATTTCTTCTATTCTCACCCTGCTTTGTCACAACTCAGGCCTATTATTCACCTCAACTGCAAAAAATTGCAATCAGATTCAGTAGCTTTTGGAGTGGACTTTGGAAATTAAGTGGCCACTAGCTGTGGTCTGTGAATCAAGATGTCCCTAGTTGTGATTTGTGGTGGAACAGATAAAGATATTCCACAGCAGAAGATGGGATGTTGTCAAATGACAATAACACCCAATTTTAAATATGACCCAACCTAGAGAGAGACAGAACACAGTTGTGAAATGCAATTAGGAATAGGAAACCTTATATGATTCAATTATATGACTGTCCTTACTTTTCATAATCTCAAAACTTGGAAGTCCTCCTGCAATTCTAAATTACTGACTACCAGCACAGTTTCTTTCCTATCAGTCATATGAGTCACTGTGTTGCCATTATGTTAAATATATTATAGAGTCAGTAGGTAAATGTCCTATTTGATTATTTGTGTCATGTGCTTAGGGCTCATATTTTTTATTCTATAGTGAAAGAGGTTTAATACATAGCACTGAGGTTGGTAAGAGTTATAACACTACTCTGCTTTTAAATGAATATTCCTATGTAATTCCTTAAATTTGAAAAGTAAATCACATATACCATAATTTTTCAGTGTAAAATTTGTAATTTTTCACCTTTGTAAGACAGAAAATTTATCAATAAATAACACCCAACTAATTTTGAAAATTAGGTATTTGATCATAGTCTTAGGTGAAATGGTCATGAAAGAGCTACCTGTTAATTGATCTTTCTAGGGAAGGTTAGTAAGTTTGGATTCTGGACTTCTTGCCTTACCTGTTTGGGTACTGCTCTGGGCAGCTGGGCATAGCATTTGTGCCTAGCACAGCATGCTATTTCATTAACAAATACAATCTGAATCATCCCTTGATGAAAGGCATCACAGCATTATACTGAGATGTCTGTGGAGTAGAGAGTAATAAAAAGTATGTTTCAAAGCCTTTATAGGAACAATGCTGTATTTCCTCAGATCATTAATTCCTTATCTGGTGTATGCATGCCTTCTAACCAGCCTCTTGTTTACTTAACATTCATCAGTTTTAGTTTCTGCACTGCACTCTTGCAGTCTATACTTGCAGATTAAAATTGCTCTGTTTACTGAGTTCCAGGAAAAGCAAACGTATTTGTTGAGAAAGGGAAAAGAAAATTGCCATATAATTTTTATATTTAGAGCTGGGATTCTGACAGAAATGTAATGAACACAAACTTCATGCCAAGTTGTCAAGGCAGCTCTATTCTCCTCTTGACAATCACAGTTCTGCAAAAGATTTAATTCTTTCCTGGTGTTCTTTGTCATAAGAATAGGAAAGTTATGATTGTTGTAATTTACTCAACATTTATTGCATCATTATAGATGGTATGTTTCTCAAATAGCTGTCCCACCATGGGCTTCTCAGATGGCCATCAAACAAGACATCTATTTGTCCATTTTGGTGTGATTTTTGTGCTATTTGCTTATGCTCACTATGAACTGCAAACTATTTTTTTTGTGAATAGCTTAACACCTGCACTAATAGTGACTTAGAGATTCAGATTGTGAACAGCTAATCATACAGCTCCTGTATGGACTTCATGTATAAGCCAAGTATCAAACTTGTGTACTGATTTGCTAACCTTCTGGATTGTATATTAGTACTGTCAATAGTTATTTCTGTCATATGAAGTGTAATTATGGATCCTTGGGTATTTAAGCAATAAGAAAATGCATCTTAGCACCCATTTTACATGATAAAATTTCAAAATATTCTAAATCTCATGCCTATAGTCCTCAAAAAAGGACGGTTTTTATACCTAACCTTTTTTTAAAACTTTTTCATTCTATTTGTGAATGGTAATGAATTAAAGGTTGCAGAACATCACAACTCATAGCCATTCTTAAAAAGGAGAAAGAAGAGGTTGCTGCTTCTGCTAGGATATGATTGGCTTGGTAATTTTTACATAGATTTAATGCTGAGCTGGTATTTTTGAGGTGATTTTAAACTTACTGTCTTTCAAGACAAAACTCATTAAGTTCTTTAATAATTGGTAGCAAATAATCAGAATTATATGAAAGATTACATTAACAGTTAGTTTATGTTCTCCTGGCTTTTAATTACAACTAATGAGATTATATCTAACGAGCAAACAGTCTTGACATGTGAAGAAGCTTGTGTTGTTCTGCCTTGCACACTGAGTCAGGGCTCTGCTGACTTTCTTACTCTTTCATTACTGCTGAGGCTAAAAATTGGCTGTTCAGAGAGCTCTCAGGATGTCAGCAATCACGTCTACCCTCCCACTGAAGGTGAGTGCAACCACAAGAATTGGAACTAAGAACTGAAATACTCAGACAAAACTATGGGTTTTGAGATTCATTTCAGCTGAGAACCACTAACTTCCAAATAATATTCTGTTATGCAATTAAGATCAGTTAGTCTTTTAACTTTTTTCTGTGTAACCCAATATTTCATGAATGGACTTTTCCCTCCCCCCACCTTTTTTTTTAGTGGGTGGCATGGTGACATGGTGTGATTTAGATACTGGTATATAAATCTTGAATCTTGTATGACTTCTGTCAAGGTCATGTCATGGTCAGTGTTAGAGAATTTGGGAAAGAGAGGCATGAATTTAATTTAAAGAATAGCAAAGAATATACAGAATTTTACTAATGAATAATTTCTTGAGGTATATAATGAAAAATTAAACTTCTATTGTAATATAAACTTTAATTTTTAAAAATCAATACAGAGATCTACAAGCCGAAGAAATGTGTCTTGTTTAGGTAAGAAAACAGAGGGGCGGATAGTGGAAAAAGTAGAATAGTTTAACCTCATAAGATAAAAATGGCTTTTTCTAGAGACACTTTTGTATTGTTTGTTAATAATGCTAACATGGAAGGTAGACATTTTTCCAGTTTGAATGTGTGTGACCACTATTGATGAAATGTAACTATAGAAAAACTTGCATTTTCTGATAACATCAAATACTGGTTTGCAAAGAAAGTGTATCTTGACCATTAAACAAATCACTTCTCTCACGCTTTGTACAATAGCTGTATTTTACTAACAACTGATTTACTGATTTAAGTGCTGATTTTCCATTTATGCATGATTGTTGCTGTAATTACAATGAATTATATCTTGTATGAGGAGATATGTACCCAAACATTAGCATTTAAATTAGGTTATCAGCATAATAATATGGGGGGTTTTTTTGATAAAAAACCCAAATAAAAAACCCAAACCCAAACAAATATACTCTGCCATTGAGACATCATCTTTTTGCTCTCTCATTCTGTCACCACTTTTTCTCTCATTCTCTAGAATGAACTGACATGGTTTTTAAACATATCCTTGAAAACTCTCTTGTTCCCTTCTACTTTAATGTATAAACATATGAAAAATCCTTGGTAAGGTATTTTAATGCCTTTAATTTTCCATCACTTCTGCCTTCTGACAGGGTTGAATATTTTATTCAAGAATTGCTCATTTAATCAAATGTTAATATTAAAAAAATCCCCAAAACTGTTTCCTAGAATGATGATTCTGTATAACTGATGTTAAGCTATTTTGGGTCAAATTCTGCCACCACTGCAAATACAAATAATCTCTGTCAAGGTCATAGTATGGTGTATTTGATTCTCTTCCAGATCTCCTCTTCCTGACTGGAGCTTTTTCATGCTTTTGGAGTAGAGCAGTTTACCTGGCCTCATTTTAAGGGTCTGTGTATCAGCCCTGATCACAAATCATGCCTAATAGGGCTTGGATATCTGTTTTGAAATGGAAATCTACTTTCAGGCTTGTGACATCCTTTCTAGAGCAAGTGTGGTGACAATAGAGTAACAAAGATTTTCTATTCAGCAAGAAGAAAATCAAACAGACTTTCTTCCAGCTTTTTGTTATGTTAGTTCTGTAGTGGACTAAATCTTGTCCTTTTCGTTGTCTGAAAAGCTCAAGAAGATAAAACTCATTATTACTTACCTCCATTTTCAGGGCTGGTGCTGTTATCCTCTGCTCTGAGAAGATATTTTTAAAGACCTTTCTGTCCTCTGGACTCTCTCTCCCCCCGTTTCCTTTTAGTAAGTGTGGCGTCTATTTGCTAGAAGAGAGGCCAGGCACTGCTTCCACCAGCAGTCTAGAATACTTTTCTTTCCTTAAAATCCAGTGATGATAAAGGTGAGTGTGCACTTAACACACAAAAAACCTCTCCTCTTTCCAGAAAAGGTGGCAGTATCCTTACATCAGTCCAAGACATCCAACTCCTTTCAGGACACTGTGCATAAACCTTGTTTAGGTCCACGTCCTGGGAGTAATTTTTGGTTAATTCCCAGCCTCATGCTCTGTTTTTTGCCAGAACAGGAGTGGTCAAATTCTCTGAGCATGCAAAGGGCTCATTGACTCTGTTTTGTCCCAGTTTCTGTCTGTTATGGCAGAAACTGCTGGCAGTGCTGGGCAATTGGATAACCTGCTTCCCATTTTAGTACAATCTATAAGTGGCTGTGCAGCTGGATATCCTAAAGCAGGCACTAAAGTATTTGCTTAGGACTGGCCTTTCAGTTGAGTGACTATTCAATTCTGTATGACTTGGCTAAGCATGTTTACCAGAGAAAACATGTCTGGTTTCTATTTTCTCTGGTTTACCAGAGAAAACATGTCCTGGCTGGCCCAGGGAAACTTTAGGTCTCAGATCTGGGACTTACAATGCTTATTTCACAAAACTGGTATTTGTATCTGTCTCTTTTAGCCCATTTTTCAAAATTGCCATGTGTATGATGAAAAACAGGTGTTGATCGATCTAAAGGGACAGTATGTCTGAAGATATATAGGTTACCAAAAAAGCCAATTTAAATTTCTGTGTTACACATATTATTCAAAGGAGGGAAGAAAAGCTGAAGTTGCAAACTAGTTCTAGTGTTGCTACTGGAATTGCAGATGCATGAGTCATGAATCAGACTAGATAAGCAGATCTCATTGCATTGGCAGAGAAAGCAATACTCCAGAAGGGGAAAGAAAAAGCCTCAGCACTATTTCATATTGTACTGAATTTCTAAATGACACTTATAATCTCTTCAAACTTTTCCAGTGCTGCCAGTGGAGGTATAAGACATCAAAGCTGAGTAAAAATTTAATTTATTCACCTGTGATATCAAATGAGGAGATCATTGAAACTTATGAAATCATTAGGAGATGTGTTTTCAGGCAGTGTGATATGTATATATATATAAAAGTGCAGGTACTTGCTCGAAATTTCACATTCAGATGCTTGCCCTCTTCTAACACTGCACTGGCTTCACTAATATCCTCCCTTTTATGTAGTTATTTCTGAGCATGGAAAGCAAAATATGCACACTATCTAAATAACATGTGTGTGCGTGTGTATATATATATATATGTACATTTATAGAAAACCTTATTAAGAACAATATGATACCTTGGATTTTCAAGACAGTTGTGAAATATATGATTTAATTTATAAATAAGCTTTAAATGGTCCAACACAAGGAAGTAATTTCTCGGGATCTTCTCCTGGTGGGGAGCCCACCCAGGGACGCCAGTTCTTGGGATTTTCTCCTCTCTGGTGGTGAGATGAGGTGCCCACCTTTCG
The DNA here is from genome assembly GCF_017590055.1 of Onychostruthus taczanowskii. Taxonomy (NCBI): domain Eukaryota; kingdom Metazoa; phylum Chordata; class Aves; order Passeriformes; family Passeridae; genus Onychostruthus; species Onychostruthus taczanowskii. Next base: position 141,894 of record NW_024499718.1, read on the forward strand.
TGGCCCACCCAGGGACATCAGTTCTCAGGATCTCCTCTGGTCTGGTCTGGTTGGTGTGATTGGGAAGATCCCGAGGTGTGTCTCTGTTAAAAATCTCTTTTCCCCAACCCAGCAGCCAAAGAAGGAATCGAGAAATCTTTGGTCCATGTTCTCAAGGGTGTTTATTATTTCTTTATCTCAAACATTTTCTGTCTGTCCTGCCAAGGTCTGTTCTGCAGGTCAGTCTGAGCCACACTCTCCGCCTCTCGGGCTGGTGCTATCTTTTATACTAAAAACTACGTATACTATGTTTACAATTATGTTCCAATACCTATCACCTATGTTCGGAAACGACTTTCTACTCTAAACCAGTCTGTGAATGCCAACATCATCCTGAACATGGATGCCAGGGAGAAGAAGGAAGAAGGACAGGGCACGCCCAAATCCCCCCATCTTGGAACCCCTGACCCCCATGTACAGAATTCCAAACCTGCCTGTACAAGGTTCAAAACCCCCCCTGTACAATGTTCCAAAATTTTTCCCTTCACCCTGTGATTGCTACTACTATGCTACTTAAACTTTTGTGACCTGTAATTCTTCATATAAAGTTGGTAATTTGCTCCATGGGTTGAGATCGAATTTCCAGGTGTCTTTGGCTTCCTGCCAGGGTCTCCGAACCCCAGCCAGGGCATCCAGAGAGATGTCCTGGGTTCTGACAGTAATTCATCGAAAACCTAGCACCCTTTTGGTATGCTCAGCAAGAACATCCACTGCTCCTCAGCTCAAAGAGTGTTTTTTGTATTGAAAAGTGACAAGTTTTCATAGGTAGCAGATTTCATGAATTCCACCTAAAAGGAAAAATTAAGAGAGGCAGGCAACAATATGTGGATGGTCTTCATTTTACTTACCTGTATGTTTTCTCTAATATTTGCCTAAGGCATCTCTTCTTTATGTTCTTCAGCAGATTTTAGAGGTTTCTGATTTTATCTGTTGCTGAGAAAAAAGGTTATATGTGGAATTTTCCCTATCTTGAATTGAATTTTCTGTGAAAATTTATCTTTCTTTTGGTAAGACAAATATGTTGTATTCTGCAAACTTTATATTGACATTTGAAAGTAGTATTTGGTATTCTATGAAAAATAAGTGACAACAATTCATGCTGCAGTATATTCATGCTGTTTGGTCATTAAAATAATGAGCTGTTTTCAAGATTCCAGTTGATATTTTAATTGCAGGACTTAGGATTTTTGATTGTAGAAAACACTATTCAGTGTAAATGATAACTGACTGGCATTGTATTATGATGGGATCAGAAAATACAGCAGGTTGAAAAGGGGGACTTCAGTGATTTCCAGCAGAAGGAATTCAGTGATGGTAATTTATGCCAGTTGGTGATTGGCTTAATATTTTTAATGCATCTTTCTTTTATTTCCCGTGTTATCAGCTCAGGGTTTGTTTTATTAAGAACCAGCTAAAATCACACTGTGCATACATGAGAGATTTTGTTATGTATATAGTATTGCAGAGAGTGGACCAAAAGATATTAGGAGATTTCATAATGAGACTGGAATGTAGATTAGTACTTTTTACTTCTCTTTCAATATTTTTACTGGAGTTTGAAGACCTTCAGAAGTGAATGTAAGCTACTTGTTCTTTGAAAAGTGTCGGGGTCCGCTGTTTTGTGTCTCTGCCCCGACACGGGGAAAGGTGGTTCTGGGCGGCCGCGATTGCGAAGGATGAGCCTGGACTCTTAGATTTTCGGTCTTCAGTTCACTGTGTTAAACAAGACATGGATGTCATTTAAAAATGGGAAAATCAAGGCCCAAAGAAGAAGTAACTGGGGGTTATTGAGGAAACAAAGACCAGAAAGGTATGCAGTTGGAATGTAGTTATGCAATTTTTTATTTCAAACCTTTGAAAGGTCAGACCTTTGCTCTTAACCATACAATCCACCCTTATTCACATGGCACATGAGTTCCTTGAGAAAAGATTTGGAAACAGTCATTAAACTGAGTTGATAAGGCTTAGGAGGACTTGACATATAAAGTAACATTAAAATTACATTTTGTGGCACTACTGTAAGCTGCTTTTCAGGAATTTGCCGCTGACCCAGGAGTTCAGGTATTTCAGCAATTTTTCTACATACTTCCAAGAAATTGAATGGTGTTGAGAGTAAGAGAAGCTGGCAGTGTGGGAGACAGAAATGACACTACTGTACTAAAAAGCAGATTTTTAAAATTCTTAGAGTATTTCTCTATAGTTGAAAATCTGAGTTTCATAACACAACAGTTTTTTGTTCTGCCTGCTGATGATCAAGCTAGTTTTGTACCTAGGTAAGATAAACAGGATATTGAGGTACCGTGGTCGGCTGTGCTTAGGTTATTGCCCATTTCCTTTGGATGTCTGCAGTTAAATACATAAGAAAAAATATACCTCTTTCTTGTGTAGATGAATCATGTTGTGCTTAAAAAGATATATTAATGAAACTACCTTCCTCAAAACCAACTAGTAAACATAAATAAATAGCCTCAAGAACTCACCAGCTGCTGATGTTGCCAAAGGGAAAAGAAATTATATTCACTTTAGCTGAGCACAGGATTATGCTCTGAATAAATCACCTTTCAAACCACCATTTTTTTCTGACATGACTGTCAGGAAAAACAGAGAAAAACTTTTAAAGAAAAAATTAACTTGCACTTACCCTTTGACAACAGTGTGCATTACAGTGATTGAACTTCATTAAGAGAATTGTTTGCCAGCCCTATTTATCTTTCTTTTGACAGCTCTGGCATAAATATTTAATTTAATTTATGTTCCAAATTAAAAAAAAGTCTCTATAAAGATAGAGTAGTACATGTCCACTGTGAAAAAAATGGTTCTTATATACTGCTGTGCCATTCACAGTGAAACATCTCTGTATGAAAGCTGACTGTTCCCTTGTACCCTGAAGATTTAACTGTTTCATAGGTGGGCTGAAGGACAAAGCCTGGAGAAAATGCATCAAAAAGTGAAAGAGATGCCTATCATTGAAAGCTTTTTCTTCATGCAAGGATGTTTTTCTTGTTTTTAACATGATATTTCTCTACATTTGCTACATTATTTCAAAAGCAGACAGAAAAAAAGATCATTTTCTGTCTAAACTTGGGGGCAAATGTATCCCTAATACAAGACCAGGGATGGTAATGAATGTCATTAATAGGTCACTCAGGTTGAGGTACCTGAGTCCCAGGAGCAGTAACTAAGTACCTATTTTCGAGGGCTTTTCTTGTACATAATGACATTGGATTCATGCTGGTTTGTCCTAAATAGCACTGAAATCTCCAATAGCAACTTCTATGTATTTAAAATTATTTAAAAATCTATAATATGAAAATTCTGCAGTTCAAATCCAGTGTTCAAATCCTGAGTTCTGTGTGTGTACAGGACTCTATCTCATACAGTTTTTCTGCCAGTTTTCTTTTAACATTTTAAGTAAAATCATAATTTTAATTCATTATGACTGTTCCTTGTGACATATTAGGGATATGAACCTGAGGCATCAGAAGAATGAAAATTCAACAGCCCTGATAATGAGGACAGAGTAGAAATGGTTTTACTTCAGAAACCTGGAGATATCCCCTCAGGACCTGAAGGAAAACTACAAGAAAGGTGGAAAGGGACTATTTACAAGGACATGAAGTGACAGGATAAGGGGAAATTACTTCAAATGTAAAATAGGAAATATAGATATTAGATATTAGGAAAAAAAGTCCTCTGCTGTGAAGGTGGAGAGGCACAGGAACTGGTTGTCCAGAGAAGTTGTGGATGCCCCATCCCTGGAACGCCAATTTGGATGCAGCTCTGAGAAACCTAGGAAAGTGGAAGGTGGCCCTGCCCATGGCAGGGGAGTTGGAAAGAGGTCATCTTCAAAGTCCCTTCCAACACTGGCCATTCTATGATTCTGTTATCTTTCTCAGGTTGCACTGAATATGATACCTCTAAGGTTTGTGAATGAATGTTCACTTCTGAACACAGCAAGTGGAATACTCAGACACATTGTATTATAACCTGGATGTTCTTATTTAGTGAGACACCTCAATGCTAGAAGTAAATGCTAAGTCATCTGAGCTGAGTTCTCTGAACATTTTCCTCTGATCTTACTGTAGCACTAAAGAAATGAGGATAGAGAAAATAAATGTTTTCAAAAGTGAGAATCAATGCAATGCACAGTTCCACTTGGTTTCTTAATGGTTCTCAAGTGCCCAAGAGACATTTTCACAGCCTGCTATTTTTAGTAATTAAAGAAATCAACAACATATTATTTTCAGAAGTAGCACCTATTTATTTTATTATAGATTTTATTTCTATTCTTCTTCCTTCATGTGCTGTTTAATGTTTTTCCATGAGAGAAAGCAAAAGTATTCTTCTATTTGTATGGAAAAAGACATTACAAAGGAGTCTTTTGTGCCCAGAAGAGTTAATTAACTGTCAGTTTCCCATCAATATACAGTAATCTTCACATGATTATTTTAATGGATGTAATGCATGCAGAGTAATTCAAAACAAATTTTTGTCTGCTTCAGATAATTAAACTCCTCATCTGGATTAGTACTAGTATTTATTTTCAGTGTACATTGAGTTTAACTGAGAAGTTTTATAGTCTGAAAATCCTTAAATTTTAAAGAATTATCTTGTGCATATTTGACATCAACAGCCATCTAGTGGTTTTGGGTACTAGCTCTTTCATACAGGAAACTCATGATGAAGTTAAAACTGAATTCCAAACCTGCCTGTACAAGGTTCAAAACCACCCCTGTACAGTGTAATTCTCCTTCATTCCTTCTACTGGGTGAAATGTGACAATCCAATAAGCTTTCAGAATTCCAGTTTTAACTGGAAGATGTTTTCTCAAAATGTGTTCAAACAATTTTCAAGGTACATGTGACAAATTTTAATAGGTTCATTTAATAAATCTGAATGAATAAGTTAATGTGTGGGCCAATTAAGATCAGCTATCAGTGTAAAAGTTAATGCCTTGCCATATTTTCAGGATGACTTCATGTCCCCCTTTAAAATGACTACTTTGTGATGGTGAGCACCTCAATTTTAACAGAAGAGTGGGTGCCTAACTTCCAAAACTCATTCTAGGATAAGTCAGAAATAATAAGAATTCACTAGGACTCTTATATCAAGGCTGAAAGATAATTTTCTATGTGAGTTGCTGACTGTTGTCTGACTACAGAACAAACAACATTTTTTGAGTAATTGGAGAATAAGAAAACACGTATGTATGTTTCTCAGTAAAATCTGAATTTCATGTCAAGATTTACACTGTCTTTTTAAAAATTTTATTTTCCATTAACATATAAGCAATCAGATTCCTTTTAACTCAGAGTTTTGAGAATTAGCTTTAATCATATTTTGTCTACTAAATAGCTCACCATTTCCCTGTCTTGCTGCCACACTGTCTTCCTTGTCAAAGCAGCAAGACCAAGTTCACTCTTTCAAAAGGATCCTTTTGTAAGGCATCATGCTGAGGACAAACTGATCCACACAACTCATGTAAAGCAGGACCGAGCTTAAAGCTTTCAATTGTTTGGTCTAATAATTATTCCTTACTTGCAATTAAGTTGAGAGTCAGAAATGAAAGATTACTTTGAAGGTGAGATGGATCACTGATAGTGAGCTTGCTGTGCTTATGCTGTTCCTGTACCCTGATATTTAAGCTGCTTTTATTTTTTTACTTCCTTTAATGTTTTTCAGAATCAGAAAAAAAAATGTTATATATTATCTCTCCGCCTACCTTGTCAGCTGTGTCTGGTTCGGTGACTGCCATAAAGAGTCAACAGGGTTTAAATAATGAAAGATTCAGGAGGAAATATTCTTAACACCTATTAATTTTCCAGCCATTCTTTACCAGTAAATACATCTTTAAAGAAACCATACAGTTTTGGGGGGTGGGGGCAGTTTGTCTGTTCTTTTCTGTACCTAACTGATACTGTTGAATTACTTTTAAAGTAAAATGAACTCATTTACATCATTGGAAGACCTGATCTGAACATCAGTGGCTTTTATTTTTTAGCATAGCTCTTAAATGCAAAACTGTGTCAACTGAAGGATGCAGAACTAATCAGTTTTAGTTTCTTCTATGACTGATTGATGAAACAAGGCAGCAAAGCAAGAAGCCATAGCTACCCTTCTGTGAGAGATCAGGGGAGTATGATATATCTTCTACAGGATATTTGCAATATTAAAGTAATTTGGCTATCTTGTAATAAAGTAGAATGTTTCCTGTCCTGCATTTACTAAACAATGTGAATTTGTACTATTTGGCCGCAAAGTACTGTAAAACAAGTACTTGCTTTATAACAAAACTCTGTAAAACCGGAGTTTGTGTTACAGTTATCTCCATGCAGTATTCCTAAAATTAGTGTGCTTTCCTTCTTCTCAGGCTCTTGCTCTGCGGTCTAGGTTGGACCTCTCCTCTCATTGTGTACTTTTCCTAATTTAACTTAACATTATAAATGTACACATTCATGTGTAAATTACTACATGGGAGCATGACTCCTTTCTGTGTCCAGTATTATGCCACCGATATCAGTGAAGTTTGTAGCAGACCTTGCCAGGGGAAACAAGAGGACAATCAGGATCACTAGTGATCATATTTTCCTTGCTGAAGTGAATATAATTTTTAAATGGGCCACAGCATATACTATGAAAGGATAAGTAACTTTTCATTGAGATAAAGGTTTAAAAAGAAACACTAAGAAATGTGATAGTTAATATTGATGTATCCTTTCCCCATTTGATGACAAATCCTGTACATTTGAGTGTATACATGCATACAAATGGAATTAAGTATCTGCTAAACTAGTAAAGCTATCTTAGCTGATCTAATACTTCTACTGATCATTACATTTTTACATTTTTTTCTCTTGGGAAATAAAAGCTTGACTTTGGTACTAGAAAGCAGAGTCCTCTTCCCAGTGTTTGAAAATGGTCTGCTTTTTGTCTGGAGTGGATGTTTTCCTTTCTTTCTGCTGTCCTCCATTTCTCAGACAGTAATTCTTTCGCTGTAATAAGAGTGCTGTAATAAGTGCCCAGTTTGAATATTCTGTTAGTGGGGAAAACAAATTTGCATTAAAATTATATAGGTATGCAATAAATACAGCAAACTTCTTTAATAATGATATACAGAGATGAATATATTGAATATTCCTGTATATAGGGATTTTGTCACTTTTAAATAATGCAGTCTTATAACTATCAGCAAATGCTGAGGTTTTTTGTTTGGTTGATTTTTTGGTTTGGTTTGGTTCGGTTTTTGTTTTTTTAGAAAACCATGGAGAGAAATAAAAAATCCAGTCTTTGAAGGATATTCTGGAAATGGAACATACTGAAAATGCCAAGAAGGCTTGTGAGTGTGGGGTTTTGGCTTTTTTTTTCATAGAAAATGACAGTGTCTCTTACTTGCTTCATTGAAAATGTGAATTATTTTGAGATATTGCACTAAAGATAGCATAGCACTGCAAACCATGCAACTTGTCAGTTTTTCAAATTTTAGTTAAAGGTTAGAGATGACTTTTGTAATTAACTCACATGGCTTAACAAAGTATCAGAACTTGTTTAGGAGTGTAAAAACTATCAGTGTTATTTTCTGAATAGACAGTGAAACTCCTCCTCAAGAGAAACTGATCTAATTGGGCAATTTAATTATTCTGGTAGTTTAGAATAGTGGGTTAAGTGTTATTTTTCTGTGGAATATTGATCAAGTCTCATATTTTTTTTACTTGGGACTCTATTAGTAAAACTGAAAAGGCTACATTTTCATGGGCAGACCTGTAAGAAAGATGCAAGATGTGCTCATGTTCTCACCCAGGCTTTGGGGTGGCTTTAGGGTTGCAAAGCAGTTGGTGGTGATGCTGAATCATCTAGGACCATTAATGAACATTTTAACAAAATTTGTAAGCAAGTGATTGATATAATTGTGGAGTATTTTGAGGGCTGTATCTAATGTGTTGCTACAAAGGTTTATAAGTGAATGCATTTACAGCACTGTGGAAAGCATCGTGTCAACACACTTCTGAGCTCTTGAAGAGCTGTGATCAACTGCACAGTTGTAATGGTTGATAAGTGGGATGAAAGTAGCATTTCCCAACACATCAGGTGAAGTGGAAAAAAATGTTTGTTCTCCATGTCTCAGCAACAACAGGCTGCAATATACAAAAAATGATGGTCCTGAAACACTCTATGAGGGGAAACTCCATTGGAAATGAGGTGTGTGAGATAAGTGGGCATGCCATTACCAAAACATCACATGTTAAAAATACAAAATTAAATTGGAAATAGTCAAAATGATTGAAAAGATAAATCATCAGACAGATCTGCGAGATAGCAGGTGACCCCATCATTAAGGATATCCTTAAAGCAAAGAGTAAAGTGGGCAGGGAAGCTGAAACAGAAAGCTGGAGTGAGATTTTGGCTTCTGTTTTCTCTCATGAGCTCCTAAGGCTGTAGTGCAAGCTTTGATTTGTTTTACTCCTGTCAGCTTCTGAAGGAATACAAACAACAGCAGTATTTTTAACACAAAAAGGTGGTATTTTTAAGATGTTTTAGGGTTTGCAGGACTGATGCATGTGGACTCCATTTAACAAGGGCAATGGACAAAAAGATTTTTACTAATAGAAATAGACCTTTTGGTACAAGAAGGGACAGTACCATGGCTGAGTGAGACACAAGAGGCTCAGATAATACGGGCTGACGAGGCACAGGCTGCCTTGCATATGCAGCAGTGAAAAACTAGACAGGTCATCTTCCTCTTCTAAGAAGATGCCTTCCCTATCTTCTAAGATACCTTCCCTGTTGAAAAGACTGTTAAAGGCAAATTAAACAACAAATGCCATCAAAAGCGAGAGATTATCTGTTCTGCTGGTTTCTGTTACAAATACATGACTACTTTGTCTCCAAGACCAACCAACGCCTGGTTTCTGCTTTGTTTTTGTTGCCTTACATCATAATAGGGAGCAGAATTTTAAAGTATATGCTTTCCAGCTAAAAACTTATATAGCTTGCCTAACTTTTTCTAACATTTCTAGAAAGCTACCACTTGTGTGTTCCTAGCTGTGATTTAAATACTGTTTCATATCAAATTGCCTCATGGGTGATTCCTTTTCTTCTTTTCAAAACATGTTCTATTTTAAATTGTTTAACAGCTCAGCTCAGGATGCCAGAGATTTCCAGACACATAAGAAATACACTTTTTTCAAGGATAAAGGTTTTAGTTTCCTAAGTAAAAATTGTGAAGTTTGACCGCTGCAGAATGTATGTTTTGCTAGTGTCTTCCAGTATGCATTAATTGTGTATATGGAATACACCTCATATTGGATTGCTAACCATGACAATGAGTCCAGTGTGTTGACAGAACACAATAAAAGGAATAATTAAGAGAAGAAGACAACAGATTTGAAAACCCCTAAAAGAAACTAAGTTTTTATTTCCTACCTCTGTTGAAATCATGAATTGTTTTTAGATATTTTAATAATCATGCAGTCTAGCTGGTAGCCATCTGATAAACAGTAGCTTATTCAAGCTTATTGCTGATTTTTTAAATTTTTTATTTCTTTTCTAAATTTTTTTAAAAATTTTGTGAATAGCAGAGAAAGAAGTGCTTGATTCCTCTTTAGTACAGATATTGCTGCTTACTTATAATTCCTTAATTCTATTTGGCTTGCTTTTTTGAAATCTTGTTATGATTCTAAATAAATTCTGTTTCTGAAGTGGTGTCTGAGCATTTTGTGGCTGCTGGAAGACTCCTCAGAGCAAATTTATAAGGAATTTAAGGGTTGTTTGCATTAGGCATTTGTATTTAGAGCAAAACGCTTGCATTTCTCTTATTGTGTTTGAAGCAATGTTATTTGAATGTCTTTGGGCTGCTCTTCAAGTGAATTGCCTGTGAAGGATTATAGTTTTAGAAGCTCCCACAGACTTACATAGAGCAAATTCAAGGGATTGTTTTTCATAATTATGCACTGTCAGGAAGATCAGGCAACATCTTCAGACAGAGATGCAAGGGCAACCCTTATCTATGCACAAGAATTCCTGATTCTGCTGATGCATATTTGATGCCTCTCAGAATTTCATTTTTTTGTAGACAGGTATTGGTTGATGTGAGACACAACATGTGCTGAAATTCAACAAAAATACCCCACAGCTCAGTGACAACAGCTCAAGTTCCATGGACATCTGTGGCAAGTACTGTACCTCAGGGCCTGTAGTGGGATCGGTGTTATTTAGTATCTTCATTTATAACATAGATGAAGGGATTGAAAGCACCCTCCACAAATTTTCAGACAACCCCAAGCTGAGTGGTGCTGTTCACACTTTTGAAGGATGGGATGGCATCCAGAGGGTGCTGCACCTGGGCCAGAGCAACCCTCAGTATCCACATGGGCTGGGGGATGAACACATCAAGAGCAGCCCTGTGAGGAGAACTTGGGGTTGCTGGTGAATGAGAGGCTGGATGTGATCCAGGAACATGCACCCACAGCCCAGAAACCAAATTTTATCCTAGGTTGCATCAAAAGGCAGAAAGGAACAGAATGGGGAAAAAGACAAAACCAGGCTGGCCAGGGACAGGAGTGGGATGGTGTGGCAAAGCTTGAGGAAGCAAGCATTACTGGGATCACTCAATCTGCTCCATGAGGTGTCAGCTACAATGAGTGATGCACAATACAATTGTTCTCCATTCACTGGCCAATGCCCAGCTGGTCTCCAAGCGGCAATTCACAGCTCCTGCCAATTCCCCCCAGTCCATATATACAGGGCATAATGTGGAATCTCTGGCCTGTTCAGGTCAGCTGTTCCCCAGATTCTTTTGCCTGCTTGTTAGCAGGACATGGAACACCAAACAGTCCTTCATTTAGAATAAGCACTGCTTGTCAACAACTAAAATATTGGTGTGTTATCAACATTATTCTCATACTAAATCCAAAACACAGGACTCTACCTGCTACTAGGAAGAAAATTAACTCTATCCTAACCAAAACCAGGACAAGTGGAAAATTATGTTAGATTTTATTTTAAGGATAAGATTTTACTTTGAGACATCACTTTCTAGATTGTCTTAATAGTTTGTCATTTTTATATTGTGACAATAGAAGCAATGGATGCATTAGGAGAGATTTGATCTGTCAAGAGTTTGTGGAAGAGGTGTTCAGAGAGCTCCCTTTCCTAGCTGGCAGGGTTAAAGGTGGTCATGACTGTATATGTATCAACATTAATTTTCCTTAATTCTCAGCAATTTTCCAAGTTTTCTATCCCATTTTTGATGCCTGGAAAGAAAGTATAAAATGGTCCTACCCCTTCTTTTCAGAATTTTGATTTCATACAACGGTGTTCCTGCTGTCTGGAAATCTTTCTTTAATATCTTAGTTTGTTCAATGTCAAGCTTTGTCAGGATGAGAATCTCACTCAGTCTCTCACAGTGGTAACAGCTAGGACTACCTATGATCATGCTTTTATTCAGCTTTATTAATATGATATGAGATTTTTGTTATTTTTTCCCTGTTAAGTTCTTCTAAGACTCATTAGCTGGCATAGGTCAAAAATGCTGTTTTTAAAATAGCAAAGGCAGCTCCAGAAAACAAAAAAATCTCCCAAGCTCCATCAAAATCCAGCCAAAACCAAAATAAACTTTAAAAAAAATATTTGGGCAGTGCATGTAAGCCCCATTTTTCATAAAACATTTATGTTTTACATTTTTCAAGGACTGTGTTTTCTTTCTGTACTCACTGCCTTGTGTTTCAGAATACAAGGAGTCAGAATTTGTATATCATGTTTGGAGCTTGAAAGAAAACTCCTTGAGGGTGAAAGAATATCCAGGTGATACCAGGGAAGTGTTAGAAGCAGCAGTTTCAGGGGACCTGGATCAGAAGAAAATATTTTGTTAACCTTTTCTATCTCTTCTGTAGATGCTGAAACTCTTTTGTAACTGCATGTTACAAAAGAGGAGGGACTTGTTGTTTGCTCTAATCTAATCGAGAGCAAAACATGCAGTAGAATTGCACTTTCAGAGTTCAGATTATAAAGTTGTTTCTCATACCACAGTTTAGATTCAGGGCACAGTGATGGTTCTCTTGGGTTGCCTATCAAACAACAGACATTTGGCCTACAGATAAGGAAAAAAACAAACATCTACTCTCCAAGAGGTGAATGACTTTTCCAGGAAAACGCAGAAAATCACTCCTGTGTTTGTTTCACCGATGGAGGAGCTGCCCACCCTGAAGCTGTGGGGTGAGTTCAGATGCAGTGCTAGGAGCTCAGCAGTGAGTTTGCAGGCTCTTTTCTTCTGGGAAAGCAAATACTCTTCCCTCTCACAGGTGGAAACATCTTCAGCAGATATGAAGAGGTCAGAACACAATGTCACAACCACTGCTGCAGACAGAAAACACCTCCAGGTTAATCCATGAACCTGGTACCAAATATTGTGATAAAGGTGGGTCTTGAACTGCACATTGTAACTGAGGATGACCAGACAGAGAAATGTAAATTAAATCCATTGCTGTGACATCTGAATAGGTGTAGATTTGCATCTCATATGATTTAATGTTATTTCCAGTGAGATATTGCTGTACCAACAGGGAGTGAAACTGCACTTGAATTGTCAAAGCATGTTCACAGAAATGCTGATATGTTATTTAAAAAAATGGAAAAACCTAGAAATAACTTTTTTGCTTTTTTTGAAACGTGCCCATCCAAGAAAATTTCTTGGTATCTTTTTCCTTTGAGGAAAAATAAGGTTCCTATTGGATCCACAATACTCACTTTGTCCTAAAAGGAGGGGCATTTATTGTTTCAATAAATGCCTTTCAAAATATCAGCCAAAAATTTCGTAAATTCTGTTACACTTCTGAAAAAGAAATAAGGATAAAGAAGAAAGCAGTAAGTTTCAGTGACTTTGTAATGTTGCTTTTTTCCCAACCTAGAAATGAATCTCAAGATAATCTTAGTAAAGAGGTAATATAAGAGTGGATCTTTATTTGAAGGCATTCAGGGGCAGTTTTGGAAAGGTGTCCACAAAAGCCCACCCTCCCAAGGATGAGCATATTTTCATAGGTTATAGGAAATTAGCATAATTGATAAAAAGCACCGATTAGGAGGACAAGTGGTGATGTAATCCCCCTCCCCCCTCGCCAGGTCAAGCCCCTTCTCTGGAGTTCTCCCTTGGCACTAGCTGAGCTTTGTCCATGAAATGTTTCCCAAAGAATTGTTGTAGGCCTTGGTTCCCAGGAAGAACCAAGACAGCAGTGGGATCCTGCATCTCCCAGGGCTTGGAGCTCTGGAAGTACTTTTGTTTTTCTGCCTAGAGAAAGGTCATGGAAAAATACTGGGAAAATCAGCCACTAGTACAATAGGCTACAGAGCTACAAATATATGTGTGAAGTAAAGAGGCAAAAACTAAATGGCATCAGTAATGGACAAATTGTTTCATCAAACTCTGTTATAACTTTGCAATTGCCATATTGTGAAGAAGTGGCTCATGGCAGAGATGAGAAAGGACAGAAACAGAAAAGACAAGAAAAGTCAGAGAGCAGAGAGCTGGACTCCTGCTCTTAAAGACAGTTCTTACGATCAGAAGTATTACTCCCTGGAAATGATATCAGGATCTCCAGATTTATTTTTCCTTACTGGCTATTGTGAAAAGTTTGCTTGTGTTTTGCAGGTCAGAGTCTGTCTTGGGAGATGTTGACTCTCTATTGCCTTTTGCTAGATCTGAATGTCCTCCACTGTGCACCAGGCAATGATGTTCTGAATCTAAATCTGTCAAAACATCTTGCTGATCATTATCAATTAAATAGCTAGAACATTTGTAACATAAGAGCTTTTGTTAGAAATGTTACTGTGACTGACGCAAAATACTTACATTTGGGATTTCCCAGTGAAATGTTTAGGTTTTTGTGTGTTTACCTAACAGCTGAGGTCTGTGCTCTTGCAATTCCTCCATGAGAAAAAATTCCTCAAAGACAAGAGACAACAGGAGGGCATTATGTGAGTAACTAAGCTACTTGAAGTATAAAGCAGGGTGCAGAATCTAGGCAGTTGGAAAGAGTACTGGAGGTCTTAAATACTCGGCATCCTGAGAAAAGAGAGAGAGAGAAAAAAAAAAAAAAAAGTGAATCATGCCAGTTATACATTTACAAATATTTACACTTATTAAGAGACTCCTGGTCTTTCACTCTTCTGTCCAACATTTCCTCATGGGCCTGGCACTTAAACTGAACTGTTTCATGAATAAACAGATGGCCTCATCCTCATGTGCCTCCATCCTAATTCTGAAGCAAAAAATTGAGGTGTTCTTGAGTAGATATTGTTAACATCTTTGTATTTTTTGAGTAGAAATGCAAATTATTTGCTACTTTATGCAAGCTATTAATGAAGAAGAAAATAATAATTAATGAAAAGATAAAATAATTCAGTCAATGAAAAAATAAATTCATGTGAGCAAAAAAAAACCCCTTGGCACTGGATTTATAAAAATTGTTAGCTGCTGCAGAAGTGACTGCTGGTCAAAGAGAACCCTTTAGTATAAGGTCAGAGCTTTATGCTTGCCTTTGAAGAGTCTGTACAGTAGGTATTTTTCCTCAAGAGCCTGCAGTGCCAAGGAGACTCAGTAAATCAGATTCAAAGAACTTTTAGTTCTGAACTCTGAATAACTTGACCTTATGTCTTACTGAACTTAGTGGTGACTTACTAAAGCCGACTTGAAATAGCAAACAGCTAGACAAAGCATTTTTGACAACTGTCCTTCTGCAAAAGCAGATTCATCAGAGATTCTGTTTTGTTTGTTTGCTTGTTTCTTTCTTACTGGGGGATGTAAAGTTTATTTCATTGTAAGAGTGAGCTGATAGGGAAGAGACCAGATGTAACTTTAAACATCCAGTGCCCATCAACTCACTTTAACAGTGGGTGTTGTCAAAATTACTTCTTCAGAAACTCCTCGGTGCTGAACTCCTCTGAAAGTCTCATCCTTAGAGAGCATTTCTCCTGTCAGTACTGGAAGCAAAACTTCTTGTTAATGTGTGTACTTTAAGTATTCAGTCTAGCACTCAGTCTTTTCAGAAACTTCACGTTGCATCTGACTTTCCTGTAACCTCATTCACCATTCTTCAGTGCATGTTTGACATCATTCATATTTCATTGCGACAAGTTCTCTTAATTCTAATACAGAATACTGCTTTTAAATGTCCTTTTATGTGATGGTTATCGAGTTTGGGAATCATCATTAATTTACAGTAACAATTCATTAAGAAGAATGATATATACTGTTTTTGGTAAATGACAGTGCGATATGTAGTCTTTTCCCAGGATTTAATATTTCTCTGGTGTCAGTATATCTTTTGATACATATCACATTTATATTCCTATTCATTTTCTCTGGAAATCAATCGTACTGGATATGTTTGCTTTTTCAGTACTCATTTGATTGGACTGCACTAGAATGTCTTTCCTCAGATTTTTTAAGCTCTTTCAGAATCAAATTGTATTTGGAAATTATATGTTCAGAGGCACAAATAAATTTCATTGGATTGTGACAGAGACAAATGTAAATGAGCAATAAAGAGCTGCAATGTTCATATTGAAAAATATTTCCAAGATTACAATGGGCATTATTATAAATTTTTTTCTATACCATGACCTTCATGTCGCAAGAGAGGTTTGTAATGTTTCCCTCATCTTACCCAAAACCAAGGAGTGCTGACTCTCTTGTTTAGCTTCTCAGCCCACACTATCATGTTTTGTGCACTGCACTGGAGATAGTATTTTTCAGTCCAATTACTTGTGCAGCAGCAGTAGTACAGTAAGATAATCGAGTTCAACGTGAAGTAGACGAGCAATTCAATTTTCTGCCTTCGTTTTATCCTGACTCTTCTTTTGTCTAGCAAAGACTTTTTCACATCCAGTTTCTGTTGTGTTAACAGTAACCATAGTCACAACTTTTCATAAATAACAGTGTTAATGTTATATAATATATAGAGAACAGTATGCCAGTAAGGCTTAGTTTCCACTGCCAGTCAACACCTGAGGTAAATAAAACTGTTGCTGAGGGAAATATGAGCAGAAGTCATTCCTAGACAGGAAACTTTGTATCACATTTAGTTAGAAAGAAATTCAACCTGCAATAATAATAGGATGTTGCTGACTGAGGACTTCATCACTACAGGTAAAAGTGAGTGAAGGCACTCCTCATTTGAAAAATGTACCTATCCTAGGAGGGGAAGGGGAAGAAAAAGACTGAAAGGTTGAAATGAGAAAGTGAGGTAGGGAGAAAGACAACCTAGCAGATCTTAAAAGAGAGGCAGGGAGGACAGACACGATGGCTTTCTGCAGGAAAGGATATAAGGACTTTCCTTCTTCTCTAGCCTTAAATGGCACCAAATATGTGCTCATAACTTTCAGGGATATGAGCTCTTGACTTCTGGCATCAGCTCAAGTGTGTAAATTTCAGGAAACAAAATTAGATGTAATGAAGAGTGGTATTTTCAGAATATTGACTGGCAGATGACCCAACCAGAGCAGGTTCAGATGTAATTTTATAGTACTTTCAAGTCCATCTAATTCTGGCGCCTGCAAGACCATCACACTTCTCTTTCCAACTTCACTCTGCTCTGCTGCTTCCCAGTGTTTAGAAAGCCAAGGCCACTAGACAGTATGAAATTGGAAGAACACTAGGGCAGCCCAGGCCCATTATCCAGATTTCCTCTCTAACAGAAGTGCAGTGGCAAGCAAAGACAGAAGGAGAGTGTCACGTTTTTAATGGCTCTGCCGTGACTGCCTAACGCAGTTGTAAATCTGCATCCTCAGTGACTTACACTGGCTTTTATTCAAAGTCCCTTCTTCTGAGCAGGGTTTTCAAAGTGATTATAAGATACTGACAGCTTCTGAAATCTGTATTGGCCAGCACCAGTAAAATGACTGTGTAAAGTAGAGAGCAGAGAACAATATGACTTTTTGCTTCCAGATTCACTATCTGCAATTTTTTTCTTTCATTTTCCCCTCCTTCCCCATAGCTTCATGCATTGTCAAATGCTAAAATTATTTAAAACATTTAAAGAACAAAACTCAATAACTTTTCTAAGGGCTCATGATGGAAAAATGATCTTGTCCTGCAGACAACCACTTACAAAATGAGAATCAGCAAAAAGGCTACAATATTAGCACTGATGCAATAGAAATACAAGGAAAATGTCCTTGAAAACATCTGTTTCTGTATGGGGGATATATATGCAGCAACATTCTGAACTTATATGGTAGGAAATATCTAAGAAGAAACTCATCAATGAGAAAATAATTTGGATTTTGGGCTGGTACTCAGAGGAAGATGAAGGACCCTGAACTGCCCTAGAGGATAAGAACATGACTTGCCTCTTCCAGGAAAAATAGTGTGTGATTGCACCTGGTATGAAATACCATAAATAAGTGTAGACAGAGAACTTGAATTAATTTAATTTAAAGATGATTCAGCATTTCTAGTATGCAGGTTTAATAATCTTTTTCTGACAAATATGGGATATTCTTGTGAAATGTAATGCAGTTCTTAGAGCAGCTGCTTTTGCATTTCCCTGGAAAGGCTGCTTGCAGCTGATCTCTGCAATGTCCTCCACTGAGCAATGGTGTGGAGCATGATGATGAATTCAGCTGTACTACAAAACACCTCTCCTGGTGAGCTGTGTCTCAGACAGCAAATGGAACAGTGTTAAGGCTTGTCCTCTGGACCACACTCAATCTGCAGGCAGCTTTTCTCCAGATCAGTATAGTTTAATGCAAAGTTGTTATTGGGACTACTTTCTGGCCTAAATCACTGTCTGTGCCTGGGACCTGTTTCATCCACAGCTGAAACATCTTCAGGGCCATAAAATTGTTCCCACTTCCTTGTTGAACTGTCCACTGGCCGGAACACTATTAACCAAAAAAAGCACAGCATGGAAGTTCAGCTGATACACGATTTTCTCAGTAGCAATACCTTCAAATTGTAATGAGCTGTAAACATCAGGAGTCATCTGAAACCCCTCCTTTATATCTCAGCTGAAAAATGGGCCCTTCAATACTTTGCACTAAGCTGAATCATTCAGCCAATAAGAGTGCCACCTATTGAATCACCAGTGCTATTCCTACAGGAACCTTTTTTCTCCCTTATTGCACTGACCATGGTTGTCTCAGCTTTGGAAGTTACCTGAGCATGTGCTTAAGCCTTTCTCAAAGCTAAACACATGTTTAAGGACCTTTTCATATGCAGAGACATCTTGGAGACTGAAAATCGAGATTCCGAACTACAAATTTGTATACTAAAGTTGCATTGCTCCTAGCTATAATTTCATTATGTCAAAGTGTCTTATCAATAATTCAATTGTTCCATTAGTTTTGTGTTAAGACATTAATAGAGTTAACTGAGTTAATACATGCATAATTTTTCAGTCTATAAACTAAATCGTTTAAAATACACTATTCAGACTTACCGTCGTTACAGCTTATAAAATGTGTTGTCTATAATAGCTTAAAAACATGCTGCCTGCACTTGCTTTGTAGCAGCTGGAACACGGAGTTGCTGTAAAACAGAAGAGATAAGAAACTACCACACCAGGGTCTGTAGACAAAAAGGGGGAAGACTGTTGAAGTCAGGTTGTAAGATGCTGGTTGGAAGTGTGGAAAATGCAGACAGGGTAGTATATCCAAACATTGCTGTTGCATTACACTATTTTCAATTTAATATTTTCCCCCATTTTATGGTTTTTACTGTTACATAGAGGAGCTATGAATTCCTTTTAATCTGAGGGAAGCACCAGCCAAAACCCAAAATAACCATAAATTCTGCTGCAACATGTACCTCCTACTAAGCAGTTCTGCATCTCATTCACCATATCTACAGAGGAAATGAATGAGACACATGAATCACACCTACGTCTTACACTAAGATAATTAAATTACATGTGAGCTGCTGGGGATAAATAATTCTGAAACCTGAGTGGTCATTGATTCCAAAGTCTGAGGTAAGAGTTTAAGCATATGTTTTTCTTTTAAACAAGCACAATCCTGAATTTTAAAGGTAACTTTGAATCTGAATGTTCATTAGACTTAAAATTGTTCTGTCATATGTTCTGTAACTTCATTATCCTATTTTCATATTTCAGATTGTGATCCTAGTTACTAAAACCAAAAAGATGGGGTAACAAAGCATTTAATAATCTTTAAAGTTACAATCACATTTAGTTTAAAAATGCAGGCTGACATTTTCAAGGTGTGAAAGATGTTTCTATACAGGGGTAGGAACAAATATTCTATACACCCTCATTTTTTTTGTGGTTTAGTCCTACTGAAATCTCCTTCAGCCTTCTTTTTCTATCTTTCCTCTTCCTCATTTTTTTCTTTTTATATTTCTGAATTAAGCTTTAAGTAAACAAAATCAGGTGGATATTTTGTGGTTTGGCAATACTAACTAGATGCTGCTGTTTAACACAGGCAAAATGAACCCACAGGCAAAATGAACCTGCTTTGGCTCTTTTCTGCTCATTTAAGTTCTTCTTGTTTGTTCAACTAGGGAAGCAATCTATGAGACAAATCTCAGTATAAACACATTTATTTGCTGTGACTTGCAATAGTGTCAGCTGTTAATGGGTTTTGCAGTCAGTAAGGAGCATTGCAGGGGAAGCTTACAATGAAACTATCTGTGGTTCAGATAGCTACTTCTTTCAGTCACACATACACATTTACTCATTAAATAATAACACATTTAACCTAGTTAGTTTTGTTCGATTTTGACAAAGTTGGGTGACAAGGAATCAGCCACAGGGAGTCTAGGGAGACTAGACTTAAACCACAGCTATGCCACTGTTGATCATGGGAAACGATCTGGAAATCTCAGCAGTGCTTGCCTGCGTTGGTCATCAGTAAGCATCACTGGCACAAGTCCCTTCATATCTTAGATTAAAATCACATTTTAAGTTGTGCATCTGTTAATTCTAAGGCAAAGAGATTCTACAGAGCCACCTTTAAAATAATGAGAATAACCACAAGTACCTGTTCCACCCAATCTTTTACTTTGCTACTAGGCAGTTGTTTTCATCCCTATTACTACTCAAGGCCAGTAGAGACATAATGCAGAGCAGCTGTATCTTCGGAATAGGCTGACTGAAGAGCTTCTGCTCCCTTATTTCTGCATAATGAAAAGGAGCACAGACTATTTATTTGTTGTGAAAGACAGTTCAAAAATTTAGCCAGCAAAGAAAGCTAGCATCACCTAGATAGAGTTTAATTATTTCCTTTATGTTCTGATAGAAAAAAACTACACTCCATTTTTTAGCTATGTCTTAAGAACTGAGTTTGGAAATTATCAGTTGGCCAAACATAAAACCTCCTGTATGGATGAAGCTGCAAGGGAGAAATAGGCCATAGTCATAAGCTAGAAAGTATTAGGCTGTTTTTTTGTTCTTTGGACCTACTCTGTCTTAAGTAACTGTAGGATTTTCTATTTGTTTTATTTGACGATGCTACAACAAGGGAATATATCTAGGCAAGACAGTGTTTCAGGCAAGATAAGCTATCTGACCATAGAAAACCAATATCTGCTGTCTTTGAACAGGTGAATCCCTTATGAAAGCAAAGGAATATATAGAAATAGCAGGATGTGTACCCCATTCTTTCAATAAAAAGAAGAAACTTGATGCATGTTGGAAGTCCTAGTACTGGGCATTTATATTAACTGGTGCATCTGTTCAAAGCTATATCTTGTACTGAAGTCACCATAACCTGAGGGAGAACATAAGCTTCCTTTTATCTTGTCCTCCACAAACAACTCATGTTGTCATGGCCAGAAAAGGTTCCTAGTTAAGTGTGGCATACAGCTGTTTTATTACAGATATTTCTGAGAGGAGTTTGACTGCTGCAGGTTCTTTCAGTAGCCCTTGGCAAGAACAGCAGCAGTTTTAGAGTTTTACTACAGCACTGGATTTATTCCTGGCTTTGTACAAAGATGGGGGAAATCTTTAGCAGAATTTTCATGCAGGTAATAAAATTACCCAGTAAAACAACAGCTTTTAGCATCTTAATTGCTGTCATAAATAGTGGTGCTCAAATGTATAAGCCTATAGTATGTAGGGAGGGAAAAAGTGATGCTCAAACCAAACTTCACAATGAGCATAGAATGGACTTACAGGATGGTTGGGGTTGGAAGGGATCTTTAATGGGCATTTAGCCCAAATTCCCTGTCATGAGCAGGGACATCTTCAAGCAGATCAGGTTGCTCAGAGCCTCATCCAACCTGATCTTGAATGTGTCCAGGGATGGGGCATCTACCACTTCTCTGAAGAGCCTATTGCAAGATTTCACCAATGTGATCATAAAAATATTTCTGATATCTAGTCTGAATCTAGACTCATTCAGTTTAAAACAATTATCCGTTGTCCTGCTGTCGCATGCCCTGTTAAAGAGGCTGCCCACTTAATTTTTCTTAAAAGTCTCCTTTAGGTACTGGGAGATTGCAATAAGGTCTCTTTGGAGCCTTCATATCTCCAGGGTGGAAAATCCCAGCTCTCTCAGCCTTTTATTGTAGGAGAGGTTCCCCAGACCTCTCATCAGTTTTGTACCTCTCCTCTGGACTCACTCCAACAGGTCCATTTCCTCCCTGTGCTGGGCCCCCAGAGCTGGGTGCAGGGCTCCAGGTGGGCTCTCAGCAGAGCAGAGCAGAGGGGCAGAATCCCCTCCCTCCCCTGCTGCCCATGCTGCTTTGGATGCAGCCCAGGACACAATTGGCTTTCTGGGCTGGCAGTGCCTATGGCTGGGTCATGTCCAGCCTCTCAGCCACCAGCTCCCCAAGTCCTTCTCTCAGGGCTGCTCTCCATCTGTTCATCCCCAGCCTGTTCTGATACTGAAGTTTACTGTGATTTAGGTACAGCACCTTGAACTTGTTATTATTAAATCTCATATGGTTCCAATAAGTGCACTTCTGGAATTTCTTTAAGTCCCTTAGGACTGTGTCATGCCCTTCAGTCATCTTTCTGAATAATGAATTGTTGCAAAGGAACACCATGCTCCCATTTGGCAGTGAATATTCATATGTTTTGGGCTGAACTTTAGTCAGTATATACACCTTTTGAGCTGTCCACGTGAGATCATTTGAAGGTTTTAATATCACATCTAAACACTTTTTTCAGATATCTGACATTTGGCATTTGTGTGAAGTTCTCCATTCAACTCAGTGATACCTTGCCCTTATACATGGAACACTGTAGATCTGTGTGCCATATTAGGAATTAGTTTGCCACTGGAAGATTTTCCTATTCAAGAAAATTGCATTAAAATAACTTTATTTTGTCCATTTGTGTAATGTAAAGTACATATATTAATAAGAATTTTCTGTTACATAGTTAATATTTTTATCCATTTAAAATCCCACTTTTCTCTACAGATTCAGTCAGAGGTTTCAAAAAATACTCCTGAATTTGAACAGTGTGTTTCCTATTTCTGTGTCAGTCATGTTATACTAACATTAAATATAACAGCCCCTGAGACAAAATCTTTATTAAAACAAAATTACTGAAAAGTACTATCATGGAAAGCAGGCATGTTGACTTGGATAATTAATGTATTTTTTATCTGTGCCATTTAAAAGTGGTACCTAAGTAATATATTTCATTAATAATAATTTAGACTAATGCAATTATAATTGCCTTCATTTCAGACATAAAAATGGGCACGGATAAAGATATGGAGCCTGAGTATGAAGTAGAGGAGAAGTGACTCAATTACTGAAAAGTGTATAATATAGAGAACACAGAGATTTTCCTAGACTCATCAAAGAGTCAGTACCCTCCAGCAAGTCTCTCAAGGATGCCTAGGCTGTGATACATCTGCTATCTTCAGTTCCTGTGCTACACTCAATATTCCTTGTGACCTTGTTGTTACTTTTGGAGTCTGCAATAGCACAATATTTGATTTACAACTGCAGCTTATGACATATGCTAAGATGTTCTTGAATTTCATCTATCATCTTCTTCAAAAAAGCATTTGAAGGAGCACCTTTAGTTGAAGTTTTAGAGAATGAAATCATTAAGATTCATATATCCACAAGTTTTAACCTAGCTTGGAATGTTCCCTTTATTTATTCAATAGGAAGGATTTCTCATTTTTGAGCATGCTTGGCCACAAAAACTGCTCTTGACTCCAATGTGGAGAAAAGTTATGCAAACTCTTTTTATTACAACTTTTCTAAGTTGCTAATTTCTAAGAATAAAGTCTAAGCAAATTATTCCAGTGGGAACCTTGCTTAGACTACGTATGTCAAAACTTCCTAAGTCTTCATTCAGGCTTGGTTTGGGGTTTTGAGTAAAACCCTGCTCATCACTCAGGACAGCACCAAGATCATGATGCATCACAATGCATGAGAACAGGAAACATCTCCACTGGCACTTCAAGTTTCCAGCATTTCCCCAAGATAAAAAAAATTTGGAGATGCCACTGAAGCTTGAAACATTTTGTAGGAATCTTGATAACATCATGATAACAGGAATCTTGATAACATCTCTTCAAAATTCAGAGGACTCTGTTTAGAACCAGTCCAGCAAATCTCCTGATTTACTTTTCCTATTGTTAAGACAAAATCAGAAATGTTGACTTGGTGAAGATATTAATTATGATGAAAAGAGCTGCCTATAATCTAGCTAAACTGTGATGTGTGCTGTTCATGCAGTATCATTAGCCAAGTTTAGTGAATGCCAGAGCTCTTCACACAAATAAAACTTTTTTACTAACAGTTATATTTTCAATCAATTTATTTCATCAATAAATGCAGAGGTAGCAGCTACCCAGAGTAAAGCAGTATAAACTCAAATCATAATGCTAAGTTCTAATACTAACTCACTTATGAAGCTTATAAAAGATAGAAAGTAGAGAAGTAACACTAGACCCACTCAGGGAATTTTTATGTCCTTTTGTTTCCATCAAAAGGTATTACAATTAGATATTCTATTCTATTTCTGGAAAGAAGTAATCACACCAAGTTAATAAACTTTTAACAAAGAGAGATTTATATGGAATCAATTTGAAAGCACTTAAACCAAAGAAACTTAGCAGAAAAAGCTTATTTTAGTGTAATATTGCCCTCTGATCAGAAACTAGGTCAGCATTGCTTACCTAAGACTCTTTTCTCTGTCAATGCTCTAAATATCTGATTCTGTTGATGTTTGAATGGATGCAAACCGAAATAATCTCATCAAAACTTGTGAAAATCAGTAGTAAGAAAATAAAATGGGAATCAATGCAATGTCCTTCTAGAAGTCTGCCTACTGCTGTCTCATTGCCAAATTCCTTTTTACCTTCACTGTGACTCCTAATAAATGTCTTAGTCTTTTCCTCTTGACTCCTAAATTCCTCTTTCTAAATGCCAAGAGGTCTCAGATGATTCTAGGAAATAATGTAATTCACTGTCATTTTGTCTTCTAGTCATATTTAAAGCCAGTTGAAAAATCACCTTCTAGATGTTTTTGGTTTTTAATGTTGTTTGTTTGTTTGTTTTTAATGATTACAAGATGGTTTTATGCCTACACACACAACTGCAACAATCATAGGCTTCAAACCTTTAAGAACAGGCTTTCATAGCCTTCATTGCCTAAGTCTCTCTACCATTTTCTTCACCTCATCAGAAAATGATCAGTGCTGCATTGCATCAAAAGTCTAAGACAAAGATCATGTTCTAGCCAACACCAGATTTATATGGGAGGATTTAAATTAAAACCTCAGGAAAAACCAGCAATACCAAAATCACATGTTGGTGGTGTACCTGATGTATACTCTAAGAATACTGTAGAACTAGAATGCTCTATCTTTGCTCAAATATCTATGTATCTCTGTCTGCAAACTCATGGCATATAATTTTAACTGTCTTTGGGCTAAACAAAAAATCTAAGTGAGAACAATAAGCATGCACTGAGCTTAGTGCCTTGTGCTAAATCTATAGCATTTCTAACTCCCTGCAGCAACTCCTCTATAATCATTTTTCTGAACAAGCTTGTCTGATTTGTAACCTCCCTGGGTTCATGTTAAGGCCTAGTAGCTGTCCTAATAGTATAATCCTTCTTCACAAGTCAGCTGCTTTGTTCAAGGCTCCTTGCAGCAAATAAAGAGTTTCTTGGGTCTTGTGAGTTTTTCAGTATTCAGATGGTACTGTGTCTTTGTTTGGAAAGGCAGCATAAGAGCCATGAGGTGTCTGTTCTGCAGGGGGAACAGTTGCTCATGGATCCTGGCTCAACAGCTGTGAACATTTTGTGTCATAGTCCCCATCTGCTTGTTTCAGAGGTCGCATCATTAAATGATGCCCCAAATGCATGCATCCACATAAAGGCTGAGCTGTAGTCATGGGAACTTAATCAGATAGCATTTCCTGTTGCTAACCTTCAATGCCGTACAAATAAGTCTTTCAATTTGGAAAAGCTTCAGCTTGCACTGTCTACAGCACAACATTAAACATTTAATATCAGATATATTGTTTTCATTCCTCACAGATATGCCTATGGTTGCAATTTGAGTCACTCAGGGAATTTTAGCAGACCCATAGACCTATTTTAACAAATTGCATATTTCCTTTTATCAGTCTTCATATATATACTGTTACTATTTATTGATTTTAAACTATTTTTAATATTTTATTTATTTATTTTTGGTAACAGGAATAACTCCAAAGAAATCAAATTGATAACAGATTTTTTACAACATACAAATGTATAGATTTGATAAATCAGACTCAGTTGTTCATATGCACAATTTGTACTTGAAATGTCACAGAGAAAATAGATATGCTGCAACACTTTATCCAGCAACTGTGAAAACACAAAAGAAATGCCAATTATTAAACAAAAAATTAAACATATTCTAATTAAGTAATTTTTAATTATTTTGACTTATTTATCAGAATAATAATAAAGCTACCACCTAAATTCAATAATAAAGTTACCACCTAAATTCAAATAATTTTTTAAACTTTGCTGTTTTCTTTACTAACTCTTCAAGGCACTCACCCAATTTTACTGATACATCACGTTCACTCATTTAGCTCCTACTGTAAAAGTTTAGAAGATGAGCTCTGTTTAAAACACAGGGAACGAAAGGAAGAACATCCCTCCCTCCTGCTCCTTATAACAAAAGGGAAACCATTCAGAAGAGTAATTTCAAGGACGAGCATCACACCCAGCTTTTCCCAGCAGAGCATGCAGAGAAGCTATGGTAGGCAGCACTAGCAAGCAGCTGGATGACATGTGCACCATGCCAGTCCTCTTCTTCCTGTCCAGTAGGTCAACTGCTTGCAGCAATATGACCACAGAATATTGGGTTTGACTCTTTTTGTGGTTAGGAGGATATAATCTCCTGGTTAGGAGGAGGTCAGGCAGATTTCACTGGGGTAGTGAACTGTCACTTAGACACAAGAAACTATTAAGAACATGGCTGTCTTTCCAAACTTTAGGTTACTATCTGGTACCTAAACCATCCATCTGTCATTTTAAGTCAGACTATAAAAAAATTTTAAAGAAATGCATTGATCTTTTTTTTTTTTTTTTTTTTTTTTTTTTTTTTTTTTAACAGGCTTTGTAAAATTTTACAGTAACTATCTAACAATTTAATATCCTGGTCTGTTTTTTCAGGGATGAAAGTATGACTGCTTTCTCCAGCCCTTCAGATGTTGTTGGTGCCAGTGGAGCTTCTGACACACCAGAGAGTGCTGTCACGCCTAATGATTGTAATTCATGTTCCACTCAATCTACATCAACAAGTAGCCATCCAGCACAGTTAGAGGGGTCATGCTCACTCACTGACTGCTCCTCCACAGGTTTCCTCTCCTGCTCATTGGCTGATATTGCCTGAAAACAAAGCAAAACAAAATTATGACATTTGCTTCCAGGTCACATAATTGTATAGGGATGAATCAGTATAAGGAAAACAGAGCTCTGCAGGGAATCTTGATTAGCTCATACCAGGTACCACCTAGGTACTTAGTTTTGCAAAAAATGTAATACTTTGCTCCTTGGGACCTGGTTTTAACCCTATTTAAGAAAAAGAGGAAGCTAGTACCTACAACTGAAAATAATGAAGCAAAAATATGGATCAGTGCCTATAGGTCATTTGTCTTTGCTGGTTAACTGAAGCACCAGTCTTTTGTTGCAGAAAAGCAACTTTCCTGCAGAAAATTTTCTCTTGGTGCGAGAGATTGGTGCTGAAGAAGTCTTCGAATATGGCAGGAAGAAACAGGAAGAAATGTAGAACATAAATGTGGAATAAGGTCTTTTTAATGCTGTTTCAAGAATAGCCGTCTTTCCCAGTCACCTCCAATATACAGTTTCTTTAGGTTTTATTTCTTTTCTCAGTCCTAAAACTTTCTTTTTTTAAAAAAAATAAATTAATTTGGACTATTAGATTATGTGAAAAAAATCTTGCAATAAACACTCCCCATCTTATTTTTTCTTCCTTCTTTTAATTTTGACTTTTTCTCCTCATATTTTTGTCCTTAATCTCATGAAAAGGAGTAATAAATATTTGATGCAAGTAATACAAGCATTTTTTACTTAGACTGAATATTTTTTTCCCCAAGTATAAATTTGTATTCTCTGTGATTATTTGTGATACTTGATTCTCTGCATAGTTAAAAGTCAGTTTAAGATTTTCTGTTATTTCTGCTCAATTTATGACAACTGCATAATGGTTACAGTCATCTAGTGGTCATAAAAAATGCACCAGAATGTCCTTGGAGGTGGTAGTCCACATTAGCCATTCTTGTGTCTGTACATACTTGTTTGCAAATGTTCGATTCCCATGAAAGCCCCACACACCTGCTTGAGACAATGTTTTCTGTTGAATTACTGCTGTATCCCTGGTATCTGAGAGCTTTTACATAAAGCTTTTGCACTGTGGACACATGAAATGTTGGGACATCAAGAAAAGGGCATTTGAATTTATTTATTTGATGTGTGGTTTTCAAAATCAGAGGAAAACTTCAGGTAATCCTCATTTAGAAGTGTTGTCAGGAAGATGAGTGTCCACAGCCCTAGAGCACAAAGAAGTAGGTAACAGTCATCTACTCCAGGTACATTTTATAATTCCATATTATCATTATTATTTTTATTATGTTATTATTATTATTACTATCATTATCATTATCATGATCATTATCATTATTGTTGTTGTCATTATTATAACTGTGAGGCATTCTAGCCCATGTGAGTAATTGAAGCATGCAATTTCTACTTTTGGTTGGTAAAACTCTAAACATGTGGAATTCATGAAGCATTTTCACTCACACTTCTTTCCCCTTATGCTATTTTATCAGTGAGGGTCAGATGCAGAATTATAGATGGTTCTGAACAATTTTTTTGCCAGTTTTATTCATGGTGTGCTTGGCCTTCCATAATAAAAGCCTTAAAGATGTTCATGAATTTGAAGATTAGAAACTAAATAAAGGTTAACAATTTAAAATAAAAGGTAATGTAAAAATCAGGTAACACATAGAAGTAAAGATAAACACTTAGATTCTTTCCAATGGTCCTGTCTTCTGTAGCTATTGTGCAAATAGAGGGCAGGAGGGAGAAGACAGGATTAATGCTTTTTTAATTATTCTGAATTCAGACATGGATTTCAGAAAGATTTAAGAAATATTTCAGAAAATTATTACCAATTACCAAAAAAATCCCCAAAACAACAAAAAAGCCCCCAAACAAACACAGAGGTCTCAAAAAACTCTTAAAAACTGCTGTTATGGGGGATCCTACTCTCTAAATGTTGTTCTGGAGTGGCAATGGTGAAAATATTTGAATTTTTTATGCATTTATTTCGCCCAAATTTCAAATATAGAAATGATCTAGGTGTTTAGAAACCACTGACTTTCAGTGACATGTAGGTTTTTACGTACTTAAGTCACCTAAAAATATTGAGCTCTTAGGTATTTTACAGCTTATCTGCTATTGAGTTGATTTATATGTTTGGAAGCAGTATTTAAACTATATTTTTGAAAGTGACTTTTTGACTTCTGAAATCCATGTCAGTATCTATGTACTATTCACACTGATATTTTGTTTTTCACTGACATACACTGGACTATTGATTTCTTCTCTTTCATTTTACTCCTCTCTCAGATTCTCTAGAGAAGCAAGTAAAAATACAGGGAAAATATCTGCTAAAAATGAGGATATATTCCTCATGTATGGGGAGAATTACATCTAGGGAGCACCAATGACTGCTGAAATTGAAATTTCAATACTTATTAAAAGAAGCCTTCATCATCTAAAAGGCATCAATACGGGTAAATGGAGGTTGGGCAGCCTATAGCATACATACCAGAAGAGTAAATAACTTTCTCTTCTATTGATTGAGAATCACTCTGGTCCAAAACAATTTTTCTGTTCACTTTTTGCAGAATTATCTGGTAGTAAGTCTGTGATGGGTGATTTTAAACTTAATAATTAGAAAATCATTAATAGTAAAGAAATGGCTAAAATGGTGTCATTCTTATGCTACCTGTAAAATCATTGAAAGCTGCTAACTATCAGAAAGGAGAAAATGTGCTTGCTATCAATAAATAATTACCTGAGTGGAAAAAATGTAGAGCTATTTTAGTTCTTTAGCTGTCTTTCTGTTCTTGATAGCCAGAGATTTGGGCTATTATAAAAATTTGCATTCTGCAAATATCATCACCTGTAATAGATTCATGTCCTTTGCCAATGACAGATCCTCTGCAAGAAAAACCCGTTCCTTGTGATAGATTTTAGTGGCAATGGTCTGGCAGTCTTGTGACACAATCTTACAGCTTTTCTTCAGCTGACACTGGCCACTTCCACTTTGCTGAGGCTGCTGTTCCAGGAAAGTTTGCAGTGCTATGCCAGGAGCGGGTAACACCAGGCAAAGCACATCCACATCCAGGCCTATGCACTACCAAGGGGTGGGAGAGGGACAGTGCAAGCCACTTTCATCTGCTTGTGTGCCAGGTCTCTTTGTCCAGCCGTAATCCTGCAGCAGCTACAGAAAATACCAAAGTGCCAGGTGCTGTGCGTACAGCCACCTCTGACCTCCAAAGGTGCGCACAAGGTGCATTCTGCAGTCCAGACACTTGCATGTGTTCTTTCCTCATTCAACATTTTTGATCTTAGCTTAATTACCCTGCAAGTTGCATTGTAGTGAGTGGTTAGTGGTGCACCTGTTAGGTCAGGTTAAAATTACCAGCTGTGGCTCAGTTCTGGTGGCTTCGCCTCTTAATTCGTTCACAAGGGCAGACCCCAGCTTTGGAATGGACAAAGGTGAAAGACAACCATTACATATTTCTAAATTGGTGTGAAATTTGGTGTGTGGAGATAGAAAAATTACTTGTTTGGGACATTTCTGGAAATCATACCCAAAAGCTGCTCCTCAAGCCTTCCAGAAATTCACAGAACTGAAAAGAAACCCTTTACCCAATCAGAAAAGCAGCTGCAATGCAGCCTTCTATTTAGAATTTAAAGCCCAATACAATAATTAATTACTAAAGTAAAATTAAAGTTCAACAATTAGAGAATAATACTTCAGCCTCAAGCACCATGACACAGTGAGTCACCAATACATTAAAATTATGACCAGTGCTTGAATTAACTGTTATGGCCCAAAATGAATTGAGAATAAATATGAACTACAAAGTCCCTGCCTTTATCTTCCTGGTGGTCACAGAATTTTATCTATCTTTCAAAATTTCCACCCAGAAATGACTTTTCAGCATCTTCAGAAGAATAAAATGAAGTTACATCATTGGTCTCTAAATGAATACAGAGATAGAAGCCATATCATTCTGCGAAAAATGTGTTAACAAAAGTATTTTTATTCAAGCCTTTTGAAAACATATAATTTTCATTGAAATGTAATTTTTTTTTTCAAGTTCAGTATCTTGTGTCTGTTTCTTTGTTCATGTGAGTCTTCCACAGTGAGCTTGTGGCTGATAACAGCTAGTGTCTGACAAGTGTGGAAGGTAGGATCATCTCGTTCATATGTACAGAAAGTCTGGAATGAAAGTGGTAATGGTTTCTGAATCGTGGAACACAGTTCTTGGGGTTGAATTTTTTTTCTTCAATAACTAAGGGGACTAAATGGTGTACAGCACGTGTTTTAACCACAGGAGGTATGCTGCCAGATGATTTTAAAAGCCATTGAAAGTGGTTTATTTTCCTGCTGACCGTTCGTTAGGATAGAAAAAATGAAGAATTCTTAATGGGTCTTTTCTTAGGCAATAAGAAATTTACTTCTCATCATCTAAGGAACTGGAAAGCATGGTCTCTGTGTTCATGGATCAGAAACTTGGATCATGACTAGTCTGCAGCTGGACAGGTTGGCTAATGAAAGAAAAAATACGAGCAAATATATATTTTGCATAGATTTGATTTAAAAAAGCAAAAAGAAAAAAAAGTGAGATGTCCCCTGTAGTCTAGTAGAACTGCAGTAGTACTGCCAAAGTCTGAAAGCCCTTCTTGCTTGTGTAACTACAGCCCTGGTGTGCACTGTGCCCACAAGCAAAGCCTCATCTCTCTGCTCAGACTGTGAGCAAATGAGCAAGTACAGTGACTAGGGAATATTCAGGTAAAGAGAAGAAGTTTCAGTAGTTTTTAAACAAGAAACATTTATTCTGGGGAACAGAGAGGACTAAGAAAGAGGAAAAATAAGGACCAACAGAAAAGTGGAAGCTTGAAACTAGAGCTATAATGCATTTCACATCAGTGGTTGTCTGGGAAAATAAGCAGAAACCTGGCAAACTAAAAGGGTACTGGGGAAATTTTGTAAGGTTTTCAATTTCAATAGATCAAAAACATTAAAATATCAGCTTACGTCAAACTAAAAAGCATTTTTTTTTCCAGTTCTGAATTATTAAATCTCCTTCAGACCATATTGTTCTAATAAAGACAGCTTTTAAAAGGGGGGTGCTAAATAGAAAGTCAGAAGGGTTTGTTTCTCAAAATGTTGCATTTCATCATTTGTTTAATGAAGCATTTAATTTTGAAAATGTCAAAACATTTTACTTGCATGTTTTCTGAGTAAAAATGTTTTGACATTTTGAAAATCTCCTGGTTTCTGACAAAAGCTTTAGCAGAGTTCAATGCTAAATGAGATTTTTAACATCTAACTTCCCTCTCATTCTGCTCCCAGAAACCATTTTGCAAAAAGAAAAATAATCTCAGTTGTTTCTGAGCAAAAAAGAAATTGCTCATTTATCACACAGCAGTGATGAAACAACAGCTTCTGACAAACAGGAATGGGAAAACCAGGTTCATCTTGTAACACCACTGGGCTCCTGGTAGTCCAGTAGTGCTGCAGGGAAATATGCTGGGGTGGCCAAAGGTGTGACCAAGATGGGAATGGTGATGCTGGATAGCTCTGGTGGTGAGCATAAAGACCCACTCTCAGCCCACAACATTGCACAGCTCTGTGTGTTTCTCCACAAGCACCAAACCTGTGGGAAATGCAAAAATGTAAAATCAGAGTACAAAAGCCCTCTGAATTGGTGTTCAAAACAATCTCCTCCTGAGTATCTCATTTGCACAACAAAAGACAAGAGTCTTACTTGAAGAAATTGATGCTTAAAATGTCTGTGCTGTTTTCTCTTGCAGCTATTTTTGCTTTTACATTTTTATAACCATATTTGGATCTGTGAGCACTTTGGTTCTTTAACAATCTATTTTCATTGATTGTGTCCTTCTGGCGCTCTGACTGTTTCATTGTCCTACATCATCTTGTTTCTTCAAACAAAAGTCTCATGTTTTCCTTTTGAGCTATCTTTTTATATTTGTCTACAGAATTTGGAGAGGGAAAATGTAGAAGTCCAGTTCTCAAAGGACCTCTGGATAGCCTGTCCAATAGTAAAGCTGTGTTGTTCCTTTCTCCAACTTGCTCACAGTTAGTTCCACATAAAACCTCTCTATGGTTCCTGTAGTGCTAGTTCCATATTCCTTCTGATGTACTTGAGCAGCAGCAGTAGTAATAATAATAATAATAACAACAAAAAAATATATAATAAGTAATATATAATAAGTAATATATAATGTTATAATTAATACTTATTATTGTTATTTAGAAAAATAAGAAACAAAACCTATAAAGGTTCACTGTGCAATTGATTTTTTTTAGGAACTAAACTATTAACAAGGGCAAGAACTGACACATAAGCCCCTCCATGCTCCCTTTTACTTATGAGGATGAAAACATTGTGAACAGATACTCCCATACAGGCATAGGCATGGCTCATAACTCCTGAAAAAGAGCCGGGAAATGGACGTTCATCCTTATAGAAATGCAGGAAATTCCCCAAGGTGCAGGAAATGGCGGGGGACACAGCTCTTGCCCTGCTGTTCATGTCACACGTCCAACATGCAGTGCCTGTGTCGTGCCACCCTGAGGCACTGCAGGTATTGCACAAGGAGACAAATGGGTGACAATGATGAGCCTGACTGTGAACATCAATCTGCCTGCCCTGTTTTTTTCTGCTGAAGCACTGTGCACAGCAGTCTTCTCAGTTAACACAGAATTAATTTGTAATGATTGCTTTAACATTTTATAAATTATATTGAGTGAGATAATATATGGTAACTGCACAGATTACAGAATGCAATGATGTCTTTACAAAAAAAAAGTCATGACATGGCAATTACACTACAGCAAAACAAATTATTGCAAAGTGGCTAAAATTGTATTTCTCTCTAGTAAATGAATCATAATACTTTAACGCCCTCAGATAATCTGCAATTCAATGAACAAAAATAGAACCCAAATGACAACACAGAGAATTTAGAGTGCTCAGGGCAAAAAGATGTGAAATGAAGACATGGAAGAGAAAGAAATAATAGAGAGATAAAACACTGTGCAGAGTTTAAGCAAAACAGGATCAAAGTTGCTGTGCACTTTTATTTTTACTACTCTTTTTGATTCTTTGCCTAAAAATAATTTATTATACACCTGAACAACAATTGATATTTACAAGAAAGTGAAATTACTACCATTTTTTTACATTAAATATTACTGTAGATCTAAAAGTGTAGTATAGGGTCTACAAATCAAACTTCAGTTCTCATCATGTTCTATTTTGCTCAACTTGAGCTTTCTGAGTTCTGCAATTTGTCTTAAAATTATTTAGGATTTCATGAGAATGTTACCCTTTGTAACTCATTCATGACTTAGCATACTCTCAGTAGAAGAGACAGGAAGAAGAAAAAGGAAGAAGAAAAAGGTCTCCAGGTGTGGAATATAAATATAGTGGAATATAAATACAGTGTTCGCAAATTAGAATATGGAGATATTGCAGTGCTTTGTGTGACCCTGCTCAGTGGTTAGCGAGCTCAATGCTGCTGTTTGCTCGGCCTGGAAAGAGCGGAGAAGGCAGCAGTGCGTTGGCCTCCACTGTTATCTTCACCCCTCAGGGCACATAAGGAACATAAAGACCACTTTGCATGCGGCATAATACAAAGACGTGGGCACTGTATTTCTTTGCAGACATCAAGTACTTTGTAGGATCTTTCAAATATATTCTTTAACCATTTTATATATGATTCTAATTCAAGTGAAAGAAATTTCTGTGAGACTTGTAAATTCACTAGTATTAGACCATTTCTAGGTCCATTAGAAAATCAGTCTAAGTAACAACTTTCCATCAACTCCTGTTTTGAATGGCAAATTATTTCCATTGTGGGATTTTTACTGGTTGTGTGTAGTGGCGGAATAATCACAGCATTTGCCATCTCTCTATACTCTTATGGATCAGAAGGAAAAGTAAAGATGTTGATCTTTAGGCTAATGCATAACCACAATAACAAGATGCACAGCAAATAAATGATTGAAAAAAGAGCTGATGTACAAGAGAGAGAGAGATGAGACTGCTGGGTCAGTTTTGTCTGTGGGAAAAATACAGTTCCATAGGGAGATATCCTCTGTTTTCATTTAAAATTTGGAATCCTGTCTGCCTGGTCCCCCCATCTCTTACATTAAACTCTGCAAAATTACTATAATAATGTTTCAACAAATGCACCATAATGCAAACCTCTTTAGAGTGAAGAAGAAAATCTTTAGATGAAGAAATGAACAGTCAAAAATTGTATTTTATAATATTAACTTAGTCTTGCTTTTCAATTTGTTGTTATGGTAACAAGACATCCAAAAATGTTATATACAAGACATTGTACCAGAATCAAGCAGTACTTTTATCTAGGATTTTACAAGTACCACACAGAAAATAAGATATTCATTCCATGTATCCGTTCCTTAATTGTAGAGCAACAAACAACACTGCAAAACCCGGTACATACCTATTTTTTAAAATCCAAAGCAAGCAAATGACAACACAAGGAAAAAACTGTCCCACAGGATTTTTAATAAAGATCCCATCTGGCAGAATGAAAACAAAAGTGGAGACAAATAATTTTATCACATGAATATAGACTTTTGATATAAGTTCAGAAATCTTCCTACCAGTGACTTATAGGAATATTCTGTGCCTAGGACAAAATTCCACATACTCCTTATGATGCTCTAAACCTGAATAGAATTAATTTTTTAACATCCTGAAGTGGCAAATTTGATGGGTTTTTTTTTACTACAGAAATATTCTGAAGCAATTGAAAAAACAAAAAAGTACATCAAAACCTATGAGTATCATGATGGTCAAAAAAAAACCAGCTGATAACTAAAATAGCATTTCTCAGCTGCTGGAATTATCAAGCTGGAACAGTTAACTTTTTAAGAATTCAGAGAGTTTTATTCCTCTCCTCAAACTCAATCAAAGCATGAGATGACCACAGCAACATAAATTATTCTGGGGCCATTTATAATATATAAATAGTGATATGGCAAAATCTGTTCTGAAGGCAAAGTTATGGCAAACCAAAATAACAATTCAGAGAGAGAGAAACAGCTCGGACAATATTGTTCTTGAGTATCAAAATAAAACTATCCAATTAACAGAGTGACCGGATTTATAAATAAAATTGTAAAAAAAACCCCAACCCCTATGGCAACTGGCAGAAAACAGACACTGAAAGCTTCAACTGCAGCCTTCTGATAGCATGGAATACAAGTGAATGGAGATTCAAACAACATTATATTTCATGCATGAAAAAAGTTCTTGAAAACAGGAATACATACGGAAGGTAATTTTATTTCTTAGTACTAGCTGATTATTAAGAGATTAGTGCTTTTATTATATTTCTTTTGACTCATGCACATGAGAGAAGCTTCACAAGCTCTCTATAATATTGTATGAGAAATACTCCCCACTTTGAGGTGAAACAGAGAAGACCTGTTTTTTTAAAGAAAGTGCAAAAAAGGAACTCTGCTGAAGGTCAATAGTCAGTTTACAGTTTTGGGTATTTTATGTTTGGAATTTTTTATGTGTGGAGACATGAGGTTTGATTTTATGTTCTTCAGAAGGTTGGTTTATTATATTATGATATATATTATATTAAAATACTACATTAAAACCATACTAAAAAAAAACCCAAAATTTTTAAAATACTTAAAATATCAAGAATAAAATAAAATGCATAACAAAATCTTGTAATTGCTCACAGCCTCAGCACAAGTGGTTGTGATTAGTTATCAATTAAAAACAATCTACATAAACTAATAGAAGATGCACCTGTTGCATTCCACAACAGCAAATAGTTATTGTTTATATTCTTTTCCTAAAACTCTCAACTCCTAAAGAAGGAAAAATCCTTTGTAAAGATTTTTCATAATATATCATAACTACAATTTTACTTTATCCCTGAGAAAAGCTCAGGTTTTAGCTTCCATGTGGAATGAAACACTCCTTTGTCTGATAAACTCTTACTCATAGACAGGGACTTGTAATTAACCAAAACCTGAAAACTAAGCCATGACTTGCCTTCATAGATGAAATCTATATTTATATTCACTGCACCTTTCCTCAGCTGTAGACCAGAAAAGGCAGCCTGCCTATGGCTATGAATTGCCCACAGGGCTCTGTCACTGTTAAAATGTAGACAAGGAGAGAAAAAATTAAAAAGTAAGGTTTACATGCTAACTATGGCAATTATTATTCTGAAAAAGATGCTAGGCTTATCTGCACTTGAAAATAAAGGCCTCAGTATGCAAGGGGTACCAAACGAGGTACTCATGCAGAAGAATGTGTATCATAAGAGTTAATAATTGGTGCTGTCAAAACTAATTTGCATTCTGCTGCCCAATAACAGCAAAGACATCTGGTCTCCAATAAAATGGAGGGCACCATCAGAACAAACAGAAAGGTCATTTAGTCAATGGTTTGACTATAAGGATTATCTTTCTATTATTGCTGGGTTTTTTTATTTTTTGGTCTTTGCGGAAGGAGATGTGGAGAGCTGTTACTGTGGTTGCTCTGGTGAGCACTGAAATGGCTGACAACCTCTTATATTTGTGATATTTGATTCAGAGCTCAGAAAGTGAAGGAAGTGGACATTGAAATGTCTGTTTGATGCTGATGAATTATATAATGTCACTAGTTCCTGCCTGATTGGAATTTAATGGAGAGGTTGGAGTTAAGCAATGAAGTCAATAACACTGATGTCCATATTTAGGATTCAGCATGATTTTAGGAACAGAGCTGCTTCCTGAACTGGGGCTAATAGAATGCATTTTTAGAATCCTGTAAGACAACTAGGCACTCATTGTCTTCTCTAGCTTACTTATATTGTGTTAAAAGCTAGCAGTATAAGTGAACCAGTCCTAATATCTTACGCTTAACAGAACACATTTCCTGAATCACCTAGTCTTTTTCATTTTTTTTTTCCTATAATCAAAAGGTATATTTTCCTTTGCACCATCTGTTAACTACGATACTTGCCAGAACGAAAAGAGAATGTAAATTAGGTTGCGAATACTGAAGTTCACTTTCCTTTTCATTGTATCTGTTATTTTAAAGAGTCATTTCATTTTTTTTTTTTATTTTTTTTTCTTAGGAAATATGGATCTGGGAAACCTTTGAAAATGTCTATGACTCACTGAAGTTTTCTTAAATCCTGTGATCTTTAAAGGCAGCTTTGAAAAATTTGAGAAGATTTTTTTGTCTGTCCTATGAAATGAGAGGCAAGACAGGTCCCAGAAAAGACAACATGGAGCTCTTTCATTCCTCCCAGTGTTCAGGCTATTTTTCCCCGGGAATTCTATCAAATTATGCAGAAGAATAAATCTGTTGTACAAATAACATATTTTAGAATTTAAATTAAGCAGACGAAGATCATAACAGAACTTGGTTTTGTGCTATCTTTCAAAATGCATACTCATTCATAATGGGTTCTGATAAGGATGCTATAGAAACATAGAGTAGTTTGAATCAGAAGGGATTTTTAAATGCCATCATCCCTTGTAGTGATCACAGAAGTCTTCTACTAAATCAGGTTGTTTTAGAATCCTCTCCAACCTGATGTTGAAAGACCCCATTTCTAGGGATGGGGCACCTACCAACTCTCTGACAACTTGTTTCAGGGTTTAAATGTGCCCATCCTAAAAAATATAATGTTCCATTTATCCAGTATAAATCTACCCTCTTTTCATGTAAAACTAATTTCCCTTTTCTTACCATAACAGGACTTATTAAAAAGTTTAACAGGACTTGTCTTAGTCTTTCTTGTAAACTCCCTTTAAATACTGAGAGGTCTCAATAAGGTCTCTTTGGAACCCTCTCTTCTCCAGGTTGGACAACCCCAATTCTCTCAGCCCTTCATTATAGGAGAAGTGAGAGGAGATGTGACCCGAGAGATGGATGCAGGGTTCCAGCTGGGCTCTCAGCAGAGCAGAGCAGAGGAGCAGAATCCCCTCCCTCTCCTGCTGCCCACGCTGCTTTGGATGCAGCCCAGGACACATTTGGCTTTCTGGGCTGGCAGTGCCCATGGCTGAGTCACGTCCAGCCACCAGCCTGTGTAGATAACTCCCCTCAATTTGCGAAAAATACCATTGAATACTTCTTCTCCAACCCATCTAAACTGATACTTCATTCACCTTCCAAAATATTGGCGTCTAGAGAGTAAGTAATGAGCAGCAACTGGGAAAAAACTGTTAAAACAACATGAAAGGAGACTGTTTGGAGGTGGGATTGTTTTCTGCTCCCAAATAACAAGATGTAGCACAAGAGGAAACAGCCTCGAGTTGCACTGGGAAAGTTTAAGCTTGGATGTTAGAAAAAAACTTCATCACTGTAAGGGTTTCCAAATATTGTGACAGCCTGAGAGTCCCTGGAATTATTTAAGACCTATGAATATGGCCCTTAGGGACACAGCTTAGTGGGTAGCTTGACTTAGCAGTAAACTGCTAAGTTTATGGTTGGACTCATTGATCTTAAGGGTCTTTTCCATTCTGAAGTATTGTATGATTTATTCTCTGATATTGATTGTGCCTTGCTACTCAGATCTGTGTCATGTTCGACCAAAGAAGACAGCCAATCCTTGTGCTTTGCTTTCCTGA
Organism: Onychostruthus taczanowskii; assembly: GCF_017590055.1. NCBI lineage: Eukaryota > Metazoa > Chordata > Aves > Passeriformes > Passeridae > Onychostruthus > Onychostruthus taczanowskii. The sequence goes on from NW_024499718.1 coordinate 181,335, forward strand.
ATGGCTGCCATTAAATACATCCTCTAGTAAAATCCACAGATTCAGTCCTGACGGAAGTACTCTTATTTGAGTTCTTTTTCTGGACACTTAGGTGTTCTGGAGAACAGCTACAGAAGACAGCTAATCAAACATGAATACAAAGGAATAAGAATTTGGGGCTTGGTTTTCTTCCAAATGTTTATTCATTGCTCATTTATTTTGATAACCCCTGAGTTTGCTCTTCATAGTCTGTTGACTAATAACAAAATATCACTTATTTTGGAAGTCTTTACTCTGCTTATTTCAATTTGGGAATGGTATCAATACATAAATGACATTTCAATATCATGAGCCAGCAATGAATCTTTAAAAGATTTAAGAACAGGCACAATTTAATTTTTGTCTTGCCTTTTTTTTTTTTTTAATTATTGCATCTACTTCACACAGGTATGATATAATGTAATCAATCCAGATATAAGCTGAAACTTCCATAAAGTTGCATACAAGCAAATAAGTAACGAGTATAGTTTTTGATTAATTTTACAATTTATTCTACATAGAAACAAATTCTTCAGTTTGTTCATTTCTACACAGTACAGAAACTTCAAAAGAATAGTGGAGTCTGTTGTGAATACTTGCATGCAACAGTACTGAATATACATGTCTGTAACAATACAAACTAACTTCTAAAACAAAATTATTTGGAAACTGGAACTCATGAATCTGGTTGATTTAGATACCAGCTATAATCATGTGCAACTGGTTATGTAATTTGAAATGCAACTAAAGTCTTGTATTTTATTTTTGAATGCGAGTGATTATTAGGAATTCAGGTCTTTCTACAACTGGCTTTGCACTAGTAGTTATATGCTGTGTTTCTCTTTTCAATGGTTCACCCAGTGTGTGAAGCACCTGAATATCCACCTCTGCTCTGCTTTTTTTTATTGGCAACTGACGCTGTCTGTACTGATGTTCTTCTCTACTCTTCTGTTATCATAGAACATAATTAATGCTTTCTCCATGTATATAGTGCCATTTTGGCACTGGTTCCCCATTTAACATCATCCAGAGAAATTTTCATCAGCACTAGATAGAAAATCTCTCATTTTGGTGACAGTAAGGAGAATCATATTGCCTTGATGAAAGCAGACAGAGCATGTTTGCACTGAATATTAATCAGACTGCATCTGTGAAAAAGCTGTGGCAGGTGATACTTGACAACAGAGTCAAGCTAACAACCACACCAGCCCCTGGAGTGCAAGCTCAGCATAAGCTCTCATTTCAGGAATCCTTTTATGTTATGTTACACAGAACACGGATGCAGGGTGATCAGGCAGGCTCATACATTAGCCTGATTGCTGTAGTAGTAGGACACTTTCTGTGTCCCAGAATAATTTTTAAAGACAGAATAATTATAGAAATGTGGCAAATTTTCTCTTGGATCTAGGGCAACATAATCTTACACAAATTATATAAACCTGTTTTAGTATCCTTCTTTGTTGAAAAGCTTGATCTTTTAGAGGATCTTCAATTAAGGTCTTTGTCAGTGCTGTGTGAAATAATCAAATAAATCATAAAATATTTAGATTCCCTAATCATTTAGAGAGCTGTCCAACTGGAGAAGGGAACCAGCAGTTGTGGTGAAAGATTACTGTTCTTGCAAGAGGAAAATTACAAACACTTCTCCTCAAGATTCAGTCTAGGAGGAGGTGGTCTTATCCAATGTTTTGAGACTGTAGAGAACAAAGTCCTCAATGAGAGGATTGACCAGTCAAGACCATCAATGTATAACACCTTCTTTCAACATAGTGCTTTATCCATTCTCTCATTTAGAAAGAACTTCTCATTTTAAAATCTCAGCATTTTACTTAGGTTAGCATCAGCATACCTTTTAAGAATAGTGAATCCATTTCATAAATTTTTGCAAAGGAGAACTGGAGAGGGTCAATAACTTACCTCAAGTGACTGAGAGAACAAATGAGAAAAAGCATAAATAGGAACTAGAAATATCAATCCTTACATTCTGATGTGAGGCCCAGGTAATAGCAGGCAGGTATTGTATTCAGTATTACAACTACAGTTTTCAAAAGGATTCTGTATTTTTAACCAGGTGAATTTTTTCGTGATGGATGTTCAGTTTCTTAGGAAAATGGGATTTTCCATTTAAAAAGCCAAGCAAGTCTGCAATGGAAATATTTTTGTGGAATAACTTTTTGACTGGAATATGTTACAAGGAAATGGCAGATTTGCTACTGCATGTCCTTACTTGCTTGTGAGACAGGATTTTTAATGATCTGATTCTCACTGCAAGATATGGAATAACCACAGAAATCAGGTATGGTCTGCTTCTAAGTTCTTTTGGAAGGGACACAATTATGTATCACAGATGAAGTAATCTAATTTCTGAGAACTGTCATGAATGCAATACCATAAATCACTGTTATATGTCCATGGATTGAAACTCTATCTTAGTAGCAAAACTTAAAAATAAAAACTAAAATATAAATAAATATTTTATTTTAATAAACATTGTTTTTGGGAAAATAAATACACCCTTGACAATAATAGTATTTTTTCTCTTTTCCTCTTTCCATCGATAAATATCAGCTGTGTCTTTCTCAAATGATCACATTACATGTTACCACACTTCATGTAATGAATTGTAGATTTTTTAAAACCCTATATATTTCAATTTAGGCTTCTGCTATAATCACTCTTGGTCTACTCTTTTCAGACATTATCTATTTTACTCTTCACTATCCATCATTACAAAAGTCAGATTTATTTTATTCCATAATCACTCACATTTCAGTTTATCCACCAAGATTTCATTACATCTTGTCTTTTTTATGCACTTCGGATATGGTGAATCTCACAGAGAAATATATATAAAGGCTGCTGCTATAACATCAGTGAACTCACCTCTCCAGAATTTGACATCTTGACTATTCTGATGTCACTGACTTCCAGATAGTTACAGAATTGATTGTTACTGATTTCAAAGTGCTGCTGACTTTAGGTTCTGACACCATCTCTCCTAACTAAAAAAAATATTCCTCGTTGTTTTTTCTGATGTTTCTCACAGCATGTTCTGTCTAAGGAAGTCTGATTATGAAATGGATTCAGATTGCTTGATGTAAATGGAGCTTCCTGATTAACTGCTAAATTGTGTCAGATATAGGTCATAGGGTCCTCTGTATCAAAGACCACCCCTTCATTTTGCTGGCATGATCTTATCTGCTTTTTAAAGTATATTTTTACCTAGAACCATAGTGCAGAATTCACTATGGTTGGGAATATGTTGGGAATCTCTTGCAGACAGCCTTGGACAAAACAGGTCCACTTAATAGTATCTCATTTATAGGACACATGCATGCTGGTTGCCTTGTTATTAAATATTCCCGGATTTTCTATTCAGGTAATTATGATTTATAAAGATTACCTTGAGTAGGACTTGAGCTCAGCACTGAGAAAGAGTACTTGCATTCAATCTGATGACTCCACATGGCTATATCTATCCCACAGCATGTATTGTGTGTCCTCCCCTGGTCTAGCCAGGAAACCTACCAGAAAATACCAGAGTGCTAGGAAGCTTCTTGCAAAGTTTCAGCAAAAAAAGCCAGGGCACATCATAAGTGTGCTGAAAAGCATCACTTTTTACACATCTTTCCCCCACATATCTCATTTAACTGTAACGTCCATACTGTGATCCTCATCATCAATAGTCAAAGGACAACATTTGGTAATGTCCTTCTGCCTTCCTTAATGCCTGTTGGATAGAGACATGAAGAAAGGCATCACTTCCAATTTCCAGGGCAAAAATCAATTGACATATAGTCACTAAATGTGTTACAGCACTTTAAAGCTGGCCTTACAAGAGGAACAAATGTAAACATCATGAGACTGTGTGACTCTGTGAGCATTATCCTGAAAACAATCTTTGATGGTAAAAAAAAAGATAAGAAAAACATATGCTGGCATGTGCTAATCAGAAATCCCAAAAGGAAGGGTGAAAAAGAATCTACCATAGTTTAACCAAATATTAGTAAAGAAGACCCGAATGCCTTAATAGCCTAAATAATTAATTCCTTTCCAAATAATTTCCTCCATTCCCCATTTTGCTTTGAAAAGTTTGTACTGGTAAGAAGAAGTTGACCATATTCATGTTTTATGCCAGTGAAGATATCCCTAGGGTGCTTCTAGAGCAGAACCACAGCTTGGAGTACCTTCCCAAAAGCCAGAAATCAGACAGGATGCCCTGTTTGTTTTTTTTTTTTTTTTTGGGGGGGGGGTGAAAAAAACACCCCAAAAACACTGAGAATAAACAGATTTACTGTCACTTCACTATCCATCATATTTCACTAAATAAAAGACAAACCTCTTTTTTTAAAAAAAATCCCCCCTTATTTGCCTGTCTGGCAGTGCATTTGCTTTATGTTCAAATCTGAGCATGGCCTGCTTATAGATGAATAAAGAATCATTAACTACAGTAAAACAGATCTACAGATACCAGAGAATTTCAGCACCCATAATCCTCTTGCTGCAGCTTTTTCTTGAGAGTGGTGTGCTTTTTGCACCATAACACTCATGGAAAAGAGTTGGGAAACCCACATCACATCTCCATGGTTCTTCTTGTAAGTTCAGCTTTCTCCTAAAAGCCTCCCTCTTAGCCCACCTTCCAACTACCCTGGGTCTGCAGCACTTAAATTTTCACTGTTGTGTTTCTCATGTGTAATGTGCTTGGAGGTGCTCTGTTTGAGAGGCACAACACAGGCGCTGCTGCACTTCCTTGTCCTACTCGAAAAATACAACCTAATTCCTGGCTGAACTGCCAATATTAAATCATTGCCATGAATGAGCTTTGGACTTTTTTAAAGAAACTATGTGTGATTTCGACAGAAACATTAAAATTGTGCCCATGAGAGACTTCACATTTTGGGGGGGCGGGGAGCGAAATAGGAAGGTTCTTTGGAATTCCTCATTTGGAATGTCAATAATTGAGTAAAATAAAACTTGGGGAAAATGAACTGAAAGTTCTCTATGAGGAGATGTTAAAAGAGCAGGTGCACGTAAATAAACATATGCATTATGATGCAGAGCTATAATGAAATGTGCTGGAAAAATGAAAGGTGTGGTGTGATATATTCCAGAAAAGTTAATTAGACTGAATCTGTTACATAACTAAGATTACATGGCAATGTCAGCAGTCATGTTTGGTCTCTGAATTTAGTGGCAGCAGAGAGAGCTTTTCGTTGTCTATACATACATGTAGCATGCATTGTGTAACTCAGTACAAAATGAGTGGGGAAATGGAAGAAACTGGGAAAGTAAAAATAAAGTAAATATCAGGAGTAAAAGTAACCTTTGCATTCAAGTCTGTTAAACTGCAAAGCGGTTTCCTTAGGGAAGCAGTAAAAACATCATCACTTCCCTCATTTAAAAGAGGATCAGAAAAACCTAGAGGGCTACATTCTGCTCCAATTTGCTGAATATCATTCTGGCTCCAAAACTCTGTATTTATTTTTCCTCTGATACCAGCTAAAGCAGAATCTACTTCTCCTTGGGAAAAATTTATTTTATCAAGGATTAGTAGGAAGATAGAATATACAGTCCACCAGGTCTTTTTTCGTTGTTAATACCTATGGCAAAATCTATGGGATTGAGTCTCTTAAAATAAATATTGTAATAGATTTCAATATGTATTTAAATGACTTAAGGTGATGTCCTAGGAATGTTTGAGGACACAGGTGACATGGTCAATTACATTAGCAAAAATATAGCATTTTCAAATAACATTCAAATTTTCAGTGAAAATGGATACTGTTTTGAATCTTTTGTCACTGGCTTGAATTTTACTAAGCCGTATTTCTATATCTGTGGTAAGAATTGTCCTGAGATCATAAAATAAATCCACATACTTCTTTGTTTGTTTGCGGTTTTTTTTGTTTGTTTGTTTTGTTTTGTTTTGTTTTGTTTTTAATTTTTTATTTTATTTTTTCCCCCATGAATTAGATTCAATATCAAAATTCAAAATTTGTTACTGTGGCTAATAGAAGTTTAGCAACTTGTAGACCCATTCATGTATTTATTTAATATCATTGTCTTGCTCTGTTCTATAGAGGGAAGCCCGTATTTATGTAAAACAAACTCTCACACAGTTTAAGTGAAAAACATATCTTGAGAGTAAATACAAAAATAATATCACTTGAAAGTCTGTCACATTCCATTTTAGGTAACCAGCTGTCTAATGACTTTGTTGGTCTCTCTGATAAATGGTGCTGATTATCAGGATGAAAATATCTAGTTAGAACACTGACTCTTATTTAAATGTAGCTGCATTTTTTGCTGCTAAAAATCGTTTAAGATAATCACTTAGAGAATCCATTCAATGAGGATAAATGACCTTCACATGTTTTATTTTCTGGACAGATGATGATATTTCAACGGCAATACAGTAGTTCAACATTTAAAACTCTTCTGCAAATTAGATTGAAATTGTCTTTCAGAGCATTTTTTTTTTTTTTTCTGTCCAGTGATATACTTGGATAGCTGATCCATCAGCTTGATGACGGAGACGATATCATATAATTATAACCATCATTGTTTAGCTGAGCTCTATTCACTGAATATACATTTCCATTCTCTTGTCCGCTCTGGTATATGGTTCCTGCCCAGGTCCTTGATGAATTTTAGGTACTTTTTATCTTTGTACCAACCTATCTCCAGTTGGTTTTCTTTCTATACTGACTTGCTCTGGGAAAGTTCAGCACCATGCTTGGAAAAACACCTGTCCTCTGGGAACAAAATATGTAGAAGTAATACTTCCACTTACTACTTAATAGTCCTCTTTTGAATTTTAAAATAATTTATTAATTCAGAAGAAAAAAAAGAAGCTGTACACATTTTACTACCTGAGAACACCTTTAAATCCCAACTCTACAGATCACCTATTTTCCAAAAAACCAAATTATTAACTGTGATATTTCATTACTGAATGAAGTGCTGAAAGTGTACAGAGCTTTGCCTTCTGGTGTCTATTGCACCAGTCTGCCAGCTGATAAACACAAGTGCCTCTGGCTACAGTGAGATGTCTGACTGATACTGCATAGAGAGAACTGGCCCATTAGGTGTCAAACTGGTTGGGATCAGCAGTGTTACTTAGCATGCCCACAGGGGTATAAAATAGTATAAAATAGTGTAAAAGTAGCTTAAAGCTAGGAAAAAACCAAAAAAACCAAAACCAGACTGTGCTGTTGAAACTATAATTTCAAATGCTATTGATATGCAAGTTCTATTTTGTGCTCACCAACTTGCAATCGTTTTTGAGGAGACCTCCTTAGTGAAGGTGTTGTAGTGAATGCCCAGGGATTATTAACTGTCTATTCAGAAGTGAAGAAGAAGACAAAGTAAAGCTGGTTTTGACGGGACAGAGACCACAGTGGGACAAAACCTGCATCTCCCTTCTATTTTTTGACTAACTGCAAAGAGAAGGCATACAGCATTTTGCAGGGCGTATGTCAAGCTATTGCCAATGACTGTGACACCTACCTTTGCTACTATAGTGCTTTAGATCATATTTTTGAAGAAAGAAAAAGGGAGCTGAGCGAACAAAAGGTTATCTAGTTCATTCTCTTTTCCCAAAAGCAGACACTACCACACCTACATCACATATCCTGTGTTGTGATAGATTTTTAAGGTTTTTTTGGGAAAAATAAAGGGATAATATTTTTAGTGATTACTTACTTTTTATATAGTATGGGTGTGTGTTTTGTTAAAAAGTCACCTACTCTGGAATGATATTAAGGTAAGGACAAGAAAGGTTTTCACTTTGATACATAACTGGGAGTGTAATAGCCCTTGATTTGCTTACCCTTTTGTCCTGGGGTGACAGGATCTCCTAATTTGTCTCAAAACCAGAACACCTGTTTAAAAACTCCTGAGGACAATTGGCTGCGTGGGACTGAGGAGAGCTCTGCGCCTTCCTATCACTGTGTTCGTATATTTCATTCATTTCAAATGACGTAAAAATTTTATCATGTACTTTTGGAATTGGACATAAATGTGATTCAGATGGCATTATATGAATAAGGAAATAGATTCACACACTGTCCAAGTCTACAAATGCTCTATATTTGGGATTTCAAGACTGGTACTCAATGGCTGCACTGGTAGCTAAAAGTCAGCTCCCAAAACCTGGGGCTGCTGCCCTTTCCCAGCCTTGTGTGAAGGCAGTGCCGTGACTGTGGTCCTCTCCTACCACTGCCTTCTCCTGAGAACTGCAGGCTACACAGCAGCACTGTCTGTACATAGAACCAAACAAGAAAGGGCTATATTCCTTTAAAACCCTGTACTTTGCTGATATATCCTCAGAGAGCATTTTGCATCCTATTTCTGGAGAATTTAGGAGCAATGGAAACTATAATGAAGTTGTGAGCCTCAGCGAGCTCACAAAGAAAACTGAGATAAGCACAGAAAATATATTCCTGGTCAAATAGACTTGATCTTATTGGAGGACAGTAAGAAACAGGACACAGAACAGGTACACTGGCTTTTATAACTGACCCATTCAGTGTGACCATAGTCATTCTGCAGAATTCATACCACTTGTCACAGGACTGAACAACTGTACAAGTTTCAGAATAATTAACTTGACCAGTACACCTTTTCACTGCTTCTCTTCATTCTTTCATAAAAATTCACTCCCTAAGCCCAAGTATCTTCTCTGGGATTTAATGTGCTTTTCCAATTACATAAAATAGAGAAAATATCTCTGCTAGGAGGCAAAATATTGCCATTGCGGAGTTGACAAATATGAGCTGTTTGGATCAGTATCGAGATTAATTCCAAACAGAGTATCTTTGGGTATTTCTCCCATTTCTCAGAGTATTTCACAACTTTTGAGTAGCCTGGCTTTATTTGTCTTGCCTTAATTCATTTTTTCCCAATGACATAGTTGCTAAGTATTTTTGAAGGTGTTTAGCAGTTACTCTTCCCCATATTTTCAGCTAGATTAAATTTGCAGTATGTTACACTGATTGACAGGACTAGAAAATAAAACCCAAGGATTTGCTGACAAAAATCCTAGACTGATGTGTGTAATTTTGCAGTCTTTATTCCCCTTTTAGTTGTGAAGGATTTTTCACCACTGTACTAATTATGTTATCATCCTGATACAAGCTTCAATCAGGCACTTTTAGCCTACTGCCTGGAACTTAGAGGATTCCTCTTTTTAAATAATGCAAGAGGGAAAAAGAAAATCAGATGAGAGTTTGCACATGATTTCATCTACTACATTACACAAAGAGACCAAAACTGCCAATCCACAAAGAACTTAAGGTTTCTGGTGGAATTTCAGGCTATGTTGGAACTTTTCCTTTTTTCTCTTGCCCTTCCACATAGATTAGATAAGGCCCTTGCTGTTCATGATGTGCTGCTTTGGTCATGACTAGCACCATTACCCTCTCTCAGAAGACTCTGTTATATTTATGAGATTATGGGATGAATCAGAATGGGGGTCTGGACAGTGGGAGACATGAAGAGGACTCACATCTGCCAACCTCTGCCTCCTCGGGCAGGCAATGACTATTGAAGTAGTTTTACCTTAGGTGATGACACTTAATTTTCTAGGTGAAAAAATTCACTGTTCTGTCAAGGTATCCTAATGTATCTTTTTCCAGATAATAGCAGCAAGTGTATTTGCAATTCTGTGGACAGGTTTTTATACTTTTATTAAATGCAAGAAAACTTTGAAATTCTGTATGGAAGAATGAGCTACACAATTTATTATCTGGTTTTGCTGCTCTCTGCTCTTCAAGAGCATGCCACAGCTTCCCCACCGTTCTTTTTTTCACTGGATCTGACAGTGCACTTGGTAAGTGCACAACCAACCTAGGCCATTTCAGTGATCTTACTTACTCACAAACCTACTCACACAGGTCTTTCCCTGCTCTCCTTTGCCTGTGGTAGGGCATGTAAGAATCTTTTTGCTTATCTGTACCTGAGAAAACAAATAAATCCTTTATCCTATGATATCAGTCTTGTCAAAATATTCCATCCACCAGCTCTACCACAGCTGGAGAGCTTTGGTGTGTGGGACTCACTGCTAGTGCTCCTGGCACCCCTTACTTACTGCAGTGCCTTTTCTAAACAGTGACCATGCTGAGAACAAAAGACCACAGCTTTCAGACCTGAACTGTCCTCCAATAATCTCCTGAGTGAATGAAGAACTCAACTTGTCAAGACATGAACCCTTTGGTAAGCAGACGCCTGGGAGATGATATTTCCTTACCCTGTCACAGGTAAGAATATTTTGAATGCAGTTTCTGTAAATGGCCTTCCAAACTCCAGGTGAGAAACCTCAGGTATTTCTTAGAGCTTGTGCTCCTTCACAGACTGCAGGTCCTCTGTGTTTAAACATTCTTAAAAGATATTATTTACTATTAATGCTGTAAAAGCTATGTTGCTGACTCTGCATTGCTTGGGTTATTTTATAAACCTTATATATGATGGTGGTACCAAAACAGGCAATCTACATCCATTCAGCATATTTAAATGTGATTTATGCTATAAAACATATCTGCACAGTATGTGTCTGCATCTTTGCCCTCACAGAATTCAGTAATAAAGCTTTCACTAATCATAGTAATAAATTTGAACAAATTACAGGGACATTATTAAGTATTGAGTGCAAATGCTGCTAGATTCTATTCCAGTATAGTTTACTATATTTTTTTCATGGATTCAAGGGAATCCTTTGTTCTGATTAGCAAAAGAGAAAGAAAATTCTTTTGCAGTGTTTTAGCTCTGCTTCCTTTTGCATTATTGTGGTTCTGTTAAGCATTTGTTAAGTTCTGTTTGACATTTGATAGGTTTTTATCACAATCTGGACATTTCTGTCATTAAAAGCTACTATAATCCCAGGTTGTTGCAGAAAATAATTTCATGGTAAGAATTTTTAATGAAATATAACAAAGTAAACAATTTTAAAAAGTCAGTCAGAGAGGATTGCTTTACAACAATAGATCTGTTTTTCAATAAATATGAAAACCAACAGCTGCTGTTCTCTTTAACATTTTGAAAATTTCATTTGATTTAGATCTGAGTACAAAATTACTTTTATATTACTTCAGAAGTAATTTTCAACTTAAATGTGTCCGTGTTTTGTGGCATAATTTATGACTATGTTCACAGATATGATTGCTTTATTAAGATAATTTTTTAATTTCCTTTCTTTTATGAAAACAGGAAAGGTACTAAGTGGTTACAGAAAGATTTATTTCTCCTTAAATCTTTTTCTCTTAATGTAAACATTTACTCCATAATGTAACTAGATCCATGACAGTCAATACTTCTGTAAAAGAACTTAAAACGACAAAATAATAATATAATTTGGGCTTTATGGAATCAAAATATTCAAGAACTTAACATTTGCTGAAAACCAAGTTTGCCTCAGCATCCTCATATATGATACCGAAAGATATTTGCCTGTTTTCCTCCTACCTCACTTCAAATCAGGAAGGTAACAATTAGGAAAAGAAACTTATAGAGAAGATGAAAAAGACTTCCTCTCAGTCTCTTAGAGGTCTGAGAAGCACTTTAAGAGGAGATTCACATCACGGACAGGAATCACCAAAATCCAGTGTTGGGTGAATACAGGGGAAGGAGATGCTCACACGATTTACTGCTACTGTGGGAAATACAATTAAATGCACAAAAAATGCACAAAACCCTTTGTCTGGAGTTCTAGCAGCAATCTAGCTCCACTGAGAAGAATAACAAGCAGCGATTGGTAGATTCTCATGGATGGCAGAGATCCCTTATTATTCCTGGGCATGTACAAAAAGTCTTAAAATTTTTGATATTTACTATTGTCGTGGGGTGACAGCCTTTATCCCAATATCGTGTGTTGTGTCTGGCAGCTGCGCCTTTTCCTCCCCTGGCCGTCTTGCCGCGGCGGGGCGGGGAGGGAGGGGTGTGAGTGTGACCGGGCACCTTGGCTTTGGCTTTGGGCTGCTTGGCTTGGCTGGCTTGCTTGCTTGCTCCTGCCTCGGCTGCTAGATGCTTTTTGCCGCTTTCTGCTTTCTACGCTGTTTTTTTTCTTTTTCTTTCCTTCCCTATTTCTTACCCTCCCCTGAAGATATTGGACCGGCTTCGGACCTGACCTGGGACGTCCAGGACCCCCAGAGTCTGCGAGAGAAGCTCAGTGCCCTCCACAGCACTGCCTGGTTTTCTTTTCTTTTCTTGTGTTGGGGAGTGTCCTTTTGTTATTTGTTAATAAATAAGTTTTGTTTTCCACTGTGCTCCTCCGAAGAATTCCTTCTCGAACCCGGTATTGGGGGAGGGGTGGTTGGAGGTTTTTTTTTAGGGAGATCCCTTTTGGAGATTTCCCCTAATTTGTCCTAAACCAGGACAATATACTTTTGGTGCATTGGCCGGGAAACGAAGGCCAAAGACAGTGGAAAAAAACCTATAACAATAAGCCTTTTCAAATTTTTTCAATGTGTGCTTTCCCTGATCCCAAGCCACTAAAATTCCCTGAATTTGACTGTCTGACTCCTTCATTTTTCAGTGAGGGCAGCCTTTACTTTAATTCCTTAATATTAACATACCAACAAGAAATGCAAGTATCCAAAACATCACAGCAAACTTACTGATTTATAAGCCTAGTGGTAAATGAACGTAAGCACACTTTCAGTCTCCCTTCCATCGTCTCAAATCACCATGACTGTTGTTACCAATCAGTAACAACATGGGAGCCCCAAAAGGAACATTATTTCACAAAATATTTAACATAGGAGTCCCTCAGGCTTTCAGACTTTCTTTTCCTAAAGTTCCTTCACCTTCGCCACACCACGCAACAACCGTCTGCCAACATACCCTAACATTTTCTGACACAGTCCATGTACATCTCTGAAAAATTTCATGGAAAAGTTCTGGAGATTTTTGTTCATCTTAGTCCACTATTTAAGGCATTGAGAATGCATCTCTCTAAACTGAATATTATCTTCACCAAGTCATTTAGCTCACAACTTGCCTTTTGATACAAGGAAGACTGCAATTTTTTCCCAATAATAGCATAAGATGTATGCTACTATCAGAAGGTAAAAGGTATGCTGAAGTACTTTAAGTAATAAAAGACAATTGTTAGTGTCCATACAGTTTCACTTTTGGTATGTGAAGAAAAAGGCTGTGAAAGTAGAAACACACTAGCACAGATCCTATTGGCACAGTTTAGCATATGGATTTAATCCTCTGTGAACATGGGAATTCTTAATTGTAGGACCTGGCAGGGCAATTATTGTCACAAATTGCTGTCAGATTTGTTCATTGGGTTTTATGTCTGATTTCTGCTGTATGCAAGGTTATGTTTCACTGCACTCAGTCTGGGGCCTCAGTCTGCATTATAAAATATAACCAATTCGCCCATTTACATGTATGAAATTAGAAGACATGCTGAAAACTAACACAGGATTCATATTCCTTTACTGTGAAAGAAAGAAAACCCCAAATCTCTCACTTTCTTATGTCTTTGACCCACTAACTACCTTGTTATACATGCAGTTGCTGGAGTTCAACAGTCCGAATTACAGATGCTCTCTCACTGATCCATTGCATAGCATCTCTGTTTCAGGTGTATTAGTCACCTCTTCCTTTTGGTTTTAAATTAAGAAGTATGTTCAGTGACTGGGTCAATCTATCTTGACACAAGCCCATTGATTGAAGATATTGTGATTAACACTTCTGCAAAATAAACACACAATGCTCAAAAATGTAATTTGGGCTTACAATACTTGGAGTTTTTTTTTAATTTTCAGCATATTTCAGGGAGACGAACACAGACAGAATTGAAGACAGGCAGCCACTGCTCAAACACATTTTTTTTTCTGACAGCTGAACAAAAATGTCATTGGATGTGTTGGGTGACTTTTCTGAACTAAATTTGCACTGTTATATGCAGAGCAGAAGGAGATACTTCAAAATTATACAGCTGGCATATTTTTACACACACGAAGGTCTGAAAACAAAACTATTTAATGGTTGCTTTTTCTGTATTTAAATGTTCTTCTTCACTGATCATTAAGTTCCCTCTATTGAGTACTTTTAAAAGAACAGTAATGGTACACCTTTGTTTCCACAAGCGTATACTGATGTAATGTTTTAATTCTGTGTTCAAGTTGTGACAGCCCTTGCCTTTTGATCCAATTAACTGAGTCATGCTGTTACAAAACTCCAAGGAGAGAAAAATGTCAGCCCCATAAACTCAGAAAAAAACAGGATTGCACTTGTTTTCTTTGAAGAACACACTTCTCTTTAAACTGTATTACTTACTTAATATTTTATAGTTTCAAAATGAAAGGAGAAAATTGATTTTGAATTCCACTGGGTGGTATATTTAGGAAGAGCTACATATATACAGCTTATAGCAGTTTTCCAGATATATGTGCCCTGTGTGTAAGGACTGAACAGATGAATATTCTTCATTTTACTTATCCTAACCAGACGGTTCTGTATATAGAATAAGAGGAAGAAACTGAGACTTTTGCTCATGTATCATTTAGGCAAAACTGGGGAGGGTTACTGAGTATCAGCTGGTATTCAGAAGAACCTAACAGGAATGTCTAAGAATGATGTGACAATCCTCTGCCTGGAAGTGAGGATGGTGGCCTGGAAATATAAGTTTCTTTCAAGACCTTTAATCACATCAAGTGTTCGAAACCATAAGCATTATGGGATATACGAGCTCCATGCAGTTCCAAAACCAGACTATGCAAACAAGCAAGGATGTTTGGAAGATTCGGTAGCTTTCCTTTGTTTAAAGTTCTACCTAATCACATGCAGAAGTTTATGTTTGGATAGAAGCTGCATTTTGCAAAAAGTACTTCAAAATTTGTTCTCTGCAAATTCATAACTCAATTCCTGCATGTGAATCAGAAATTTGATATCAGGGCACATTTTGAGAAAAGGGGAACAGAAAGAAACCCAAACCAAGGCATTAATGGATTTGGAGCAGAAGCTGATAAAAAACAAAGAACAGAAGCAAGCTACAAGAAAGATGCAGAGGACAAGAAATTCAATGTGCAGAGTGAAATCCAGTTAATGGCAGATATTTATTTCAATAATAAAAAGGTGTTTTGGAACATTCACCCGGACAAATGCATCCCTCTCACCTGAACTGAAACAAAGAAAAGCAGCTTATTCTTTGCAGCTTCTCTTGACAATAATTTTCTTCTTCTTTTTTTTTTTTTATCCCTTTGCTATAAAATATGTTTCATAATTGAAAGCATAATTTTCTTTTTAAAATATGTATGTTTGTATAGAATCATTACAATGTAGTTTTAGAAATATGCACAGCAAGGATTTCCCTGAAAGCTCCTGCACCTTTTCAATCCCTTCAGAATGTCAAAATTTTGTATTGTAATTTTGTATTGGTTTAGCACAGCCTGGCTTCTGTACTTTTAGTACACACACAAAAAAAAAAGATGGGATTTGCAATTGGTTTGTTTTTCCTAAAGACAGCTTTAGAAGTATTCCTCCTGATATAAAGTAAAAGTGGCAAGAAAATGAATGCTACAGACAAGAGCTCTCTGGCATAAAAATAAGGTCTTTGAAAGAGAGAAATAACAGCTGAAAAGAGTGAAGAACTAAAAGTATAATCTCCTGGTGCCACTTGAGTTGACTTGACATGTTATGTCATGAGCTTGTCAAGTAGGAAACCTATGTGTTTGAGTACAGAAAGGATGATGAAATGCAGTCTATGGATTCAGCTTTATCTAGGACTAAAACACACTTTCAAAACTAGCATGGCAGCATTTAAAAATTAGGAGTATCTTCAGCCATTTAAATAATGAATTATTAAGGCACATGTCACATGGTTTTCCCAAAGATCTTTACAAAGCCTAAAACCCAGTGTTTCCCTTCACATGTCTTTCTGGACTGAAAAGTTAAAGTAACAGCTTCATAATAAAATCATTCTGGGAAGAGCACAATATTTTTGATGCTTACTTAGTGTAGGTGAATTAACCCTTTTACTAGCTTTTCTTCTCTTATATTTCTGGTAAGTTATGGTACACCAACAAATGAAGGAGAAAAGGCTTAAATAAAAAAGAGATCTTTTAAGATTTTTCACAATGTCACCTTGTGTGGACTACATTAACCATTTCTCTATTAGTCAGCACGCTTCTGCATCTATTCTCATCAGCAGTTGCCACAGCTCTGTGCCATAGTTATGCAGCTGCTCTTTAAAGAATTATGATAGCTTTGTTTTATTTTCAGATCTAGGCTATATTCTCTTTTGCAGTAATTTGCCTCTGCTATAGTTGTTCATATGAGGTATTTAAAACTGCAAAATGTTATAAACAAAGAGATTTTTTTTAAGGTAAGAGGTTCTGGACTCCACAGATGATAATGTAAACATAAAAATATAACATTTTATTATGGATTTCTGCTCCTATTCATGTCTTTTGACTCTCATACAGTCATCAAAAAAGAGTGGATGCTCCTGATTAGGCAAGATTTGAATGACTGACCCTGTGGACTACATGTGAAATGCTCTGTAACCTATAACCTTATAAAATAAATATATGGTAAGTATATGGTCATATGCATTCACATAGGAACTAATAATGGAAATGAAATTCCAATTTGTTATTCCCAGGTACTTTGTGCACTAAAGGTTATTTTTAAGTCATTATTTTGCATGGTTGTGAGGAAACAACTAAAAGGCACTTATAGATGAAAAGAAGAGATAACTACTCATCTAAAAGTAGGTGTAGGGGATGTTTGAGCTGGACCAGGATGGTTAGCTCTTCATCATGGCACCAACAGGCTGGTCAGTGACTCTACTACGCAAAAAGAAAGAAAAGATAAGTTTATACTTTTCCCCCCTAAATTTTTTTCTCTCTCATAATTTAATTTTTAATGCAAAAACCAAACTTAATAGCTTGACTATTATGGTCTAAGAGTCTTGGTTTTATTTACTCCACTCACCAAATTCATTGGTCTTTTCAAAGGAAATAATCTCAAGATTTCAAATATTTAGTATGTACAAATCCTTCTTGACCTCACTGGCTTAAAAAATGCCTTCTGTGAATGCATTTTCATTTTCATTCAGATACTGTAATTTAAATTTTTCTTAGATTTTAGTTTACCTTTCCTTCCTTTGTTTTACTTTCCCAAGCTGTATTTTTTTCCCTTCCTTTTGAAATAATCAGCTTTTGTATTATCTATATAAGGCAGGTATGGATATTAGATCTCCCTTCCTATGGTTCCAAGACACAAGCTGATGAGTAAGAATAAAGTATTAATATATATATATATAAAGAATATATAGATAGATATGTATAAAGAATAAGTATTATATTGTTGCAAAATGTGGACTATGTCAAAGTTGTCTGGGATGTTTCTTATGCACTTTAATCTGGCTAATTAAGACTTTCCTAATCATCAAGAAAGGATATTTCGTCAGGGAAAAAAAAACAGTTAGCATCCCTTAGTCAAATACGTCCTGAAAATAGTAAATGCAGTAAATCAGGATCTTGTTCTATGCTAACTTGGCAAAAAGCTTAAGGGACATGTATCCCTTAGCAGAATAATCTCTATTATAGGTACATAATACGGCTACAGGTCAAAAAGACACCTCTTCTGATAAGGATCTTTCTCTTGGCCATGAGTATAAGTCAGTTGTGATTACAAAAGTTACATGGAAACTACCAACCAATCAAAATAGAAGGACTGTACTTGGAAAGTTACTAACCCTGAAATTCTGAAAATAAATAATGGTGTAGAAATTCCTGTGGGTATGTTTGAGTCATGGAAAATCACAGAGCACCTAGGCCTGAACAAATCTCAAATAAATAATCAATGCCTCTCCAGAGTGTGCAGCTACTGGCTTGTTGTACGCTGGATAATGAATCCAATATTGAAGACAACAACGCTGTCAACAAAAGATGTAATGTCCAGAAATCTCTTCCCTTTTCCATATTAGCCACAGTAATTGGCAAGATAATTTTTAAACATATTGTACAATTACCATAGTAATGATAATGTAACCCTATTTTTTTTACTGATTCTGTATTGCAGAGGAATGATCCATGAATTTTACCTGCTTTGCACAACCTTTCTGCAAGGCAAACAACCACTGCTTATGGTGGGTCTGCCCCAGGAGGGGCTGTTCACTGCCTTTTGCTCCCTGAATCTGCTGTGTTAGGGAGGTAAGACATTGCTGGACCCAAAACAGCCTCTTTTCATGGTGCCCCATGACAGAAGTGAATACAGTAAGGACCTTGAGCTTCCTTCTCTTTGGAAATGGAGAGCACTGGTCCATGTTACAGCAAGTTTTCTAATAGTCCATTCCTATTTTCTTATACATCCCTGAGTCCTAGGTATTAAGCAACAGCACAGGCTCAAAATCCAAGGCTTTTGAGGGAAAATTGCTGAGGGAAAATTCGTTGACTCCTATTAAGTGAAAGAAATATGTGGCTTGAGTTATAAATGGTCCCAAGAATTATTAATCTTGATGGCATTTTAGGACAGAAGAGCAGCTGTTCCTCTTTCCAAATTAATTTTAGGTCTCTTGTGCTATTTTTTAGGGTCAATTTCAGATTCCTACAGTCTTAGATGTAAAACTTCTGGTGCTGCATGTATTAATGAATTCATGAATTGCATGGTAGAAATACTTTCTTCATGACTTCTAACCAGTTGTTTGATACTGAGAACCTTGGATTATGCAAATATACAGGAGCAAATTTTTGCCCTGCTGCTGTGCTGTACTGAAAAGCCTCACCTAAATCTCCTCATGACAGTTCTCAGCATGTCACTGGAGCCCATTCCCAGTTGAACAACCATCTGAACTGTGGCCTACCACAGCCTCTTGTGCTTTGGTGACAGTCAGCACTAATCACAAACAGCAGTGCTGCAGGAAAGCGGCTTACCTCTCTGCAGCACTGATGCCCCAAGCCCTGACAACATGATGCATGCTCCCACTGTAAGGGAAAGATCATTCAGCCATCCAGGGAATGGGTGAAGGAACGATTTGTGCTCAGCCTTGTTATTGCAGGAATTTGTAGGGGACTTGGAAGAGCATCTCCATGTACCAGAGGCACCTGAAGAAGGCCTGATCCCTGATAGCTCAGTTTTATCACCAGAAATAATGTCATAGATTTCATTATAGCCTTCTACAAGCCTGAAATAAACTAATCAACAGACAGAAATATTTAAAATCAAAGAAAAAAGCTAATATTTTATTAAAAGGATGAAAAAGTCCTTCCTTCCTTCCTTCCTTCCTTCCTTCCTTCCTTTATCTTTCTCTCTTTTTCTCTTTTTCTCTCTTTCTCTCTTTCTCTTTTTTCTTTTTCTCTTTTTTTTTTCTCTTTCTTAATTTCTTACATTCTGTTTTGTTCCAAAACTTCAAGTTGGCTCTGTTTTATCTTAACAAGTGTGGCCATTTTATATTGCTTCACCATACCATATCTAAATGACTTTTTAAAATAGGAAACATTAATAAAATTGTTCATAACAATAAGACAAATCCTTCTAATCTCATTGCTCTCAAGCCGGTATACTTTGATTTTAAAGCAAGATAGTACCAAGTCTATATTACCATTGAGCAGTTCATGCAGAAATAGAGAAATTTTGAAGAATTTTTAACTTCAAACTTGATGTCTGCATGATTATAATTAACTTACCCACTTCAAAGAAAAACTTTCAAAATAGATCTTATGAGAAGAAAACATGAAAATTGTACTAGGGCCTGATATAACAAAAATTGTAATTGGTAGGATTCTCTTGACCAACTCCTCCAAGCCATCAGACTTTTACTGTACAATTTCACAGTTCTTTAAATAACACTTAATGAAAATGAACTGCTTGAAACTTTTATCCTACCAGATTTGTTGTGTAATGTGCCCTATACTGTAATTGTGGGTAACCTTATGTGGGCTCTGCTCACACCCAGAAGACATACTGCAGCATGTTACTCTTTATCCCACTCTTTCCTCTTCAGAAAGTTTTGACAAAGACAGCTGCTACTATTTTCCATTAACTGGTGGAAGTTTGAGTGCAGACAGGGCAAGAGTTATTTATCTGCTTTTCAAATATTTGGTTCATATATACTACCTATGGATAGATTCTTCCCCTGAGAAAAATGGAAAGAACTCATTTTATTTCTGTTATCAGAAGGCTGGATCAAAATACACTTTTTGCAAACCTATGTGGGAAATATTTGGTCAGTTTTGATATTTCTGGTGTAGCTTCCCAAAACTGGAGAATATGAAGAAAGAAAGCCTCACTCAAGGTGTCAACAATTAAACTGTTTACTGAGGCATGGCACAGTTCACAGTATGGTGAGAGCTTAACATGATTTATCTTTATGAAATAAAGTGAAGGAACAGAGAGATATTAAAAAGATGCACTTAAACTCTGGTGTTTATTTTGAAAATCTTTGTTGCACTATGCAGATGTTCATAACAAGTGCAACGTCCAAATGAACCTGCATCTCACATATTTAATTCTCTACCATCTTCTTTCATACCTGATCCAATAGGTACAATGCAGTATTTACAAACAGGTTCTCTCCTAGCCAAGTAATACTAATGGCCTACTCAGGTGTCTCATGTGAAATTACTAGTTTCATGCTGCTTCTGTATGTATAGATTCATGTGTTAAAGAGAAGGGTGTGTTTCTGACATGGATTTCTTTCCAGGTGTGTATTACTCCACTTAATAACTCAAGTGCCTGACACAAGCCTTTCTGGAGGCAATTTCCTGACAATGGGAAGGTTCATGTGGTGGCATACATGAAAACAAGCTGGTAGCAGAATTAGGTCCTGGGGAAAAAAATCTGACCCTCTTCCTGCAGGTATGAAAGGGGTTTGCTAATTGGCAATGAGCTGACTGAAGTAAATGATGTTCAGCAACAATGCATGGCCCAAAATGAGTTAAAAAAAAAAAAAAAAAAAAACTGGAGTAAGGCTGAATGAGGAAGGCAAGGGACTTTCATCAGTTAAAAATGAAAAAAAAAAAAGGAGTTTTTTTCCATCAACACCAAGAAAACTACCAAGAAGATCAGTGTTTATGCACACATGTATGCATTTAAAGTGGAAGAATTTCCTAGTCAGTGTTTCCCAAAGCAACTTGATTGCCAGCATTGGAGTGATTTTTGGAAAAGAATAAAACTTCCTGATTTTTTTCTTCTATTTATCACCTTTTCTTCAGTTACACTGCTGAAAACAACGAAGAAATCCAGAGGGGCAGGAAAAGCCAAAAAAAAATAACAAATAGAAATCTCTCAGAAAATAAGAGAAGAATTAAAACTAAAACATTTGGGGTTTTTGTGTTTTTTTTTTAATGGTTGCACCCCTTTTTAATATAACCCCAGGTTATAGAAATGTTTCTAGATGGCTATTATTTACCATATTGTCACAGAGAAATAGTCTGTCTAAGGGGATATCATTAGCAATAGCAAACAACCCCTGCACCAGGGTAACCAAAAAAGGCACAGATATGTGAAAAAGGTGGTGTAGGGTTTTTTTTTAAGAGAAAAATGCAGAGCCTGGAGACCTTCAGAAGTATTAGTGGAAAACAAACAAACAAGCAAACAACAACGAAACAGGTTAAAAGAAAAAAAAGCAAAGTCAGGTTGGGGAAGGAAATGCTTCTGGGGAAATGACAAGATGCTGAAAAGAAAAAAGGAAACATGCTATATAAGTTTAAAAAGTCTAAATTTTGTATTATTGAAGAAATATCTTTACAAAATGCCTTTAGCTAGGTCTTTCAATCTCATTCTTTTCAGAGGTCATTTCTCATTATAATGTTAGATTTAATTTTAATCATACAGTAAAATTTTATGCATATGGAATATGTGAATAATAACTGTATTTTATTAAGATTACTTAGTGTAGCAGAAGCCATATCAATCATTTAGATAGGAAAATGTCACAGATTATGTCTTTTTTTTCTCTCCACCATTGCTCAAAATACTGACATAAAACCGCAGAATATGCTGAGTTAGAAGGGACCCGCAAGCTACATCATACATACATCACACATACATACCCACAGCTCCTGGCCCTGCACAATGCCATCCCCAGGAGTCACACCATGTGTCTGAGACCATTGTCTGAATGCCCCTTGAAGTCTGTCAGCCTTGGTACTGTGACCACTTCCCTGAGGAACATGTTCTAGAGCCCAACCCCCCTTTGGGTGAAGAACCTTTTCCCGACACCCAGCATAAACCTCCCCTGACACAGCTTCAGGACATTCACATTGGTCTTGTCACTGTCACCACTGGAGAAGAGATGAATGCCTGTCCCTCCTCTTCTCCTCATGAGGAAGTTGCAGCGGCAGTGAAGTCTTCCCTCAGTCTCCTCCAGGCTGAACAGACCAAGGGATCTCAGCCACTCCTCACACGGCTTCCCCTCAAGGCCCTTCACCATCTTCATTGCCCTCCTTTGGACACTCTCTGACACCTCAGAGAGTTTTTGTGTTGGGTCACCAGAACTGACCCAGCACTGGCAGTGAGGCTGCCCCAGTGCAGAGCAGAGCAGGACAATCCCCTCCCTTGCCCGGCTGTGATGCTGTGCCTGATGCCCCCCAGGACATGGGGCCCTCCTGGCTGCCAGGGCACTGCTGACTTGTATTCAACTCACCATCAACCAGGACGCCCAGGTCACTTCTCATGATGCCTCACTCCCCTTTGTCCCTTCTGGCTGTACATCCAGGGTTACCCCATCCCAGGTGCAGGACAGCACTTTTCCTTGTAAAACTTCACACAGCTGGTAATTCCCTAGCCCTCTGGGTTGTGGAGGGCTCTTTGCAGGGCCTCCTCACCTTCCAAGGAGTTAACAGATCCTCCAAATTTAGTGTCTTTAGGAAACTTATTTAGTATCCTTTTGAGTCTTGTATCCAAAACATCTAAGATTGTTTCCTCTTTTTAAGAGAGCAGCAAAGTCAGGCTTAGAGCCACCTCATATCATCTGATCTGCCATTTTGTTATAAGGCAAGACCAATTTTTTCCCAATCATTCTGGTTCAATACTAAGCTCACCTGGCGATGGCACCATTATGTCCCTATGCTTCTGTCCTCCTTCAGTTGGAAATATTTTCATAGTATCTAACTTTGATATTTTTTTCCCCCTGCACATCTTGGTATGTTTTTATGCCCATCTTGGTAATGTTTCTATGACTGTTCTCTCTTACTCCTTTTTTTTTTTTTTTCTGTAGAATAAAAAAGTTACCAATTTATTCACAGTCTTTCTACTGGCCATGTTTTCTAGAACTCTTGATTTGTTAAAATGCTCTAGATTTTTTGACACTTAAAATGCAGTGGCTTAGATGAGACATCCCTAATAATGCGCTAGTTACAGAAGCCAGTTTTTGTTTGTTTTCAAAGAGAAATATTTTGACAAAATAGTAACTCATGTCCAGCCTTTTATTCGTTTTAACTCTTCAGATCACTTTCTGCATAGCTGTTTCTCCACAAGTTTTCTTCCTTCTAGAATTATATTTACTTGTTTTATATCGAAATTCATGCTACTTTCACAACAGTTTCTGGTTATCCTTCCTATTTATTACTCTTGAATTCATTGACTGGTAATTGTGATCTCTTACAGGCATATAATCTAACTGTCTACATTATATTTTACAGCACACTTCATAAATGCCATGTACAATCTGTCTGGAGAAGAATGAAATCATCTCCATTTTTTGATATACACAGCATGTACTTTACTCTCACTCTGCAACTTTTTTTATTTCTTTCTGTCTTTGGCAGCTCCCCTCATATAAGGAGGTTTCCATCTTCACTTTCTCATTCTGCAAAGTTTATGCAGCTTAAGAATTTGTATTACTGGGAAAACTCTGAGCAAAATATCAAGCAATCTTTCGCATATCACAACAAATAATCTTATATGTAACAAAACCTCTCACATTTCTCCCCTGCACAACTTAGAAGTCACATAACCTTAAGATTTTTCCAGTCCTTTTTGGGACACCTCAGCTACTCTATCAGAATATCCCAAATCCCGTACCTTGCAATCATGACATATTGCTACATAACCTCAGCTACAGCCATGGAGGACTTTTTTTTTTTTTTTAATAGTAAAATACCATTTGTGGTATTCAATATTCAATGCATGTAAGTTTGTTTGTTATCTATCATTCCAGTTCAAAGAAAGATTTTTCCATTTTAACATCCTTTACCTGACTAAGTTACCTTTAACCTTCATAAAACAGACTGCCTGTAGATGATTAGAAAATTCTCTAGAAGTGAAGTCCAGGAAATAAGTGCAAATGATGAGCGGTTGTCCTGACCTCACAACTTTTCAAAGGGAATAAACAAAAATACAAGGAAACATTTTTCCAATTTGTGATTTTCAGTAGATAAAGAGAAAATGCTAATCATTCTAATTTCTTCCTGCTCGGGAAGCAATGCATAAATAATATATTAGCATGCAAGGGCCAACAGGGTTAAGCTGCTCAAACACTGCCATTGATTGCTTCCCTTTTCCCATGTGCTTACTTCTTCTCACTCTACTGGTACTAAGTAGCACTTCTTTGCAGTGATGCTGCAAAAGTTTGCTCCCCTGAGAATGTCTTGGAGCCTCTGCTGTTGAAACAATAATTACAAGGAGGTGAAGTATTTGACGTAATCAGCAGCAGGAGTCTTTAGGGGTCCAAAGCTGAATGACAAATGCCAATATCCACTTAAGTTTTGTTGAATCAACAAGCCAATGTGGTGAAACCAATCCATCATCTTGTCACCAATTTTCCTTGCAGTGTCAGAAGCCTGACAATTAAAAAAATTTGTAATTACTATACATCACTCAGCAGTGATTGGAGGCACATGATAAATAGGTTCTTTTGCTTTCCCTCTCCAGCACCTTATTTCTTGTGTTCTTATTTGTGCATTTTTTGAAGCTGCTGTAGATTCCCATCTAAATTTAGAGGGAGTAAAATGTACCATAAGTACATATAATTTATATTTTAATTACTGTTCATTAAAGAAAGTTAAACTTCATGGTAAATTTAGAAAAGCAGTAGGAAAATTTTGGAGTGATATGATTATAACTACCAAATAGAGAGGTATTCCTCTTGTTTTTCACTGGTAATAGTCCTGACCCAGTTTTGTGAACACAGTCTCAGAACGAGACACAAATCAAAGCAAAACTGGGCTTTTGGGAACTCTGTCATCCCACCATAGTCTTCCAGCTCCAAACCCAAAACCAGAACACTGACACCGGCGCACATGGAATGTAAATATTGTTACAACAATAAAATAGCTGGACTCATTGTTTAGACTTGGTAAAATCCTTGCTAAAGTTTAACTGCACAAACTTTGCTAGCCAGTAAAATCTATCCCTGACAAAATCTGTCCTTTCCCCATTTTTTTTCCCCTAAAGAAATTGAGTGCCTTGGGACCACCATGCAAGAAAGCATTTTCTTTGAATGTTTGCTCATACTTTGCATTTTAAACTCCTGCTGGCTTTGTTCATCAGGTCTGAAAGGGTAGCTATTAGCAACATGAATGCTGCAGAAAGAGAACATTTCTATTTAGTAAAGATGTTTTTTTCAGAAGCAATTAGATAGCATTAGCACAAGGCAAGAAGCAAAACAACATGTGGCTCATGTGATTGTTCTCAACTAGACAGCACCTAAACAGCTAAATACAGTCAATACCCATAGTTGTTAAGTTACAAATTGTTCTATAACATCCTCAGAGGAAATCTGCTATTCTACAGCTTAATTTATGAACATTAACTACATCCTTCTTCATTAAAGGTCAATGTTGTAGCTCTATATGGAGTTTAAATTAAATGAAGTTCAAAGGGAAAAAAGTGAGATGAAAAAGGAGGCTGAATTTTTCACAAATGAAAATGCCATTGTAAAACTGATTTTCTAAATATCTTTTTACATTGGTAACCCAGACTTTGTGCAAGAACACGTGGTGTATGCAAAACACACTCTTGGATGACCACAGGCCCTAATGCAATCATGACTAATTCTACTGATCATTTGGTATTCTTCTTGATCTGTTGAATTGAAAGAGCTAAGCAATTGTAAATTATTAACTTATTTATTCATTTATGCTCTTGTGGAATGGGGATTTTGATGTAAGAATTACATTAAAATTTTTTCTAGCTAGCAGTAATCCAAACTGAGGTGTGGATTCTAGGTATTGAGTTTTTTGTCTTTTATCTGCTTAACAAGAAATTATGAAGACAACATAAAAGATTTCCTAGTCTCTTTCAAACATCTGAAAACCATAACAATAAGCACAATTTACTTTTAAATACATAATAGTACATACACACATATATTTAAATATCCACTATGAGCCAATCATAGCTGAAAAAAGAAATCCTCCATTCTGAACTCCTGATAGTTGTGTCATTGCTGCAAAGACAGTATCATGGTTGCATACTAAAAATGTTCTACTGTTTTCTGAACTTCAGCTTAAAAATTTCAAGAACCAAACAAATACTCAAGTAAAAAAGGAAAATTCTACTTGCTGAGGTATATCTTTACAGACTTTTTACTTACTAACCAGAAAAAAAAAATTAAGACAGCAAGAAAAAGAAAATAAAGCTAATATTACTACTGCTTTACAGTTTGCCTTGTTTCACAGGAACTATTGAATAGGATTACAGATGGGATAAATAAACTTGGTTATAACTGAACTCATTAATATTTTGCCCTTACTAGAGTTACAGAGCTTTATGAATTTAAAATTGAAGCTGAGATACAAGATTTCAAACTCTCCTTACTGTATTTACCCCTGCAACCGAATTTTGTAACACCTTTTCCTCAATAATCTTTCTAATTAATTATAAATATGTACTTTAAAAATATATGCTCTCTATATGCATGGAAAATTTGTATCATGAATAAAAACTACGGAATCAAACTTTCATTTTTAGTGCATACCTTGAAGCCAAGCAGGACTTTTCTGCTTGTCACTGTGCTTCCAAATATCATTTATAAATTTAACACTAGGGCAAGACACGCGCACAGCTGACACAAAGCACAATGAGCTAGTGAAGGGCTAAAAGTCAATCATTATCCTGCAAGAAGTCAAATACCCAAGTACTAAAGCAGACAAGACCACCATATTTCTTCATGGCACTGCTGGTATTCTGCTTTGCCAGCAGACACCTGTCAGTTCAATTTTTCCTCTCTAATGCACCAGTCTGTCCAAAACCATGATGCCTCACGGTTGCATCTTAAATGCATGCTACCCTGCTTTTCAGTGCTTGGTTTTCATGTAAAGCTTTTGTATTCCTTTTCCTGCCTCCCTTCCTTCTTCCCTGTTCTCCTTCCTTGATGGAGAACTGTTGCTACCACATTGCTTTTTGGTTGTTTTCCAGCCTCTCTGTGTAGGCAGCCAGGATGTGATTTTATACGTAACATGTTTCTTGGAACACAGCGTGACTGGCATGGCCAGCAAAGGGCAGAATAATTTCAGTGGGTTCAAATCCCAACCCCTGTGTCTTCCTTGTCATTTTATTGAATAAATGCACTATGCTATAATTGCATATGTGGTGGGTAAAAGCATTGTCTTTATAAAGCAGTGAAAAGAAGAGAATATAGCCGTAAACAGTGGAATGAACAGTGATCTGTCCTTGCCAGGAGACAAGCGCTAGGTTCTGTGACATAGAACAAGGAAAGAAAATTCCTCTCCTGTTGGTATTCCCAATTGTCTTATTACAGGGACTAGCACAGTGATTTTAAGGAACGTGTTTTTTTTGTGTTGCTGTTCTTTTTGGGGATTTTTAACCCTAAATTTCGATGATGGTGTGTGGACACTTAGGCTGCTTAACTACTTGTGCACTAATGAGTATTTAGTTTTTGTCATATTGCGGCAAGGAGTAATTAATCTTCCTCATATATGTGACCCAATGAGATGCACTGCTGAGAACTTAAAAGAACCCTGATCTGTACCATGAACAGTGAGCTATTTAGTGGAAATGGCAGCTCTGCTAAAAATGTTGTGACTGCAAGGGCCCACTACAGCATTGCTTGTGTTGTACCTGAAACATAGTGTCTTGCTACTCTATCATTTGAAAACAGAGCGGCTCAAGTGATTTATAGAAATGCTGCTGAGTATTCTTGTCTTCAAACCTGATAAATGTATGTTGCACATTTGCACTTGTTGCTGTATGAACATTTTTTCCCCTTTTTCGTTTTTTCCCCCATTTTTAGTAGTGATGTTACACTACTAAATGACATTTAAAGTAAATATGTGTCATATCTTTTAATTACTCAGCTGCACACTTTATTTTAAAATATAATACAACGATACATGCTTTAGCAACTGCATTAGTGGTGCTTACACCTAAGTTTTATGACAAAGAAAACAAAGCAAAGTATCACATCTGCTACTATGTTGCTAATCATGGAATGATGTTCTTATGTGCAATCTGTCACAGTAGAGATAACTCTTCCACTCCAGCTAAAAAGAGAGTCACACTTATTTTTGAAGTATTTTTAGAACATTAGTCCATTCAGTAATAATGAATGCTAATAATGGTAATAATATGGGTTGATTTTTTTTGTTACTCTGGTGGCTGGGAGCTGTTTGGTTGGTTGGTTTGGTTTAAAATTTGATTTTAAAAGATTGAATGTTTCTGTTTGGAAAGGCTTTTCTTATCTAGCTTTCAGATGCGGGTTTAAAAAATAATTTCTGGTTGTTTAGCTTTAGAGCTGAACAAGCTAGCAAAGATGAATAATTTATTGAATGAAGTTAACATGTTTTTCAGCTCACTGAATATTTATATAAAAATCCTGATCCTCTTGAATACGGTCAGTGCTTGAATTTACCCATTGTTTTAGTGTGGGCTCCCAGTAATGCCATTTTAAATACTCCGATTCAAGTTATGTTACTTATGACTGATGATATAGCATAATTTCACTTTGGGTTCTCTAAGCATGCATTCAAATCCTTTTAATCTCTATTGTTTTGTACACAAAATGAAAAATTAGCCCTTCGAGGCTCCAGCAACACGTTTTGCTACTTTGACTGACATTGCCACAGGTCATAAGGACTAAGACATTTATTGCAAGCTGAGCTTCTTAGAATGTAAGGCAATGCTCATTACCAGCCACAACTCAGGCTGAGAGTACGTACCTTGACACAGATCTGAAGATTGTAACCCCCCCAGCTTGGCAGGGACTGTGCATCAAGTTCTTCAGATGCCGCAGCTATCAGCCTGATGCATCCAAATAACGCACTTCCATTTTCAGTCAATCCTACTGGAAGGACAGGGAAGGTAGTGGCTGATTGTGAACGTATTCTAGTCCATGTACCCTCTTTACACTGGGGACAAATAGGGATGAGAAAGGTCCAAGTCACTTCACACAGGTTTCCCGGACTGGTCACCTCCCAGTGCTGCCTGCTCAGAGTAACTAGGAATACATTTCTTAGTATATTTCGCCTTTTGTGTGGTAATGAGATTTTTAGGTGGAAATCTTTTGTGCTGAGGTTTATCTTAATAAGTGGAGATGTTATTCAAGCATGCTTACAATTCACTGAGAAGACATTTTGGTGATGCCTAAAGGACTGGGTGTAAGTAGGACTTCCTCTGAGCACTGTCTTCCAGCTAGACCAGACTGTGTCTTATCATTGAAAACTGTATAATTGAGAAGAAAATGACTGTAAGGAAAAAATCATAGAGATATAGCAAAGGAATTTAATCCCAAGGTTTAAAAAGTTGATAAAATATATTTTTTACTTCTAAAATACAACTTTCACTCCAAAACTTTTGTTTTGGAGTATTCTTCTTTGACAAATCAATGTTGCTTTGAATTTTAGTAATTAAATAGTTTTATCAAAAAATACTTTGACAATAAAAAACATAGGCATGTTGGTGAGATTCCTAGTAACACATTGAACTGAAAAGATTTAAGCTTTTTTGCTTTGTAAAGTGCCGCATATGTTGTTCTCTGCATAACAGATTAATTCTAATTTTTTATCAGAAACATATTTTCCATTTATTTTAGTTCAAGGCAGGACATAGCTAGAAAAAGCTGCTTTCTTGCATGAAGACAGGTCTGTGAAGAAAGAAAGTTAAATGCAAGGAAGAAATGATGACTGGAGTTTTCAAATATTTTATATTCATGTCTATGTACACTTGCAGCTATGAGCAAAAGAAATCCCAAAGTGTGTACTGTATAGTATGTACTATATACACCATATACCATATACTTAGCAGAAACATAAAGATTTTTTTTTGTTGTTGTCTGACTTCTTAACTATCACCTTTTATTTACAAAAAAGGAAAAAACATGCATACATAGTAACTGATCTCATACAACATATATTACCTCTGGAAACAGGGTTAGGTTACAAAAATATACTGCTTTGTAAGCCTCATTATATCCTACTTTTATTTTTTACTTCCCTGCCAAGTTTGTTATATTCAGTTTTACCAATGAGAATTTAGAAACATTTTCATTGGAGACAATATTTAATCAAATTTACAATGGAGAAAGTAGGATCAAAACATGAACCCTATTTTTATTGCATTTAGCTAAGAATGGAAACAGAAATATGATGTGTGGTTAGTTTTCCATAACTGCCTGGTAAGTTATCATACTGAACCAGGAGTGAACTCTCCTTGAATCCAGCACAGGCCAGCAGAAGTCACCGCACAGGAGCCTCTTTAGGGGATCTGTAAACTGCTCTCAGAGAATATGAGATTCTAGCTCTCATAAATACAGGCTGAAGTCTGAGTTTCAATCCTATGAAATACTGGTTTGTTTTTCTTGTTTATAATTTTCTTGGAGGGTTTCTAGTGTGTTTTTGTTTCTCTGTGAAGGGCTGCTTTTTGCATGCTTTTTTCACTTTTGATCCTGCTTATTCAAATTCTTGTTCCCTAGACTTACAAATATCAGAAGTAAATGACATCTGCCCATTTCCCCATAGAAACTATCCCATGGGTCTCAGGTTATTGTATTGATTTCAGTTACTTTCTCAATTTGTATGTGGGTACACATATCTAATTGCGAGAGAGATTCCTCAGAATCCACAATTCAGGTAAAAAAATGCCATTGCACTCTCATCTCCTTTCTTTCTTAGTATCTTTAACTTCCGTATTTCTTTCACTATGCACAGGACACAAAATGGTGTGTGTATTTTAAATGTAAAAGGCTACAAGGAATTTCAGCTCTTCAGGGAGCACAAAAAATGCCATGGCTCTATTCAAAACATATGTATCAAAAATTTCGATGCTCACACCCCTTTGTGTTCCACAATCTTTTCAATGTGAAAGAGTGTTCGTATCCCCAAAATAAATGTAGCTTGACAGAAATAAAATGCTTTACTAAATTTTCTACCAGGAAAGGTTTGCATTCTCCTGTCTTACCTCTGAACACACAGTCCCATTCTGTGAGTCTGAGTGAATCACCTGGAAATACAGGTGTGTATACACTGCAAATGGAACTGTGGCATAAACAGATACAGTGCAGATTTACAGTGGGTTTATTGGAGGATGGACTCCAACCAAAATACCCATCAAAATACCTTGATGCTACTTTCTACATCTTAAAATTTCTGTCATGCCACTTTTATAAGCAGTGACTCAAGGCTTTCATCCAGCTATAGCTCCTATGGCAACTTCTCTGATACTACATTAGCATTTTTCCTAGTATGGTGCTAGTGTGAAGCACCACTAGTAGTCCAGAACATCAACATGTGAAAATGACTACTGGTTTCTACATTCGGAGGTATTTGATAGGGGCTGTGTACTCTTCATGTTATCACCTTCCAGAGACTACCAGAAAAAATGCAGAAGAAATATTAGACTGAGGAGTATTTATCAAGTCATTCCATGTCACATTTCTGGGCAAATAAATAATTGCTTGCGCCAACAATTGAAAATATAATTTAATTTTCAAGGAGGATCAATAGCAGATCAACTATCAGCAAATTCTTCCTGCATATAGCAGGGAAAAGGGAAAGACATTTGAGAACCCAGTCTGAGATACAGATGAGTGAAGACCTTAAAGCCCCAGCTTGGATGCAGTCAGCTACGTTCTAGGTAAGAAATGGCAAACAAAACACATAATGAACAATCATAGCTGAACAGAAACAGAAAAACAGTTGAAACTAAAATAGCAGCTTTCAAAAGCCAGTTGTTCACACAAGGTTAATCTGGTTAATTAGGACAGGACAGTCCTAATTCCCCCCTACCCTCCTCCATAAAATAGTGGTATCATTAATGGACAGCTTGTCTTCAACCCCTTCCAAGTGTTCCACTTGTAGCAGGGTCCCAACTAGCTTTCTCTAAGTACACGTCATGACATCTCCACTGAGAGTCACTCAACCAGTGACAATCAGGCCGGCACTTCCTTGGAGTGTAACTCAGGAGTACCAAGCAGACCTTCTAGGGAGAGAGGTGACACCAGACATTTCCCACACACTCCATTTATTGCCTGTTCTGTCATTCTCTGGTTTTGTTACTTAGACTCAACATTTAACTCTAGTTCAGGAAAGTGTTTGATAATTAAGTGAAGGTGTTTCTGTATTTGGCACAATAACCAAATAAACTGTGCTCTATAAAGTTTTTAAACCTCCCTTAAATTAATAATAACTTATTTTGACATTTAATGGAAAAATTTGCCTTTAGAAAATAACTAACAAAATAGCATACTTGCAATTCCTTAAAAATATTGGTGACTGTGTCTTTAACAAATTATTTGCATCACTTCATTCAATATTATTGAGTATATGAATGCTTATGTAAACAGTGAACTTTTGTAATAATTTCCCTTAAAAACTTTTAAGTATCAATTTGTAGTGTCTCTGATCAAAGTACTGCTTTTCCCCAGACACTATTTTAATTTATATACTGTGTTCATAAAACTTAATTACATTAGCATATTTTTTGTGGATGGCCTTTTACAGTTCTTGCCTGAACAGATTGCTATAGAGCTTTATACTGCTCTTTTTTTTTTAATATTTTAATGTTTAAAAATTATACAGCTATGATAGCATCATGAAAAGATGATGCCATCAGTGACAGCCTGCAAGAAAATAATGATAAATAGCAAAAAATAATGTAACTGGGATTAGGTGGGTAAAGATCCCAGGAGCCTACATCATAAAATCTGTTTTCTGCATATATAACAATATTTGATGTGCAATCTAGGACCAGCAATTTCAAGGAGTCCATGATCCTCATGAAGAAGAATTATTGGGTCTCCACATTTGTTTTTCTCCTGTGTAACCTTATACACATCACAGCAGCTGAACTTTAATACAGAAATTCTCATTTCAGTCTACTTTGTGACTTCCATAGGTGAATATTTTCCAGGAATCCTGGGTGTCAAGAGAAATCCTAATTCAGCACCGTCATTCATTGTCAACTGCTGTACGCACATTCAGGTGTTTCCAGGTGTCTACAACTCAGAAATATTTCAGTCTTCAGGGCTGAGCTCTTAACCAGGGACATGAACCAAACTGCAGAAATGCTTTTACTCCAGGCAGATTTCTTTATGCAATGACAATCTTTCTGACCATGCAGCTGGTGTTCACCTTCTTGCTCTCACACCTTACACAAGATTTCTTTGCAACTCCTCTGTAAAACAAGCCATGGTCTATCTGAAGGTGGTCTATACAACCACCTCTATCTGAAAACAGCGTCCTTAAAATAATTTAAATAGTGTCATTTAACTTCTAGGAAAATATCCTTTTATTTTTTACAAAAATTACTCTCAAGACAGTCACCATCTTCTCACTTCACCTGAATTCAGCAGCTCCTACTACGATTAAGGAGATAAATGTGACCACAGATGGGAAAGTAAACACTTAAATGTGTCCAGAACACTAAATCTGTGCTTTACCTAACAAAAGGGATTTCAAAACAGAAGGAGCAAATAGCTGCAAGCACATCTTCACAGCTAATAGCCATAAACTTTGAAAGCTACTCTTTCTGTGCATAATGATTTGCAAAGACAGATTTTGCTTTATCAGCACACTGTAAATACATTTTAATCTGCACAAACAATGGAAAAAACCCTACATTCTACATAAAAATACCCAACATAACCCCTTAAAATGACAGATTTTTTTTAATATAGATAAGGAAAGGGAATAGTTCTGAAAGTGATGGAAGAAGAAGCAATTCCTATGAGGAAGTTCTTATGTGGTATTAACTTGCCATGTCTTTGTAAAACTTGTCATAGGGCTGCATTTGGTGGAACTTTAATGAGCAGGTAGAAGAGCTCAGAAGAGACAGTTTCCTCTCACATGCTTCACGTTTTCAGCTGAGGGGCTGAGCCTGAGGTTAGACTGAGGATGAGAAGGCTATACATATGAAGAAGCTGACAGAAGATTCCTTTGGTACCTGGGCAAGACTCAAGAGAAAAGAATGAAAATTAGCTGCATCTCTCAGGACAAATTCCATATGTTCCATGCTTAGGTCACGGGAAAAGGGCACATCCCTAGAAATGAGTTACTTAGAACAGGGGACAAAACTGCCTCTATGGCATCTCATCAACTTATTTTAATAGTTGCCAAAAGGCCAATTCAGCTTTTAGCATATGGCAGCACAGCCCTGAGGCTGCACTAAATTATGGCTGTATCCTTATTTCCAGCAGCTAGAAATTACTAGAGCATGGAAAGTTATTGGCTATGTCCCTTTCTGCATTAATTAAGATGGGGAGATATTTCACATGGAAT
This sequence comes from Onychostruthus taczanowskii, assembly GCF_017590055.1. NCBI lineage: Eukaryota > Metazoa > Chordata > Aves > Passeriformes > Passeridae > Onychostruthus > Onychostruthus taczanowskii. The sequence goes on from NW_024499718.1 coordinate 215,984, forward strand.
TTCTAAGGGATATTTCTTGTGGACTACATCAGCTAGGTAAGAGAAGATGAGTTGTGGTATCTTATGTGCATATTCCTAGTTTTGAAATATAGAGAAATATGCTAAAATATAAGGTGTCACAACCCTGCAATATTGAGAAAACCAGGCATGAAGCACAGTTCAGATACTCTCTTTTCAGCAGTTCTGTTCCTTTTGACAGAAAAACTGGCTATTCTTTATACACAGCCCAGAGCCCAGTCCATTCAATGACATGAGGAGACACACCACATTTGCATTAAAGGTTCTCTGTTTTGCTAGAACAACTAAAACAATGCAAAGTAGCATGATATATGCATCAAATTCAGTGCCTTGGCAAGGTTTTTAATTGTGGAATTCTGTGACTACTAGAAATGAAGTATACATTACCATCCATCATTTTAATCCAATACAAGAAGGATATCTAGACACATACAGATGCTTCAGGAAGCCAAGGCATTTGTTCCAAAATTATTACAACCATCATAGCACAAAAATAAAGAAGATCCTCACATCACCTGAATTCTGAAAAGCTTCTTTCCTCTAGGAAATACATCTGAAAAGAGTATCATGGGCTGTGTGATGCAGTGTGTAGCTGTGTCCAGAGCACTTCAGCTCCATTTCATACCTACAGGCAGAACCTCACCCTTCAGCACAGAGGGCTAAGTTCACCAACCTACACTCACAGAAATATACTGGGCAGAACTGCAAAAGCTGAACTAAGCACAAAGTGTGATGCTGAATTGTAAAGACACAGTCAATTGAGATAAGGTCTAATCAGAAAGGCTTTTACAGGAAGGAAGGAGGCATCCTTACCTGTCCTCTTTTACCTGGAATTCTGTGCAATGGGAAAATTAATTCAGAAATAATCAGTCCAAATATATTTGGTCTCCCAAAGTTTTTTGATAGGGACTTAAACTGAGCCCAGAGGAGCAGGTTGAATCCCTGCTAAAATAGTACTAATCATCAAACATATGGTTCAATTAATTATTAGTTTTCTTCCTGAGAAAATGCTGGCAGTTAAAATCCTGAGTGTCCATACTGAGAATTAGAAATATGTTTACTGATTAATTTAGGTGCATGCTTGTGAAAGGACAGTGGTAAGGGAAACCAAGTGACAGAATGTAAAACTGAGGAATGATGGAGGTAATTAACCAATTCAAGTGGCTAATGAAAGTAATAACATCTTATCCCTTAAGCATTCAAGTCCAGGTTTGGTTGCTGTGTCATTGAAAAGGCACATTAGAATGTATTAGAAATTCATTCTATGAATGTGCTTATAGACACAGAAAAAAATGCTGTAGAAGATAAATACCAATAAGAATTTATCTTTGGGGAAATTGAACTAGAAAGGAAGTATAAGTTGTTTGGAAAAATCAAATGGTAGTTTGTAAAAGGAAAAAGGTGGTTCGGTTTTACTTCCTTATTCAATAATCATAAATCTTGAATGAAACAAGACAATATCGTCCATATTTTAAAAAATCAATTACTTATTCCCACCAATACTCAAGTAGTTGATGGCACTGATTGCAAAGAGCACCACCAGAGTCAAAAATTTACCAAGTCAATGAGAACTTAACTTGCGATGAGAAAGTAGAGAAAAATATTAAAGATTAACACATAAGTACAAAAACGCTACTGCTGCTGCTGCTGCTGCTAACTACTGAGCATAGAAATGTTCCACTAATTATTAACATTGCAAAGGGGAGGTGTCGCCCTGATTTTGTAAGACTTTGTTAAGCCTTCTTGGCCGTGCCCCTCTAGGCACCCGGCCCCGCCCCCCTGTCAGGGGAGGGGGGCGCCACACCGGTTTCGCGATCTGTGCCGGCGCCCGCGCCCCCCGCGGAGCCCTCTGCCGGGGCTGCGGCACGGCGGGGCGCTGATGTGTTTCATTTTAGCGAGTCTGCTGATGCCGCCAGCAGGAGGCCGGTGACTCCTTGGGGCCGTGGTCACTCCTCGTCGGCTTTGTGGACTTGTGGAAGGGTCATAGTGGCTCTGCCTGCGACTGCTACTATCGC